>NC_134420.1:50147360-50454180 GCF_030867145.1 Opisthocomus hoazin
TCTCAGGTTTGCTTCTTCGTTCCTGACTCTTCTACCTTCCCCCCACCTAGCGGTGTTGAGGGATGGGGAATGATGGCTGCAGTCACTCTAACAGCTCCTCTCTGCTGCTCCTTTCTCCTCATGCTTTTCACCTGCTCCAGTGTGGGTCCTTCCCATGGATAGCAGTCCTTCATGAGGTGCTCCAGTGTGGGTCTTCTCTGCAGGCTGTCAGGGGAACCTGCTCCATTGTGGGCTTTCCATGGGCCGCAGTTCCTTCAGGAAATATCCACCTGCTCTGGCACAGGGGTCTTCCATGGCCTCTAGTGTGGGTGTCTGCTCCACCATGGTCTACTCCATGGGTTGCTGGAGAATTTCCACTTGGGCACATGAAACACCTCCTCCCCCTCCTTTTCCAGCCTTGGTGTTCTTAGGGTTTTTGGGTATTTTTTCATTTGTTCCTCACTTACAGGCAGCAGTTTGCCCTTTCTTACATATGCTTTCCAGATTTCCAAGGAGCACCACCATCTTGGCTGTGGTGCTGAGCTGTGCCATCGGAGCCAGCTGGAACTGGCTGTGTCCGGCACGGGGCAGACATGGCCTCTCCTCTCCTGCAGCCACCCTGCAGGCAAGCACCTCGCCACGTAAACTCAGTACAACACTGCAGAAAATTTAATGAGAGAAAAATAACAGCATATTTGTAGCAGAGGTTGAATAATGATTGTATACTGAATGAAGAGAAAACAATTAAATGCTGAGTAATTTATGAATTTAGTATTTTTCCTCTTGTATACTAAATGGCACAAGGCCTGTGTGGAAAGGATCCTTGCTTGTGTGACCAAATAGTTGAATCTACCTTAATGAAAAGCTATAGAGGACTAAAATAAGGTTGTTTGTAATGGTTTTTGTTCTGATGTTGCCCAACTTGTCTTTGTACTCACGCTTAGTCTTTTAGTGTACTGTTGTATTTCATCTGTCTGTGTAGGTTCTGTGTCTGTACTGATGCCTAGCATGCTTACTGGAACATTTAAATATGCTCAAGAGTAGTCTGACACATTTGATGTACTGAATAGCTTCAATGCTTTAATTGAGAGGTTAAAATCCATCACAAAGTGACAAATAACCCAAGTGGTAGGTTGATGATTTACATACAGCTTCAACTTTTTGCCTCTTGCATTCTTGTGTGTTTACCTCCTGCTGTGCTCTTAAAACAAGAGAAATAACATCAGGCAGCATGAGAGAACAATGGAATAAATATTAGCAGCTTTATGACTGTTCTTGCTTCTTGTCCTGCTCTTTTTATATTAATCTGAGTGTTTTCGGGAAGTGCGCTTGTAAAAGTTCTGCCAGGTTCTGGCAACTGCTAGACTCAAGTCTCTCCACGAAGAGTCTATACGTTCTTATGCAAGCTGCTGAACAGTGATCATATAGGATTAAGTTAGTACTGCTATTAGTCTGGAAACCAGAGGGTGAAGGGCTCCATATAACCTGTTACTGATGCCTGGGCTTTCTACATGTTCCTCCTTGTTTCTGTCCTTCAGGCACAATGGTTGGTGATCACACCCGCTTGGAGTTCCACAATATCGAGACAGGGATCATGACGGAGAAACGGTACATCTCTGTCATCCCCTCCAGCTTCATTGGCCACCTCCAGAGCCTCATGTTCAACGGGATGCTCTACATTGACCTGTGCAAGAATGGTGACATTGACTATTGCGAGCTGAAAGCACGCTTTGGTCTCCGCAACATTATAGCTGACCCTGTGACATTCAAGACCAAGAGCAGCTACCTGAGCTTGGCCACCTTGCAGGCTTATACGTCCATGCACCTCTTCTTTCAGTTCAAGACCACCTCAGCTGATGGTTTCATCCTCTTTAACAGTGGTGACGGCAATGACTTTATTGCAGTTGAACTAGTCAAGGGGTAAGTGACTTTCTGCTATATTCTACCAGCTTATTTATAGATAAACTTACTTATAGGTAAGCTTGCATAATAAGAATGCATGCATAAAGAGAAAATCACTTTATTACTCCTATTTTATCTGTTTGCTGAGGTGTATGATAAAGCACTTAGACATAAACACCGAAGCTTAAGACTCCTGATTTTATCACTGACTTCCCCCTGTGGCTGAGGGAAAGGCAGTTTTCCAGTGTGCAACACTAATGTTTTAAGTCCTTTGGATCTAGTTAGGCTAATGTTTGATCCTATTAACCTTGCAGAATAGCACAGAGGAGGAGGAGGAAATGTGCTGAGTGCTCTGAGTCTCCCTTCCTCCTTTTATTTTTTTTTTTCCTGTAACAGACTCGTGTTTCTGCCAGCTCCACTGAAGGCAAAAAAGAGCATATGGGCTGCTGAATTTGTATTTCTGCTGGTGATGCTTGAGGAAAAGCGAACTCGGCTTGCTTTTGAGCTGCCATATTCTTTTCACAAGACCAATAGCTTATTAAAATAAACCCGCCTTTGTTAGCTGAACAATTTTTGTTCTCATACTCATCTAGTCACAGTAGATGTGTTTTCCACAAATACAGTTTACTAGTCCTGTTTATTTCAGTGTAACTATAGTTCAGTCAGTTTAATTTTTAACTTTGCACATATTTCTGTAAGTGGAACATTGAGTAATTAAAAAAAGTAAGAGTCGTGAGCTCCTGGTGCTCTGAGAGTTGATTTTTGTTGTCTTTTTTTCCTTTCGAAGTGGAATATATCTCTTCTATCCTCAGGTGAATTTCTGTGTTTGAACTATATAAATAATTCAGGGTAACACTCCCTTAACTTCAGTCTTTGTTAGGGTCTTTATTTTTTGCCGAAAGCTTTGCTAATTGTTTTCCAGCTGTTTGAATAAGCCTAGGATCTCATGTGAATTTCAGTACAATATTTTGAGTGAGTTTCCCAATTAACTTCTTAAAGGAGTTATTCAAAACTCAGAATGAATCTGGGGAATATATGTCCCACATAAGCATATCTAGTGTTGCTCTCCAGTACATTTATTGATATTAGCAATTTAAAAAAAATATTTGTATGCGCAGACAGGGGTTTTGTGGATCTGCGAGAACTTTGTGAAAAAGAGGAATGATTTATGGTTAGAATCTGATTACTCCAAATGCTGTCATCTCAAAATACTAATCCTTACACTGTCTTGGTGGAAAGGAAGACTATATCTTTCCAAATCAGTGGCTAATATTTTGGCTTACTAAAAGTTTCTAACCCAGAGATACTTCCCTTCATGACTTTTCTAAGTTAATTTATCAGCTCTGACTAGAATAAGAGTCTGTGGCACTGGAGTTCTCAAACAATTCTAACTGATTCTTGCTGTGTTTACAGGTATATACACTACGTGTTTGACCTTGGAAATGGACCGAATGTTATTAAAGGCAACAGTGATCGTCCTCTTAATGACAACCAATGGCACAATGTTGTCATCACCAGAGACAACAGTAACACACACAGCCTAAAGGTGGACACTAAGGTGGTTACTCAGGTTATCAATGGTGCCAAAAATCTGGATCTTAAAGGTAAATTCTACAAGATTGATAGTCTTGCGGGGCTCAACTAGTAGGCAAGAGGAAGCTGGCAGGAAACGTCCATTGCAGAACAGTAAATCTGGAATTTACTGATTTTGGCTTTCAATTTCATTTTTCTTTTTCTCTGTGTGGTAACTTCCTGTAGCAGAATAGTTTGTCATATTTTGCTTTTCCAGAAATTGTTTGTGATCCTACAGTTTTTCCTAGTTAGGATGTAATTACAGCTGGGTTCTTTGAGGGTTTTGGGGGCGTTTGTTTTTTTTTGTTTGGGTTTTTTTGTTGGTAGTAAAGGAGGCAGAAATTACTTCTTGCACAGTATCTTACTCTGCCTTTAACCTTTTCTGAGCAGCTGTTCAGCTTGATTTATTAATGTCGGGAGAGGGGGAAAGCCACTCTAGAAGGTGTGTAACTTCCTCCTGCTTGTATGTTTACCCCTTTCTCCTCTAGGTGATCTCTACATTGCTGGCCTAGCTCAAGGCATGTATAGCAACCTCCCAAAGCTAGTGGCCTCACGTGATGGATTTCAGGGCTGTCTAGCATCTGTGGACTTGAATGGGCGTCTGCCTGATCTAATCAATGATGCTTTGCACCGCAGCGGGCAGATTGAACGTGGATGCGAAGGTATAGTTGATTTCAGAGAAGTTCCCCTCTCAAGCACTCCCCTCTGACTTCATTGCTTGCCCCTGTGCATCTACTTGTCCACCTTATTGTCCATTTCATTCGTTTGCTTTCATCGTGACATCCTTCACTACGCTTATGTCTTCCAAATGCAGCTTATGGATAGCTAGCTTTTGCAAGCAGCTTAGCAGCAGTTCTCTTGCATAATCCATCCCCTATGAGATGGTACCTCCTGTTACTTAAAAGAATATTGACATCAGCAGCACAGACTCAGTAACATGCATATGGCATCAATTCCCAAAGCACTTGGGATACTTACCACCAAAAAACCCAAGGTTTTGCTGCCTGGGTTAAGTGAAAATGACCATTATGTCTAACTCCACTGAATACTAGTCGGCTGTGTTGGCTGCCAGTCACTAGAGGAAGATAGTTTAATCAGTGAGGTTGTCTGGTATGCATGTTTGCTAAGAAGATGTATGTCCCAAACTGATCCTGCAAGACAGGACTTCACAAAGGGAAATTACTTCTTGATCATGTTTCCCTAACATGTCAATATTACAGGCTACATCATGCTGAAGACTTGCCTTGTTGAGATTGTCCCTTCTTAGGACTGAAAGTATCATCTTAGTGCTATCTGCGAGTATTCGAGAAACACCAAATTGGCAGTCCAGTTAAATCTGATCCCTTCCTTGTCTCCCAGTGTTCTGGTCATCTGGGAGTGCCAATGCCTCAGCCATCCTTCCACACTTCCACAATAATACTGTGGTTTGGGAGAATTTTGTGTCCTGTCACAGGAGCTCACTCAATGTCAGCTCCAATTTCACATCACTGGCAAGTGCTGCACAGCTGTAGGCTGTTATTTTTTGTCTTTCGACTGTATGTAATAGGTGCCTCTTAACCATGTTGTTCCTTGTGGAAATAAGCATAGTGTAGCAGATGTAGCAGTGTGGCTTTTCCCATTTGTGGCAGAACCAAAATGCCAAAAGTAGTGTATCTTTTCTGTGTTGTTGTTTACAAGTTTGAAGGAAAAGAAGAATACATTTGTTTTTGAAAATGTCTTTTCTGATTATCCTCAGAGCACAGAAAGATCTTCTTTAATATTACTGATTTCTGGTAATCTTTCTATTTAAAATTAGGTTAATCTGTTGCCTATATAGCCTGCATGTTATTTCTACTAACGCTTCTCCTTCAGAGGACCTCTGATTAGACTAACCTGTTGTTCTGCGTGTGGCACAGGAACAGAGTCATGATGCTTTCTCAGAAGAATCTGCACCATTATTAGAGCTATGGTGTTTCCTTCTCCTGTACCCAGTGTATTTCTTTGATTTAGTGTCCTATTACTGAGGTTGCGTAATGTCAATGTCACTCCCAAAACATGTAATGCAGCTTGTACTTTGTCTGTGCCAGTCTGGTACCAGCACTGCTACTGCCTGAATGTGGAGATAGGGTCACTCTTAGGAATGTCAGGAATGTGAGTTCCCCTTCTCTTCTAAAGCCCTTCAAGAAAGATTCAGAGTTTGGAGACACCTGAAAAAATGGGCAGGAAGCTCAATAATGGCCCTTATTCTGCCTTTGGAAGAACTTGATCTTGCAAAACAGTGCCTGTGCTATTTTCCTGAACAGTCCTTGCTCAGCAACAGGGGAACTGCTGAAGAGGAAGCCATTCTCCTTGTGAGCATGTTTAGGATTAGTAAAAAAACTGACAATTAGGCCACCAGAAAACTGCTTCAGTTATTTTTTGAATCACAGCAATCCCCAAAGGTTCATCTCGCATCTTGACTCCTGTCTGCTGGTGCCTGTTCTTACAGTTGCCAGTGGAAGTCACACCAATCTCCCCTGTCTTTAAGGAAAGCAAAACTCTAAGCGTGTTTGATCCTGATTTAAGTTTCCCTGTTTCGTTTCCATCTGAAGTGGTCTTGGCTGCAGTTTTAACAATGTTTTTAAGGACTGGAGTCCCAAGCAGTTGTTGCTGTTCATGATGTTTAAATGTGTTAGTGATAAACAATTGCAGGCTTTTGGAGTGAATAGTTGTGCTGTGTGTTGATTTGTAGCATGTCCTTATTTCATTGTGAAGGGCAGTGAGACCATGTACATGATGAGAACATACATGCTTAGAGAAATGTTATTCCATCCCACATATGAATCTTGCCTTCCGAATGTGGTGTAAGAGGGATTTCTGCTAATGCTTGTCTCTTGTTGTGGCTTTGCTTTCAGAAGCGGAGGAGATCACAAGGTGGCAGCTGTTTTCTCTGAAACTGTCAGTTTGATCTCAGGACAGAATCAAAGCATGTGGGGAGGAAGGAAGTCTGGAGAATAGTAGAATGTGAGATGTAGGTCAGCAGACAGCACTGTCCCACCTAAGACAGACCAGTACCACTACAAATGGGTGACATTGTTGCATCATGTTTGCATTTGTTATCTCTATTCATGTGTTTCAGCACACTACTACACACCACCAATTAAGATTCACAAGTTTTAATAGGAAAATAACATTCTTTACTGCCTTGTTCTACCACCACCTCCTTTTATTTGGTTTGAGCAAGCCATTGAACTTCCTTGGCCACGTTGTTTCTCTTATGTGCTCAAACATAATTCAGCCTTGCTGTGCACCAAAGCACAAACCTACCACATTATAGAATTAGCTGTGTTCCAGTGATGGGTAAGGCAATGTTCCTATCTGAGCAGGAGCAGGAAGCGCTTTCAATAGAGATGATATTTTTGTGAGAGCTTTTTAAGAGAATCCCAAAGCATTCTTAGGCCATATGTAGGAGTCCTTAACTGAAATGCAGGCATCCTTGAGACTGAAAGTGGCTGGTGTTTCATAGAGTATAGGAGTGCTTAGAAAAAAAAAGCCAGTTCAAGACTTAAGGCAAGATTTACTTTATATCTGATTGCCTTTCAGTTTTATTCCCATAATTTCTTTAAATTATCTGTGGTAGGTTTTGTTTAAGATAGCACAGGTAAGTAACCTCTTTATCCTGTTCGCTAGCTGAAGTGTTAGTTTCCTTTTGCATTATTCAGCTTCCTTGCGTGCCGTACAAACTTAAGGTTTCAGCTTTTGAAGACTGCCGCTCAATCACCAGTGTGCTGGACAAGATGGCAGCTGCCACACTGACCTATTTTGTGTTTTAATGTGTCCTGTAGGACTATTGCTTTTGGCAAAGAATTTTGTGGGTGATTATCTGGAACAAGAGAACCCAAGAGTGTCTGAAATGTCAAATGAGCCCATGAAGTTAAAGCTCCACACCACACACCCCTTCTTTTTTGTGTGTGGTGGTCTGGTTTATTTTTATTACTCTTTTGCAATTGCTTCATTTCGGATTTTCAGGAACAACAGACAGCTCTTCATTGATCTTGAAGGTCTGGTCAGATCTGTAATGGCAGCTTGTGTTTCCCTGGAAGGTACTCAGCAGAGCCAGAAATCTTGCTGCCTGGTGTGTAAAATCTGTTCTGGATTGATGTGCTACACACAACTGCGAGAAGAATGAAGTTTCAGAATAATAACATTGTAGTGATATATTTATTCATTTTCCACAGAGTATCTTTAGTTCTTGTGCTAACTGCAGCTTTCATCATCATCTCTCACGTAATGAGAGGGCCCAGGCCCTTCTCCCCTACCACCACCCAAAAAAAGGGATTGGTGATAGGGCCTGAGAGAAAAGGTACAAAAGGCAGGGGAGTGGTCAAGACTATATAATGGTCCTTGTGTCAGTGCTGGGTCAGGCTACCGAACACTCTGAACAGACAAACTCAATTCTCAGAAAGGACTTCGTGCTGGGGGCCCACTTCTACCGGAAGCTTGCAGGCAAGTCTGACACCTGCTTTGGGCCTTGCTCTCCCCACCATGAAATAGGTGCATCGTATTCATCTATTTGTAATGAGAGAATGAAATTCAACTATGTCCTGCAGATCATTTTCAGTGGTGCCCAGTGACAGGGCAAGGGGCAATGGGCACAAACTGAGGCACACGAAGTTCCGTCTGAACATGAGGAAGAACTTCTTCCCTCTGAGGGTGACGGAGCCCTGGAACAGGCTGCCCAGGGAGGTTGTGGAGTCTCCTTCTCTGAAGATATTCAAGACTCGCCTGGACAAGGTCCTGTACAGCCTACTGTAGGTGACCCTGCTTTGGCAGGGGGGTTGGACTAGATGACCCACAGAGGTCCCTTCCAACCCCTACTATTCTGTGATTCTGTGATTTTGAAGTCGTGGGTTGAGGCCCCTAGAGATGAGCAAAACATTAGAAACGGGGGAAGAGACGCCCTCTACATTGACCTGGTTCTCTCTGATTTCCAGCTCAATAGCCTATGAGCTGTGATTGGAAGTTTTTGTACAACTCCTGAGTTTGAGTAATGCAGGCTATTTCCATTTCTATGTCAGATGTACACAGCTTGAGAGAAATAATGTCTGCACTGTGGTGTGTATGCAAGAGTTGGTGGTGTTCCAGGTGACCTTTTTACCTCCTTGAAAGTAAGCCAATTCAAACTTGGGATCATCTCCTCCTTGGTTCTAGACATCTAAAATCAACTCTTTTTGCTGAGTACTTCATTCCTGGTCTTACTACTGGATGAATGGATCAGTTTATTCCATCCACAAAAGTCAAGACTGAGTGACTCACTGCTTTTTCCTCACTGGTCCTGGAAGAAGTTCAGCAGATCTCCAACCTTTTGTGGAGTTTAAAGATGTTGCCCCAAGTATTAATGCGTACTTCCTGCATTTGGGGTGTTTTTTCACCTCTTTATTTATTTGCCATATGTTCTCCTGTGTTTTCCTTTCCTTTATTTGGACAGCCTTATGTTGCTTGGCATGGGCACTAGAGCTATCTGGAATTCAGCTGCACATTCTAAATGCTCACATTCACCCCACCCTGCCCCCAGCCAAACAAACCTAACAGCAGTGGTTAAAGAACATCGTATTTTTTCTGCAAGGCAGTTTTCTATGTGCTTTAGAGATGTGGCTTCTTCATCTCTTTACCTTTCCTCACCTATTCCACTGATAACATCTTCTCACAAAGGAGAGTGATCATTATTATTAAACTGGCTGACATTGTTCCGGATGTTTTGGGACTTTTTTTTGTCCTAATTTAATCATCTTCCAGATCCTTCGGCAAAATCATAATCTTGTGCCACTTTCTGTGAAATAGTATAGTTAACCTTTGGAATTCACTGGTGCATGAAAAGCACGAATGACATATACAGGCTGGATAATCAGAAATGCATTTTGCATACTAAGCAGTATATGGAAAAAAGAAAATCTAATCTCATGCTTAAAATCTCACAGCAGGAGAATGTCAGAAAGGATTATACCCTTCATCTGGTCAGTAGTGAAACTTCAAATCTGGTGACACTTCACTTTCTCGGTGGAATCAAGGGTTGTCCATTGAGGAGAGGAGCGTTAATTTACTCCATGATGGTTTGACAGCTCTCCTGTTCTATATGCTTTTGTATCGCATTGTCACAGTGCTACTGGAGTTAAGGAGCAAATATAAGCTTTGCTCTGGCTCAGCTACAAAGAAGATGAGGAGCAGGGCAGTTAGGAAAGGTGCTTGTTTGTTACACCAAAATTACTTTGTTAGAATACATGTTAAAGAAGATGCATGAAGAAATTCATTCTCCTCCTTATTCCACCTCTCTCCCCTTTCTTTTGCATTTTGTTTAAAGAACCCTGAGGAGTTTTTGGGTCTATGTAGTAGAGCAGTTCTAGAAGTGGGAAGAAAAATCTGGCTAACACAAAAGGGAAGATAATTGCCATCTACAGTGATTCTTGGGCTGTTAAACAATAGCAAAGATTCAAAATGTTAAACTTTATAGGAACTACAGGAAATGGCATCTGTGCATGCCAATTCTGATTTATCGGGTTGTAAATGTAAAAGAAGACAATGGGAGAAAGGGAGAGCTACCAATCTCTCTTCAGTATCAGCTGTGATATTAGAACTTTTTAAGAACAGGATGTTAGAAGGGTGAGTATGTACTTCTTAAATACCTGTCTTTTGAGCAATAAGGTCAGTGATTTAGTGTTTTGTTGTTACTGTTGTGCTGTATAATAGAAATATGTAACCTTCTGTGGCGAGGGATTCAGGAGCTGCTGCCTGTACTCCCATCTTTGTCCTCTGCTTTTTCCATGCTGAAAGAGAAAACTTAGAATCAAAGTATAACACATCAAAAATCTATGTGGTTTTTTTGTGAACTGGAACTTGTACAACTGACATTTCTTTTGATTGCTCTGATGATATTGATGAAGATTATATGGGTTTAAAGCCTGAGCTGCCTCTTTTCCTGTTGATGCAAGTTTTCTTAAGAATGTGTTGAAATCCATGAGCAGGCAACAGCTTGTGAGGGAGCAAGTTTTCACTGTCAATTTACATCCAGTGTCAATTTCATTTCTTGGGATAAACAGAGGTTGTCCTCTCCTCTTCCAGAATTATCAGTCCCCTATGGTTTTCTGGCAAGAAATCCACTTTGGACAAAAAGCCAGGACAATATGTGTTTTTATGAGATATGGAAGATTGACGTTCAGATCCAGAGCCTGGACGTAGAGACAAAAGAAAAGTATTCTTGACTAATGTGCTGAAAGTCAAATAGAATGTTTTACTTAAACGGATTCTAAGTATTTCTCAAATGAGACAAAATCTCTCTTAAATTATCAGTAAATGCTGAGAGATGGGTGTTAAAATTGTGATTATTTTTTTTTCCCTTCTTTTTCTACTGTTTGTAAAATCTGTGACCTTGTCTGTGTGTGTGAATGAAATACCTTTCCTCTCTCTTGTATCTGTTTTTATCTGTTGCTTGGGTTAAGATAGCCATGTCCCTCTGTCCTTGTTGCTTACGTTGTCATTCCTGCATGTGTTAATTATGCACGTTGGCTGTGATGGTTATACTAATTTCTTTTATTTATTTAAAGTGATGTGACCCTGGTTTATCTGCCTTTATACTAACCTGTTGTTTATTGTTTTTGCTTCTTTTTTGTGTTTTTTGTTTCTTTTTTTTTTTTATTTGTTGCTAACAAAGTTGAGTTGACCAAAGCTGACCTGCAAGGTAGAGAAGGTTGTTCTTCCCCATTACTGGTTTGAACTGAAAGATGCTTTTATGTAACATTTGGTGCCTTTTACTGGATGCAGTCACACCTCTGAGACGGGAACAGAATGACAAAACCCAGCCGCTCTGGAGGGGATATCTGGGTTGAAGAAGGACATGGCAAACAATGGAGGTGTTTGTGTTGTCCTGAGGGGTTTGACTGTATCAATCTCTGAGTATTCAAAAGAGCAGAAGTTGATATCCTGAAATGCTGAATGATTGTTCAGGCAAATAGCTGCTGTGTATAGGAACACAGAAGGCCCTTAGAGCTTTACAAAACAAAAAGCTGACTTGGATTCTTCAGAACTGATCTTAAGGAGTGACACCAAAAGGTAAAAGCTAGTTTATTAACTTAGACTTTGAAAGAAACCCCCACAGAAATAACGCTCTGGAATTTCAGTTAAATAAAAAAATCTATTAAATACAAATTCCCTTAGTAGTTAGATGGCATTTTACAAGCCCTAATTGATCAAACATGTGGATGGTCATGCCTGATCCTTTTGTACCTTCTGATTTTTGTACCTCTCGTAGATCTTTTTTAGAACCGTTTACGGGGTAGTCTCTGAGTTTTTTACAAAGCAGATAGAGCTCTTTCATGATGTTGATTTTCATGTGAAATTCTTGTGGACATCTTTTATTGATATTGCCTGCTAAGTAAAAAGGGATCAATCAATGATGTTTGACGTTGCCAAAAAATTGAAGACTGTGTGAATGGTATTAAAATACTAAAGCTACTCAAGTGAAAGCCATTAAAGAGGTGGAGAGTAGCTTCAGTAGAAAAAGGGGGAAAAATTGGGAAAAACCGAGGAAGGTGGCTCAAAGAGGAGAGACCAGATAGTAGCTGAAACCATGCGACTTGAATTACAGAGAGATGACAGGTTAAAGAGTGCTGACAGAAAACCAGTTTGATGAAGGCTAATTCTTAGGAGACATGTAATGAAGAAAGGATTAATGATACAATTGCATGCAAATACCGTATTTCCCCAGGACACAAATAAGGAAACCTGCTTATCGGAAATTAATAGGACTTTGATACTAGTATAACCAGAGAGAGGTTTTCTGTGCTGTTGAAAGTCTATCCCTTTAAACAGGATAGTATACTTCCCAACTCATCTAAAGAGACTGCAATATAGAGTACAAATTAATTTATTCCTGAATGTTGTGGAAGTTTAAGAAATTGCTCCTTCTTTTTTAATGGAAATTAGAATAAATAATAGAGAATGATCTTGGGCATAAAGGGAGTCAGAGGCATTGAACAAAGCGTCTCTGTTTAACAGTCCTGAAGCCGCAGGTGATATCTGTTATGGTATCAGCTTAATGGCCTTGAAATTTTGTGTCTAAGCCCCAGGTTTAGTCTAAGGTTTTGTTGTGGGAGAAAACACGTAGAGTGTTCCAGTTTCACTCTCTGAGATAGAAACAAGACTTCCCAATGTTTTACATATCACTGGAATTAAAATTTTGTGGCTTTGATTATGTACTTCATAAACACCCATTCTATTCACCGTGTTTACTACGAAGGCCTGGTGACATTGCTGACCTGATCTAATGCAATAGATACAATTTTCAAATTAAAATATTCCTGCTCTATATTCCAGGTGTAGGCAGGTAGCAATTACCTTTTCTTCAGAATATCATCTGTGGTTTTTAGGTAGGATTTAGCATTCTACAGCTCAGTAGAAATGAATAAAAAGATATTTGGAGGAACCAAGGAAATTATAATGGGTGAACAGTTTATCACTGTAGCCGTTGTTAGTAGAAACATATTAGGAGGCACCCTATTACCCAACAGATAAAGATACTGACAGCCTGAGATAATTTTAGCCATTGGATGTGTATGAAACATTAAATCTGAAAGACTTGACAGCCCAGAGGTAGGCAGAAATTAGTGTGATGTATTGCGCTTTATACCTGTGGAGCATCTGACTGCAACCACATTTTGTTGGCATCTCTGGCATATTCCTAGCTATACAAAGTTGAAGTACTCTGTCTTATGGAGGTTAGGAATTTAGAGAGTATTAGGTGCTGCCTCTTGGGGATTTCTGAAGTTTATGTAAATGAAAGTGGTAAAGGATGAGATTTGAAAGAATAGGAAGGAGTGTGGTCTGGGACTGATATGAGGAGAAAAAACATCCTGGAAGTACACTGGGGGGTAAATAGCTTTAGGATTAAGGTGTTCTGTGCCATCCATTCAAACTGTGGTAAGGAATTTGGAACTTCTGTTAGACATCAGCAAGTGTCATGTCTCTCTGGCCACAGCCACTGTTGTTCTCCCTAGTCACTTGTGTGTCTGTCAGAATTCAGAATACATGCCTAGGAGTTCCTGCTCGATTTTTGATGTGTGTTGAAGTGGATGCAGCATAAAGAAGAGGTCCCACGACAAACAGATTTATTGTTTTGATTTTTCCATAGTCATCAGAACCTAAAGGCTTGTCACAGCTGTGAAGACTATTCCAGCGCAATCTCGGATTGTTACAGAGAACTTAACCCTGTAAGAATATTTGCCTTTCAGATGGAGACATCTGATCACATTGAAGTCTAAAAGGAAACATTTGTCTTGAGTACATAATGTGGATTATTGGCTTTTCAGGAAACCAACCTTTGCTAAATGTTTGACTCTTTCAGAATAGGTCATGAGGGCTGGTACTTTTGTACTGCTGTGATTTGCAGTGGGGAAGGGTGTTTTTCCAATTGACTGGGTTTTTCTTGTTCACAGACAGCCCTTTCAGTTTTTCCTTTCTGCTTTTAATATCTGTGTCTGAATGTCTGAATACTGTTTAATTTCCTCTGCTTCATGTGCATCTCCCTGTCCCTTGTCGCATCTCAGGTCCAGGCATACTCCCTTTTATGCAGTTGACTTTTTGTCGTATAGTTGGGGTTTTGATTGTTTTTTTTTTTTTTTTCCTTTTCTCATCAGCATGTGTATGAGCACTTTGCTCAAGACCTTTTAGGTTGCTTAGAGATAGGTAGCGGCAGAATTACAAGAGGGAGGAAGATGGTTATATGCCAGGTTTCATGAAGGGAAACAATGACCCACCACCTTGTAGATCCATTCTCTGTGGATTGCCATTGCTGCTGATTCCCTTCTCCTGTCACCTTGAGCCAAATATGCTTTCTGTGGTAGACTTGCATATTTGTTATTTTAACTAGTCCCAGCCTCTGATATTTTTAAACCAGCCACATGTTTGGAACAGAAAGGCCCGATGTCATAACTAAACAAAGAGTTCAGGTTCTGTTGAGGCACTGGAATTAAATGGCTGTATTTTCAGAGGACTGCATAATGCTGGCTTTTGAGTTATTTCTGACAATGGGTAACTTCAAAAATGGAACCTTCCAGGTGTCTAACTTTGAGACGATGAAAGGGATGATGAGTGCTTAATACAATCTGGAACTGAAACACCTTGAAGAGCTGGCCTTGCAGTCCTTGAAAATCCCTTTTGGTTTTTCAGTTCTAGTTTGCTAAACTAAAGTTACTCTGTGATGTTCCTGCTTTCTACTGCCTGTGACTCAAAATACAGGATCTAACTTTCTGTATCATGCACTGAACCCTGACAATACTTTAGTTTATTATGTTTGTGTAAAGGAGGTGTCGACATGCCACCATTGGTATTTGACAGCTAAAGCATTTGAGATATGGTTCATCCAGTGAAGTGATGGTTCCATGATATTTAGTCTCAATTTTGCTCTCTTTTTACTCAGAAAAAATATTTTTTTCCAAATTATTCTACAATTGGGAAACTTGGCTGGGTTAACTTTATTTCTTCTGTAACCTGCGCTAAGATTGAGTCCTGGAACAGGTTTGTATTCTACCTAGTGCATATGGTTTTCAAGACTTGATGCCTCTCTGAGCTGTGCTGGGCCTGCATATTGAATTAAAAAAAGCAGATTATCACTGGCTATGAAAGAGGAGTGCTGACAGAAGTAGATCATAGATTTATCATAGGTATAAATTGCCCATTGTAATGTCTGACCGGTAATTACCGGTAAAGATATTTCAGTGTGTGATGGCATTTGCAATTTAGGAACTACAGGATAAAAGAAGCATCTTATTCTGCAAAGACAGTAATGAAGTCTTGTGTGTGTTACTTTACTATCTCTCCCTAACATCTTTGAAGGTACAAGGAAAAAAGATGGGAGCATTTAGGGAGATTGAGAGAGGGAATGGTGCCGTTGTACCTTGCCTGTTGCAGATCTTCATCTTGCTGAGAAAATAATGTTAATACAAATGGTAGATTCCTTTCAATAAGAGTGAATTTTCGATGTGTGAAGGAAGGTGTTATGTGCAAGACCAAGAATGATTTGCGTAGCTTAACACTTATTGCTAGTTATGATCAAAGCACAAGGGAATTGTGTTATAATCCTGCAGCTGTTGTATAAAGAAACTGATTACTCGTGTAACTCAGAAGAATGATAAACACAATACTGTCTTTTATTCCTAAAGTTCCTTTCTCTGCAAAGAGCTTTGAAATGAAACAGCAGGAATGACTTCGCTTGCCAGTGAAACGCGCCCACCTGTGGGGTGAAACATGGCAGTTTTAGCAATGCACAGCAATAGAATTCAAATTTTTTTAGTTTCAAGGCAAAGGGAAACCTACTATACAGCTGCAATTGCAGGAAAGAGTTAGGGAGACAAAGTAATTTTTCCAAGCAGAATATGGATGAGAGATCTGGCTACTGTACTCTTCTAAGGTGATTTTCTTCAAATACTTAGTGGTAATACTAGTGAACAAACCATACATCTAGCTAGGTAACTTGGAAGAAAAGTGTAATACTGGGCTACTTCCCAGGAAAGGAGACCCAGGCAGATCTCAGATCCTGCAAGCCCTCAGATATTGAGCTGTGCCAGTAAAAATTAGAGATGCAGAAATAAAGATCAAATAGACATTGTTGAAGAATTCTACTTTGCCATTTCTTATTCCTAAGGAGCCACCTGCTGTTGGTAGGCTTAGTCTGGATATTAGGGGACTTCTCCACTTCTGTTCTGTATCTACTGCCTACTCACTCCCCTTTCCACTGTGCATGTGGCATGAGGATGACAATGTGCCAAGCCCAGCTACAGATAACAAAAACAAGGTCTTTGAACAAAAATGCACTCAACAGAAATAGCAAGTGTTGTTGGAAATTTAAGGAGACAATTAAAGTCAGCATGCATATTTTAGTAATTAAAAGTATAGTGTGATTTATCAGATGCATCTCAGATTAATATGTGAAGACTTGTTCTGAAACTTTGCTTTTAAATACTTCGACTGCTGTAAGTGTTGCCAAAGGAATGAGATTAAAAGTAAACTTGAACCCTGATGGCACTGGTATTTTAGAACCAATTCTACTGCTGTATGTATAAATTGTCATCTTCTCTTTCCTTGTTCGTTAGCACTAAAGGGCATGTGCATTGTAACACAATCTTCATGTTTTATAAGCCTTCCTGTGCTTCTGTTGCTTTGCTCCCTAATCCAAATTCCTAATCCCCTGTGACATCCCTGTTAGTTGCTCTGCACAAAATTCTGTTGCCACAGATGGAGGATTATGACATCAGGCAAGGACTGTAAGCAGCAGGAGTACATGAACTCTGAGACAAAGATCCTTTTATCATGCAAATAGCTCATAGTACTAAGGAGTGAGGCAAAGCATAATACCCGGCATCTATGCTGTGCCATCACAACTGACTCTAAAGACGGCGGATCAGGCTTCGAGCTTCCTTGTGGCATTGTCATACTTTCAAAATTCCCCATCATTGTGTGTTTTTTCTTCTCCTTTTTTATCTCTGGCTGCTTTGAAAGTACTGTTTCCATCTTCACAGTTGGTATCTGTAAAATACAGTTCAGAAACCACAACACTGGTCATGAATTCAAGTGCTTTGGCTTTCTGGACTCTCACTATGAGCACATCAAGCCACAGGTACTAGGCCTCATGCAGTCTTATTCCTTGAGTGGAGTACTGGTCCTTGTGGCACCTAGCCAAAGGATGTCCCCATTAGATGATGCCTATTGTCAAGTCCAGTTAAAAATTAAAGTGTTCTCAGAAGAGTGTAGGAAGAGAGGAGAAACATTGTCATTGTTGTTTGGCTTTGCTTCTGTGTAATGGTCTTTACAGTTGATGCTGTAGTGAGTTTGCAGAGAGTCATGATTGCTTTCTGTTTTTATTTTTTAAATATATATAGCTTGCTTATTTATACTTCTAGGAATACTGGCATTTATACTTACAGGTTAGATAATAGGATAGTAAGGTACAGGAGAGTTATCACTTCCTTATCCTCAGATAACTCGAACTTTTTAGGCAAAATGACAACTAATATTGTATTTCAGATTGTTAAACGTCATCCCTTCTTTTGCTGGGCCAGAGTAAGTCTGAAGCAAGTGTCAGACCCCAGGCTGATGCACGTGTATCTGTATAGTTATATCTGTGTCTTTTATGAGTGCAAGGCAGGAGGGAAGCATGTACACACATGTGCCTACCAACCCACAGTGTAAAGTCTGTCAGCACTCTTGTAATCCTAGAAGTGATCTGTTAACTTCACACTGCGCCAGTGAGACAACTGGGATTCATACAGCTGCAAATGAGTCAGGTGGGTGGGAAGAAGAGGCAGAGGGGAGGGGAGAAGTGTTGAAAAATGCTGCTCAACTTTCAGTATGGTAACACAAAATTTTCTTGCTGTGGCTGCTGCTGCCGCCTCTTTTCAATAGGTGAATTTTCTTTCAGAGATTTTGTTATCTGCTTTTGTCATCCACACTTATGCTTCTACCTAGAGGGTTCGGGGTTTTGTTTTGTTTTTTTTTTTAACGGTATAAAAGAGTGTGGAAGAAACTCAGGTTTTTGTTAATGTTTGGTTAAGCTTTCTGCCTACTGATAGTCACATGTTCCTTCTCTTTGCAGGAGAGATGTAAAGAAACACAGATAGCTAAAAGGCTACTGAAATTCACCCATTTTGTTCTTGCAGTGGGGAAAGATGATCTGGTGGGAAAAGCAGGAACTTTGTACCAAAGCTATGAGGGTCTGTTCCTGGCTTGGTCTTTGAATTGTCAGGAGGATCATAGAATGGTAGGGGTTGGAAAGGACATCTGCGGGTCATCTAGTCCAACCCTCCTGCTGAAGCAGGGTCACCTACAGCAGGCTGCAGAGGACCTTGTCCAGGCGGGTCTTGAATATCTCCAGAGAAGGAGACTCCACAACCTCCCTGGGCAGCCTGTTCCAGGGCTCCGTCACCCTCAGAGGGAAGGAGTTCTTCCTCATGTTCAGATGGAACTTCCTGTGCTTCAGTTTGTGCCCATTGCCCCTTGCCCTGTCGCTGGACACTACTGAAAAGAGTTTGACCCCATCCTCCTGACACCCACCCTTCAGATATTTGTAAGTATATATCAGGTCCCCTCGCAGCCTTCTCTTCTTCAGGCTGAACAAGCCCAGCTCCCTCAGCCTCTCCTCATAGGAGAGATGTTCCAGTCCCCTCACCATCCTTGTAGCCCTCCGCTGGACTCTCTCCAGTAGCTCCTCATCTTTCTTGAACTGGGGAGCCCAGAACTGGACACAGTACTCCAGATGAGGCCTCACTAGGGCAGTGTAGAGGGGAAGGAGAACCTCCCTCGACCTACTGGCCACACTCCTCCTAATGCACCCCAGGATGCCATTGGCCTTCTTGGCAGCCAGGGCACACTGCTGGCTCATGGTTAACCTGTCGTCCACCAGGACACCCAGGTCCCCCTCCGCAGAGCTGCTCTCCAGCAGGTCCACCCCAAGCCTGTACTGATGCATGGGGTAATGGCATGACATGGGATCATGGCATGACATGGGGCTTCCAGTTAGTTGTGGGTTCTGCAAAGGCTCATAAATGTGGAAGTGTCTAGGTGCACAATCTGAATGTCAAAATGCTGTGTAACTATGGGATTCAGTGAAATTATTGAGTGGTGTCAGGTGGAGGTTGACGGGTTTCATTTGGGGTTAAAATATTTGAAGATGCTGTCTTCGCTTCGGTGTGTGGTGCTGATGTGACGCAGAGTTAAGGATGAGGAGTAGGATGAGCCTTGTGGAATTGCTGTTGCTAACAAAGGCTTTGATGGAAGGCGCTGGGATAAGTAGAACAGTTTTTGCTTTATTCTTATGCTGTTGTTCCAGACTGGAAATGGTTAGCAAACTGATCTCAGACAGCCTAGCCAGCTGATCCTCTGCTCTAATATCTACTCCATTTCTTTTGTTTCTTCTTATTTTCCCGCAAGTGCAGGACATAAAATAGTAGGTATGGCAGTTGTACGTTTTATTTGAAGTACTGTACAATAGAAGCAGCATAGCATTGTCTAGAATGCTGAAGATAAAATATTTTCCCAGGAAGTAGCTTCTGAACTCATGTTCTTATAATGTATAGTTTGCAGCTTCACATCTGCTCTCAGGTGATTCAGAATCTAGCTACCTCCTAGTGGATGTCACACGAGCTGTCATTCAGAGTCCCTCTGATCTGAAGATCACCTTTTTGTCTGTTGCTTGGGTTGTGTCTTTGCAAGATTTGTCTGTGTAGTATAGCAACTGTTAGCTCAAACCACAGAACAAATGAAAGGCTGTTCTCTTACTAGTGGCTGCTTCTTTCTTTGCTTCCCCCAAAGGCTGTGGAAACTAGCCCAGAATAGAGAAGTGTTGTGGACTAATGTCATGCCCTTCTGAGGACTTTATTGACATGTTTGTGGAGGAACCTATGTAATGGGACTGGTCAGAGTCTTTGTTTTTTTTTGTTTGTGCAGTGTTTTGTTTTGTTTTTTTTTTTTCCTTAATCAATAAAGCGAAGTTATAGCCAGCTGAGGCTTCAAAATTTTGGTTTGAATCCACATATCGGGGTTCTTTGGGTAGGATGAAGCATTATTCATGGGCCCGTTTCTTAGCCTTCATTTCTACAAGGGGATCAAACTTCCAGGGAATCACGATAACCTGGCAGCATTCATTATCCTTGCCTCACACCATATTTTACAGTAAATTTCTTTGAGCAAGCACCAAACATATGAGTTGGGCCTGCCTAAGAGGGAGTATGTTGCTGTTCACTCTTCCTCCTTGCTCTGTGTTACAGTTTGCTGTTTTGTCGTGGAGTGTACCGTTGTCTTTGTGCTCTTTTTACCTGAGTTTCTTGCATGTGCAAGAATGGAAAAGTGTTTGGTTAGTGCTTTTTCCTTCTGCATGAGGATCCTGATAGTAATGGTGACGATGAATTGGAGCTTTTGTGGGCCTGACTAGAATGATTCTCTCAGCTTTGTTTCACCCTTTTCTTGTCATCTCTTCTCCAGGACCGAGCACCACCTGCCAGGAAGATTCCTGTGCGAATCAGGGCATCTGTAATCAGCAGTGGGAAGGCTTCACCTGTGATTGCTCCATGACTTCGTATTCTGGGAGCCAGTGCAATGACCGTAAGTAGACTTTTCCACTGGATTGGCAAGCTGTGAGTTTTGATGTATGGGAGCACAGAGAACACATGATTAGTTTTACTTTAAATTGGAATACAACTTTCCCAGTGTCAAAGTCAAACTTTTATTCCTAAGTTTCTTTGAAGCATACAGCAGGTTGGTTTTGGTTTTTTTTCCTTCTTTTTAAAAGCTATCTCAACCAGACCAATGATGGTGACTGATGTTAACAGAATACCTGGTTTAAAGAAACCAGGAATGACTTGTATATATTGCGTGTAATATTTACATAGATACAAAATGTCTAGGTTTTGTGTACTGAATTATGCTTTAAGGTTTTCATTCAAACCTTGGTGACAAAGATATGGAATCCATGTAAAACTGCTGAACAGTGTTCTAGATTGTCTTCTACCGAATTACTAGCTGTATGCTAAGATGAAAAATTGAGTACTGTTTGCTAGAGTGTTCAGTAAAACCAGGTGGTCAATTAAACATACAGCAACAGTGTGATGCTGCTTGGCAGATGTTGATTTGCTTAATCTCAAAACATTGGATCTTCTTTTTGACCAATTGCTAGTAAGTTCTCTGATAAAATAATTTAACAAAACCCTGAAGTCTTCCTTTAGGGGGAAGATAATGAGTTCTCAGATGTTCCCTCTGCTCATCCTGATACGGCCTTTGCTTCTGCCTGGAGGGAGCAAAGAAGCTCACCTCTAGTCTCTCACCATTTCTATTATTTAAGGCGACAGTCCCCTTCTCCCTCCCTGCTCTGAGGCAGGGAACATTAAGAATGTTGTAGTAAACATAGCAGTAGGCTTCAGTAATTTGGTTCATTGTGTGTGTAAATATGAAGACCAGAAAAGACGCTTACAGTCCACTCTGACCACCTGCATCTCACAAACTGCTGCTTTTCATTAATGGTATTTGAAGTAGACTTTGTTAGTGGTCCCAGCAAGGTCCATGCAGTATTGGTGCCGCTGTGCGGTCGCATCTGCAACGCTTCTGCTAGAAGTTTGAGATGTGGCTGAATTGATGGCACATATGACAAGCTGTTTAATAAGTGGTGTCTATTTCTGCTGAAGGCCAAAAAGCCCGCTTTTCTGAATCCTTCATAAAATGTGTTATCTGCGTTGGTCTCCTCTTTTTCTCAGACAGATATTGGAAAGCCTTATCAGCATTCATACATTGACAGGGGCTGTATAAGTAGGGTCCTACAAACACAGATTTATAGACTGTAGTACCATATCTGTTTTTGGGTTGTTCTGGAATCCAGAATATGACTCCTTTGGGTCCAGAAGAAACAGTTCATACTGGAGCCACAAAATTTGGCTCTGATTTTGTGCGTTTTTGTTTTGGTTTGCTTTTGTTATTTGGACACCCAGTTTCCCATTCTTGCACTACTTGTTCAGTCATTCAATGTAGACTTGCTAAAGCATAGGACATTATGAACCTGTTGTGTAAATGAAATGCTACTTTGAATCCTGTTGGGCTGCATTTAAGTACATGTCCAGGAAACCTATGAAGAGATTATTGAAACTGTGGGTTTTGTTTCTAATGTGCTGGGCTTCGCAGCTCCAGAATGTTGCAGTGCCCCTGTTATGCTGTTGCTAATGACTTAGAGCAGGCTCTAAAGTGTCAGGAAGCCAGATTCCTGTGTCTGTGATTGGGGATTCCTTGCTGCTTTTTAGAGGTGGCAGCTGGAAACCATGCAGAGCAGAGATGGGGGTTTGATATGAGTGGGGGTGATGTGGGCAATGTTGTAGCCGGCCTCCCAGCATCAGACCTGGCTGGTGCTTGCAGGAGATTGTGGGTTTCAAAATGGTCCAGAAAGGTAAGTCATGTGGATTTTTCCTGGAACACAGCGAGACTTCAGCCAGCATATTAAAAAAGTGCGTATAACATCTTTCTGTGGGTTTTCTTTTTCAGTCTTTGCCATGTGTCAGGACATTGAAGACATAGTTCTGTTCCTGGTTGCCTGATGAAGTTGTTAAGTGTTGTGGCTTGTGGAGAGGGAAAGGGCTTCCTTCCTGTTCCTGTCTGTTAGATATAGTTGCTGTTATACACGAGCCTAATGGAAGTACAGGCACTTGTATGTTAATTGAATTAAATGTTCTTTACGTTGAATTTTAGTGCAAGTAATGACACGTGCAGATAACTTCTGTGTAACTTGAAGCCTTGCTATTATTTAAAACTGCATCATATGCTTTGGTAGAACTTTTTTTTTTTTTTTTCCCCCACAGCAGTTGAATTCTATTAATTTAGTAGATGGTTATTTCTATTTTGTATGAGCAAATTCTGGTCTCCCACTAATGTAAATATGGAATATTGGAATGAATAGAACAGGTCTCAATTTACACAATGGAAATGGTAGCAAAAGGAGAGCTTACTTGAATATGTTTTGTCTTTCCATTTCTGTTAATCAACTCGAGCATCCACATTGGAAAATTTGTGTTTCCATGTGTTGATGTAGAATATTTCAGTGCCTCTGAGATGGATAAATGGCATGTCTGGTGTTCTTTTCAATTATTCTTAATGATCTCTTTAGATCACCCCCAATTAACTAGTGGTAAGTGTGGTTTGTTATTTGCTAGTGTAAATTTTGTGAAGTCATTCACTCTTATCAATACTCAAGAAAACTTGGTGTGTCAATATGTTTTTGCTTTTTAATTTTTGTCCCAGGATTGGGCCACTAAGCTTCCCAATTAAGGCTGGAGCTGCTGCTTCTGAAAGGTGAAGCACAGGTGGCAGAGATGGATGCTGTACATCTAGAGACATGTTTCTACATTTGCTAGCTTTGTTTAACAAGACAAGGATTTAAACTCCTAGTGGAAACGTGATACAACCTTAATTGTTAGCTGTTGTTGTATAGCTCTGTTTTAGGTGTTCTTTACACTGTAGGAATAAGATTCCTCAGAATTAATAAATAAATGGAACCTATGGGGGCATAAATTCAGTTTTAATATGCTTCATTTTAAGTTGTATCATTTCTTGTACCAATGTTAAAAAACAGAACAATAAAAACCGCAGACACTCCCTGCCCTCAAATTTATTTGGGGAGGTCTGTTGGGCAATTTAAAGGTCTACCCTGCATATTAGTCAGTACTAACACCTAGAAAGAAAGGTAGAAACAGAAGCAATGGTACTATTTGGGATATGCTGGTTCTATTGTCCTTGATCTTTAAGATCTGCTCTTCATTTTTTGAAGTGATTCCTCATTCTTCAATCTTTAGAGATGTTTTAAGCAGTCCAGAATTGCATTCAGTAGATCTGGGCTTTCAAACTATTTTCAGAATTTATTTGTTACTCTAAGATGTGGGAAATCAGCATTAGTATACTGCAGTTGATACTTACAGATGTTAAACAACTTTGGCATGCCAAATTGTTGCTTAGACTGTTCAACTGTGTAACTTTGAGCAGATAAGGCATCAGTATTAGAAGTTAACCCACAATGTTAATGAAACATCTTGCAACTGGGGTGAACTCTATCCTATTAACTGTTCTTCCCAATGATATGAGATGAAAACATAGTAGTGAAAGACTCCAAGTTACCTGAGATGTGGCATGTATTTAAACTGTTCTCCTATGAACAGCTTTACAGATTCTTTAACTTATGTTCTTGTCTATCTGGTCAAACAATGACATTTTCTTTTCTGCACAGAGAGAATGCATAAAAAATAGACTTCGGCAATCTCGCTAATGGGAGTGGTATATGTATGTCAAACTAGATGGTAGAAAACACTGCTTGATACTCAGTGCCTCATGCAGATGAATAACACTGAGGGTCAAGCTTTGCAGGAGAAATTACTAGGCTAACACAGGTATGCATTGATGGAGGCTGTTTGTCTGTAAAAGATCAATAACCTGCAGCAATGAGTAGTGCAAACAGACTATAAAGCACTTTTCAAACAGCTTTTTTTTGTTGTTGTTGGAATAGTTGTGAAGTCCATCTGCCAACTATTGATTGGCTTTTTAGGGGGATTATTTATGCATTTATTTATAAACTCTGGCTTGTAATATCTACCTGGTTTAAAAACAAGATTTCCATTTGAATGGTAGAAAGAAAAGGCAGTCAATGTTTGTCTGACCTCTTGTGCGTATATCTTCATACACTTCCAATCTACATCCTTGTCTAAGAGTCTGTTGATAAGCGGAGCAATCCTCTAACCTTCCAATGTGATTGTTTGGTTAAGTGCTGCTTGTTTTTTTTTTATGTCTGGAGGAGAGGTAATATACAAGCCTGTTGTTCTTTTTGCACAAGAAGTTATAATTTTCTTCCAAGAGCCTTTCCATGTGATGCATAACCTATATGCGTCTATTCTCTGTATGCGAATCGCATTTGAAGGAGGGAATGATTAGAGAGAAAGGGAGTCATGGTGACTTTGCTCTTTTGTTCATTAATTTAGCACTGCCACTGGAAGAGCTTTTGATACCTTCAGTTCTGTAATCATAGTGAGTGAGACTTACTAGCCAGAGGGGTTTTTTTCCCTTAACTTAAAAGGAAGGATATCAAAATTAGCAGAACAAGTCTAAGACCAATACTGTAGAGTAAAGCACAGAACATTTTGGGCTGAATGAGGAAGACTGAAGCTGGCCTCTCTGCCACATGTGTGTTCTAGGTAAGATGCCAGGGATGTCAGAACAGACCCATCTCTCTTCCACTAATGCCCTTCCATTTTTTCCCCACTCTGCGTAAGTGAATGAGTACCAAAGTGGACTGATGCTTCTGGATCATAGTCTGTAGATTAGGTTGCAAAAAGGCAGTGGCAGAATCAGCCTCCCTGCACTCCTGCTTAAACAGCATGGCAGAGTAGTCATTAGAAGAGACTGCTCGCAGGGCAAATGGCTAAACTAGTAACCGTTACTTCACGGCGATGACTTTATTGTGATGAGCTCGTGAGCCATTTGCAGTTCACACTTGTTTTGTCTGTACCACTGAACAGTTACAGCTGTCTCCATAGCAGTTTTCAGACTCTCAGTTGGGAGATGGACCTTATTCCTTCTCCCTCAGTACTTTGTGCTTTTCACCATTTGAGCCAATTTTTGTCCGGACTTCATGACCTCACTTAATGTCAATGCCAGCGTGCTCAGCTTGATTTACTTACAGAAATACTCTTTGTTGTTCATGTTTAATTATCACCCAGTCATTTCTAATGTGCCCAGTTTATCACTTACTGAGTCAGAGAGCAAGGGGTTGCTAGTGTGTAGAAAATAAATCTACATAGACTTCATTAGTCATGCATGGCTAAACCAGTCAGCTGTTTAAATATCAGCACGCTTAGGGATTTGCCTTTGATACTACAGAGACATCCGCCCTACATGAAGCAAGAGTCACCTCTGATTTATCCTGAGTGAATCATACTTGATTACAGCAGGTCAGGCACCCTGCCTACTTCTTACTTCCATCCTCATGCTTTTCCCTTGCTTAACTTGGTGCTCTTTTACATACCCTCTACTATAGCAAGTGTTTTCTGGCTGGTGGCTCATTTTCAGTTCCTACTCCTAAGCCTTTGGAGTCTTCTGACTCTGAATGACCTTATCCTCTGAGAATTGGGATAAAAGGGGAGGGAAATGCAACTGTGTACTTTAGTACATGGTGTAAATTGTACCATTGTGATTTAGGTTGTGAACCCAGTGTTCGCGTGAACAAATTCAAGTGAAGTGTTCAAGGCCATGTTGGATGGAGCTTTGAGCAACCTCGTCTCATGAAAGGTGTCGCTGCCCGTGGCAGAGGGTTAGAAATAGATGAGCTTTAAGGTCCTTTCCGACCCAAACTGTTGTATGATTCTATGAACCCTGCTTTTACCCTTCTTGCCACTATTTACATTGATTTGCCCTGCAGCTCCAAGAACTGTAACATCTTTAGGGCAAATCTAGGCCTACTTCTTATTAAAGTACTGTGCTCTTTTCTGATGCTTAGTTATAAACCACTACATAAGTGCTTTAGCACTTTGGTCATTTAAGAATGCTTGTTGCTTTTCTGTGCACTGAAAGGTATTTCCCTTCCCTTGAGTAACAGCTGTAAAACATCAGATCAGGCTGCAAATCAAGAGCTTGCTTGCCCCATGTTCCCTGTGGCGGTCATCCAGGATGGGTAGTGTTGTCAACATCAGGGGGAAGAATCTGGGTGTCCTTGTTTTGGTGAGAAAGAGGGAATTTGAGTGACAGGTGCTTTTTGGAATTGCTGCTTCTGCACCTTTCAACTTCTCAAGGTGCCCTGACAGAAGCGTGTTTCCTTTTTTTCAGTTGTGAAAGCTAGCCAACTTTATCCTTTTGTGATCCCCAAAATGCAGTTAGGTCTCTAGTGAGTAATTTAATTACGATTGCTTCAACAGCTTGGCAGAAGGAGCATTTAGTATGAGCTGTAATCAGTCACTGATATCTGTGCACACCTGGCTCCTGTCAGCACATAAGCTATGGTTCAGCCATGCTACAGACTTCAATAGGATGGAAGGAGAAAGACTTTTTACAGGTGGCAGTGATTACAGCTTCTGTTATCAACCTTTGAGCAGTTCAAGCAGTTTGTTAATTCTCTTCCTGATACTGCTCAGTGGCTATGCCATTTTCATAAACGTGTCACAGAAGGCTTTTGCCATAATTTTGTTCCTTGCGATCTCTACTTCCTTTGACTTTTTATTTTTTATGTGATACTTTTTGGTAGTCATGGCAATCATTATCACTTTTCATGTTATAAGTAGCTGAGTGAGTGCTACTGTGTCCTGGGTATTTTGCCCCATGAAAGAGCTGGGCTCTGAAACTGTTCCATCAGTAATGGCACAGTTATCTTTAAGACACCAATGTAAACTGACAGCAGTAACAGAAATATGGTACAGATAACTAGGAATTTCTGTTTGTCACCCCAAGCTCCATGTGTTGTTGCTGATGTCTAAGCATATCTTTCCACTAAATATAAGTTAATAAATGAAGTGTTCTAAATAGTCAAGTGTAACAAGGATTTGGTTCACTTTAAACGTAGCTTTTTCCTTACAATACCCTGCACGTGTTCATATTTGCTTTAAGAAGCAATGAAAAAAAAACTCAGAAAAAATAGGCTTCAACTGTCAATTTCACTGTCTTGAAAGATTCTTTTCTTCTTGTATCAGCTTCTCCACAGAAGGTGGTGCAGTACTGAATTCAGAAGCTGACAGCAAATTTATAGTGTTGGATTTTGTAGGCAAAAGTCACCCTGAGCTTGAGGACCATTATTTTAAGTGGATTTTTTTGTTTGTTTGTTTCACGTAACGCTATGAAACTTCTATCCTCAGTTCTATTAGTCAAATATTATAGATGAATCTCACACCAGCTATGGTTTCATCAGCATGAGGTATTTTTGATGCCACGTGGTATGCGGATGGTACCTATACTTTTGCAGAGAAAGCGAAAGCCTTTGCAAAAGCCTGTTAATCTTGCAGCTGTTGATCTGCAACAGGATACCCCAGGCACCAATCCAGGTGAAAGAATAAGTGGCTTCAATTGTTGCCTCCATTCCGCTATGAATCTGCCATAACTGGCATTGTGGATTATGAAAATGCAATTCCCATGTTGGGCCTAACATCCTGGCTGGAAGCTCTGGCCTGCAGTAATCTTTGGTCCATTTTTTGTCCCAGTCAGGTTTTGCATGCACTCCCATCTTAACAGTACTCAACTGAGTTAGATATCTGTGCTTTTAAGCCATTGTTCACTCTTTCTGATGTGTGATAAGTGGATTTTAATGGTGTTAGTGAGATGGGATAGGATTCATTTACTCCTTTCCCGGACAGCATGGATTTGTGTGTTATAGAACACGCTGTATTGCCTTCTTATTCCTGCAGTGTCCTGAAGGTGGTGATTATTGTTTATTTCCCAGGCTGCCTACATAGAAAACAGTTTGCAAAGAGGAATCTGCATTAATAGATGAGAAAGCATAGATGGAGATTGAAGTTGGTCATTGTGTTTCATGGACTAGACTTTGTTTGCAGTAATATTTATTTATAAATACAAAATAATTCCTTTACTTTCAATGAGGTAACTCGAGATTTGTGCCAGTATTGGCAGATCAAAATCCGACTTGGGATTCTCCAATTACACATATCAAATATGCCTAATTGTTTTGTATTTAAGATTTTTATATCTATATTTTTTTATACCTTTGACTGAAAGCTACCTTTAAGATTACAGTCATTAGCATGGACAAATGTCATAAAATATTTACAGGGCGCAGGTAGTTGAGAGAATGCCAACATGCAGAGGGATGCAGGCAGTGCTGAAATTTTATTTTTTTTTCTTCTTGCTGTCTTTTGAGCCTTCCAAGTCTTGGGCTACGTGAGAGAGGAGGCTGGGGTGAGAAGGGAGAGAGACATCTTATATGCTTATCCTGTTTTTTGCAGTGGAAATTGTTAACAGAAAAACAAAGGCAGGGGGAGTCAGAAGTCCTGAAGGAGATGATTGTTCACTATCCAGGCTGCCTAATGTACTAATTGTTGTCTGTCATTGGAAGAAGGCTACCTGTTGATTTCCAGTGGGGTTTAGCTGTATAGAAGGACATATCTTTATTGCATTGCAATCTTGTTACCCAGGGGCTGGTATAATAATCTCAGCTGTGGCATATTGGGGATTAGATGTGAAACCTTAATTACAGTCATCTTAATAATGATCCCTGAGGGGCAGACTGAAGCTGGTTGCCTGGGTGCCTGTGAAACAAGCTCTGTAGAGGGAAGTGTTTCTTAGTGGATTTGATCACCTTTGTGGACGTGTTTCACTGCGTCCTGACCTCTGAGGCCTGCGCAAAGACTAGGACTGGAGCCTGGGACTTCAGTTGCCTTTCACTGTCCTTAGAGATTTTGGGCCGCAAGCGAGTTTCTCTGGTTGTGGAAGGAAATAGGCTTTTCAGTAAAAAAAAACAAAACAAAGAAAAATAACACGAATTCTATTGGGGAATAAGTGTTAACTAAATCTCTAGTTAACTAATGGGTGTCCACAGAAGGAAAAGCTTCCAAGTCTGGGGATGTTAGCTCATTTCAAACTCTTCGGTACATACGGAACTGGTGAAAACTTTTCTTGGGTGGTAATTTAATCAGTGATAACTGCACATTTAGGGCAAGCAATACTTTGCATTTCTCAGTGAAAATCTTAGAAGAGTTCTGAATAGAAAAAAATGAAGAAGGAATGAAATTGGGGTGTGGTTGATTTCATAATTTTCAAAACTGAGTTCAGGATTTTTTGGCTACATCAAAATGATTAATTTATTTTGAAAATTAGCAGAGAGCGCTTAAAAACCCAAGAAAGAAGACAACTAATCAAAGTGTTTCAAAGTGTTGACCTAAGTTAAGTTCATCCTCCTCTGTCTAGAGGTTTATGGTTTTGTCAGTCACTGTACTGTGGCTCCCTGAGGCTCTTCCCAGACCTCTGTGTTGCAGATGAGCAGTGTGGGCTTGTGGTGGCCTCCTTGGCCTGGGAGATGCCTTTCAGGATGTTTCCATTGCCAGAAGGCTGCTTGAGAGGGTGATCTTGAGTGGGATGGGGAAAGAGAGTAGAAAATTACTCGTTCCCTAGGAGAGAAGAGTTGCTTAATCTTTGTAGTGTACTTTTGTTCAAATACCTTTAGCCTCAACCTGAGAGTAGTTGTGCTTGTGTCCGCTGAGTTACTGTCTCCAATATAACTGACCTCTGAACCAGAGCGTCTTGACTAGACTCTGGCTTTAATAATACAGCTGCCAAATATAAGCAATTTTTTCTTCCAAAGAGACTCTGGCATGTTGATTTTGAAGGAAGTATGGTTGAAGCTCTATGCTTCCTCTTGTTTATTATCTGAAACCTAATTGCAGTGCTTGGCCACAGCAAAGTTGGTGTCGGGTTTGCTGGCTTCCCATAACTATCTGTCATATTTCTTTTCTTTCTTTCTTTTTTTTCTTTTTCAGATTGCACTAAATGACCTTCTGTCTGTTATATTTCTGCCCTGCTGATCTCAGGCAAAAGATGAAGATAGATAGCACTATCTCGAGCCATCCATCATAGAGTTTGTAGGTTCCTTAGAAGCATCTGTGCCTCTTAATAGTTCATCTGTCACAGATATTCTCATAATTGAAGACCACAAAATGCTGAAGAGAGGGCTAATATTGGTATCGCTTTTTACTACTGGAGACTTCAGCAGTCAGGTGTCTTTAACTTGGAAGTGCAGACTGTCATGAGAAGTGCCACATTATGGATCTAAGCCAACTGCACCTTGCAGAAGGTAGCACTACTGCTGATATCACCAAAGACTCATTTTTCTGCTTTACTGTTATCACACGGGGTTGGCTGTGTTACCAGTGCAGAATGAACTGAGCAGACCTGGCTTTCAAGCCCTTAGTCTGTGTGAATGAGCAGAAGTTTTCAGAAGCAGTGACTGTGAATCTGACTGCTGGCAAATGGTTGTAGGCACTCCAGCTACATGTTATGGGGCAAGAGAAAACCTGATTGAGGGAGTGTGTGTGTGAGAGAAATACTGATATTGATCTCGAAGTCAATAGGTATAATGTTTGACCCCAGAAAAGAGGCAAAGTTACCCAGTGGGGCACGATGTTGATCTCTCGTAACAGTACTGTCAGCTGTGAAGCACGTAAGTGCGGTAGATGACTTGTAATACACAGATACCTGAAATACCTGCCTGAAGTACTGCTGAGTTGCACACATTTGCATGGTATGTTATACTAGGTAGGACACCATGTTAATCCTACATCCTTAAGTTTAGGGCTAGCCTGGATTTCTCGAAACGACGCTGCAGCAGATAGTACTGTAGCATTGAGAATATCCTGAGAATTATTCTTGTTATAGTTACTTGAATGCTGAGAACTGAGGTCAGGCAGTATTGTCTATGCTTCCCGTTGTTTAAACACAAATCCTAGGAGTTAACTGTTTGTACTGGCAGTAAAAAAACAGAACGAAAAAAAACACCCAGCGTGTTTTCTCTATTTTTTGTACTTATTACCAATGGTGAATTTACTCTGCATTTGTTCCAACTGGGAAGGGCTGGAGGCTTAAATCCCTTACCTCTTCCTGCTGAAATAGAGATACTTCTGATGGACGCTTTGGACACAAATTTGTGCTTTGTCTCAAGAGAGGCATCCTCATAGAGATTCCACTTCGCTATGGAATTGTCACTGATGGCTCACGTGCATGGAAGATTGATAGATCGAGTAAATTAAACTTAATTTAGGCACACCAGAGAGCATACTGAGCCCAAATACCACACTTGAGAGACCTGTACTAAACTCATTATAGGAGTTACTCAAAATGCATAGACAGTATATCATAATGCTTCCTGTTTTAAACAAATTTCATCCTGGAGACCAGGATGTTGCTCACTCGATGTAAGCATACCTCCGTGTATGGGAGCAAACACTGAAAAGGGTGGAATAGCTGCCTTGCTGAGTTTCCTCCAACTCCTCCTTCTAAACAGAAAAGGTTTTTTTTTTTCTTTTCTGGTACTGAATAGATGGAAGTATAGGTCTTTAGTCCTGGCAAGTTCAGTATGTGGAGACTTGTTTTCTTTGCCCACCTTAAGCACAGAAGATTCAGACTTGCAGGAAAAGGTGCTCACAGCTGCGCTAGGCCTGCTGGCAATTAGCGTTCCGTACAGATGGCTGTCTGCCCACACATCTCTATTTGTGAAGAGGCCCCCAGTGTTTATGTTAACGGTGATGAGTTTGAGAGATAAAAATAGGGAGTTGTTTGTTGTTCATTTGTTCTGTATAGATCTGCAGTGAACTTTTTTATAAAGCACAAATTCGATAGAGAGATTTGTTAACCTGCTAGAAGAGCAGGCTGTCAAAGAGCCAAGCTGCAGATGTCTGAAATGCTGAATTACTTAGTCGTTGTTTCTTCTACTTCTTCCCTTCAGCCCACGAGATGGTGCTGTGTTCCCGCAGACCCCATGCATCCTTTGCTTGGCTTTTCCCGGGCCCTTGGTGGGCATTTGGAATACGAACACCTGAAATGAAGTTAGAAAGAATCTTTATCTCTCCAATTTCCTTTTTCTTCTCCAAATTAATCTCAATAAGAGGTTTTCCAAAATCACCTAAGGCTTTGCACAGTCCTCCGCAGGTTGCATCTTCCTTGATGTTTACTGAGTCCTGTGGCTTTGCTGTCACTTAAGAGGGTTTAAGAAACCCTCTGGAGGCTACTTCAAGACGCCATAGTTTCAGAGCAGCCATACTAAATAGCAGACATTAAAACTGAGACTATGTTTTGTTGTCTGTCGTCATTCCTTGTTGATAGCCTGCAAAGTGATGAAGATATTTGCATGTTGCAGGGGTCTGCCTAGTTCTACTTTTATTTATTTATGTAGGTCTTGTGCAAAATGTTCCAGGGCTTCAGCCCTAGAAACTTTGAGTGACATGATCAGATAATCGAAATAATTACTAGTTCTGCTCTCCTCAATCTCCTACCACATGCTTTCCTATATATGTGGAAGCTGTGGTTTTGGGAGCTCTTGTGTGTTTTATTTCTACTGCTTTCAATTAGAGTTGGAGTAGACAAATACTGATCTAGGGATACTGTCCTTGCAAAGAGGAAACATTTGAAGCTAGTGTTTGAAAAGGCTGAAGTCCTCTGAGCTTCTGCCACAGGGTAGAAACAGACTCTCGGGGAATAAGAAAAAAAAGCCACTTTTCACAAGCTGGCCGGGATATTAGTCTGCCTTGGGTTGCTAAAATGAGTTAAATGTCAGTGTGGAAAGTGACAGAAGTGACTCATTAGTTATTTTTGAAGTCATGGTTAGTGAACTTTTATTTGTTCTGCAGCGTGGCTTCTTTCTTTGCAGAAACAGGTGCCTGGGGTGAAAAGTTTCTTCACCCATTGCATGTCCCTGGAGCCTGCCATGTTGGCTTTCTGATTACCACACATGCCTTTGTGTATGGTAGATGCGCATTCAGTGTCTTCACAGCTCTGCCTCTCATTTCCTTATGTTTCCATAAAGAGCAGTCTGACCTCGCTTGTCCTCCTGCTTTTGTTTTTAGCATTTCCAAAAGCTTGAACTTGCGCTTTCCTGTTTTTCTGCTGACTGAGAGCGGATTCTTGATTTATAATTTCTAGTCTCAAATCCCCGTAAGTAGTGTGAAGGTGATGAGTAGAGGAGAGGTACAAAATCCTTACGTGACTAAATAAGACTGAGACCAACTTCCCTCCCCACTTTTTAACTCCTAATAACTGGTCCTGATTAAAGTGGAACAACTACAACTCCAGGGCAAGTCAGTAATGGTTTTCCATTTCAAATACCTTTCAGCAGGAGTCCTAATGCACGTCTTACGATTTTCATAACTATTACATTTCACTCAGCTTGGGATCTTTAGAACCTAAATTGATGACACCATTGTATGGGAATTTTTTTCTTACTCACTTAACTCAGGACGCATTCTGGACATGAGCTGCAGTTTCTGCCAACAGCCATTAATTCCCATGAGCTGTGGCATATAAATGCCATGACAGGCATCTTCTCCAGGGCAAGAGAAGCTTCTTCTCTGATACCTTTAGCAAGTTTTTGAATTTGCCAGTAATTGTTTCTATGTTCAAAGGTTTTCTCTGATTTCTCACTCAAATTTTAATACCCAGATACAACTTCAGAAACACTTCTGAGTGTGATCAGACATACACCAGAGAGATTTTTAACCCCAGAGATGCTGGTTCTCATCACTTCTTGGTCACTGTCCTGCCTCTGCTACTATGCAAATTTAGCAAAAAAATTAAAAACTAGGCTGCACTGATTGTTTTTGCTCTTTGAGTCCTTCCCAGAACCTTAAGTGAGGATATCTTATCTTGGTGTAGTAGTTATGGCTTCAAGGCGTAGCGTGTTGAAAAGTACGATCAAGACTTTATGGATAAGACTGTGAGGGTGTTTTCTGCATACAATGTGACATTCCTTTGCCCTCTTAAAAATATGCACGTTAGCAAATAACTGAACTCTTCTTACTGTTCTAGTTAAGAGACTCATGTTTGCTACTTTGACGACCAGACTGGGTCACAAGGTATCAGGAACTTGAGGGCATTTTGGATGTGAAAGCAGGGGCATGGGTGAGGCAGAGCACACAGCATGGTCTGTCCCATATTGAGACTTTCGATCTAATGAGAGTAGCATCAGCTAAGTACGGCTTTTGTCCTGGCTCACCCTGTCATCACTGGTATAATGCAGACTTTGGACTTCCTTCTCTGTTGCTGTCTTCTCTCTGACTCAGGGTTTGCTATTTTGAGCGGGGGAAAGGGTTCTGTGTCTTTTCCATGTGCTTGCTTCCAAAGGCAGCCTAGGGCCTGCACAGAGCAGCAGCTGTGAGTCAACAGAGCTTGCAGTTAAACAGCAGGAAGACACATCAGAGCAGAAGGAACTGAATTCTCCAGGGACATAGTTTTTAAGCTATTAAGCACTGAGCAAAGTTTCCTTTGCTCCTCATTTGCTTGCTTGTTTGGGTTTTTTGTTTTGTATTTTAAGGGCAGTAGGTTCCCTTTGGCATTTGTTGCTGATGCCTTATATGTCTTTTCAATCTGGGAACTGCTAACTACAGCAGGTAGTGAGACTTTCAAGTCAAGGGGAGCTTCCTTTTGAAAAGAGTTGGAAGGTGGCAGAGACTAGCTAGTTTGGGATTAGTTACGTATCTTCCTCTGGTTCAAATCTGGCTGAGGCTCTAAGAAAATAACAGCTGTTCCACTTTGATGGCAAGTAGGTAGCGTATACTGGGGGATGTTTTGGGGAATTGGAAGGAGCTCTTGAAGAGTTCCTGAGGACAGATTTCATCATCAGAACAATTCTCCTGCTCTTGGCTCTAATGAGGGCTTGTGGTCACAGCAGAGAGGTCAAAAGCTGAATGAGCTTTGTATGTTGCTTAGGTAAGCAAATGCTACTCAATGAATGCTGAAAACTGTAGTTTCTTTTTATTGGGAATCCACCAGGAAATTTTGACTGCGCCACTGTTCATGATTTCTAGCATTTGCCCTTTGCAGGCTTTGACTTTGATGGTTTGTTAGTGCTAAATCTCTCGGAAAACAAAGGTTAAGCTCAGATGTTCTCAGAAACCTGTAAAACTTGTAAATCTGATAGTGGAAGATTCTCTTCATAACTGTAACAGGAAGGTCCTTGGTACCAGAAATCCCATGATTTCAGTTGCTCACCAGCACAACACAAACTCCAGCAAGCACAGTGATCAGCTGCAGTAATCTCCAAAGACATTTGTAAAAAACTCTGGTGAATCCACCTGAGAATTATCTTCTGTTTCACATACCAAAGAAAAGGAAAAACCTTTTTAAGGCAAATGACTATTTCTCTTAACAAGTAGGGCACAGTAAGGCTCTCAGTCCTCCTACGCCTTGAACCTTCTGGCTTGGGCAGTAAAGCTGTGTGTTCCCCTTTGATCCAGGAAATCTCCCATTGCAGAGTTCTGCTGCATTCTCTGAGGAAACCTAAGTTTTCTCTTTTACTGTGATGTTAGTATTGGCATTTTTTTAACTGCTTCATTTCTGCATGGAAGTTACAGGGCCCTGTCCCCTGCAGTTTGTAGGGAGCAAATTCAGACTAAGACTTTCCCTTGTTACTGATCATTGGGTGTTGTGGAGGCCTTCTCCTGTGCTGCTGCAGTTCATATGTTAGTGTCTTTGCTTTAACAATTTTTCTGTCCATGAGTTCAACTGAACTACACAGGTCTCTATCATAAGTAGGTACAATCTTAGGTCCTTCTGAGTCTTCTGCATGCTGCCTGGTAAGCGTCTTCGTAGACACAGCTCAAGAACCTGAAAATGCGTATTTGAAGTTAGACGGGCATACTGTGCAAGTTCATCACTGGTTCTTAGAACAGGATACTCAGTGTTGGTCAGTTCATCTAAAGACATGCTCATTAATAAGCTTTAAGAAAGGCTTTAAAAAAAAGAAGAAAAATTGAGGTTTATTCCAGTAAAACAAAGGGTGAAGTATTTTAGAAAAGAATTTGGAAATGATTGTGGGACAGGAGCTGCTGATAAGCCTGATTTATAAGATGTTTCCAAAACTCTTTCAAAAAGCAATTTTGTACTCCTGAATTAGGTTTCTTATTCTCCTGTGCCTAATGATAGTGTTAAATACCCCCTCAGATTTGCGAAGAGGTCAGTCAAATCAAATGGTAAATCTCTGCTTGCCACTTTAGCTCTCTGTATGGGTTTCCTTTCACAATTTGCGACTTGGCTATTAGAGTTGGTGGCAGTTCAAACAGACATTTTCTTCTCCAGAAGGCACCTGTGGAGGATCACCGAGTGTTCTGCTTCACTGTGCAGAGTCCAAGTAGAGGATTCTTTTGCTACTCTTGTCTGCCTTTATGCTTTAGAAGAAATCAACCTAAAAATGTCTCTTGCATATTTACTGATCAGCAGTAGAGAGAAGCCTGGTAAAGACAGCGCTAAATTGTTTAAGAATGGTGAAGTTTAGACTTCATGAGAACATCCTCCTACTATGCAAACTAAATGGAGCACTCGATGATGTCAGCTTGCTCCAGCACTGTGAAGGGACTAAATTTGATCATGACTAAACACAGCTGAAAATATCTGTGTTTTCTATCTCCTGCCATACATGTTACCAGTTTCAGGGGATCATATTTCAGCTTTTCTCTGACATCATAGGATCTGTTCCTGATTGCATGAATGGAGTTTTTAAGTTATCTCATATGAAGCACAAGAAACTATTTCTATCAGCTGGGCAAGGATCCTGAGGGACCTTAAGATCTCAGAAGGTTCAGCAAGGAGTGTGACTGGAAGCATAAAAAAAAAAAAATATATATATAGGGAAACTAAAGGAACAATCCTTTTGTGTCACAGCTGAAGTATTTCTCAATTTTCTGGGAGTATCTCTGGATGAGACAGAAGGATTTTCATTGTTTAAGTGAAGGAAATATAATGGTCATTGACAATAGTAATGAATAAGGCAATTCTAAAACATCCCCTCACAGAAGCCAGCAATTAAAAAAAAAAACTACAACCAAAAAACAAACACCAAACAAAAAAACCCCAAAATGAGCGCCCACCCCCCTCAAACCCCCTAAAACTCTATGTATCTGCTCTAATTGCCTGATGCTTTCTGGTGATGAAGGTAGGTGGACAGAAAATGCAGATTGTTTTCTTATCCTTCCTGCTGCTGCTTTTTTAGTAATCACAGAATCACAGAATGTTAGGGGTTGGAAGGGGCCTCTGTGGGTCATCTAGTCCAACCCTCCTGCCGAAGCAGGGTCACCTACAGCAAGCTGCAGAGGACCTTGTCCAGGCAGGTCTTGAATATCTCCAGAGAAGGAGACTCCACAACCTCCCTGGGCAGCCTGTTCCAGTGCTCCGTCACCCTCAGAGGGAAGAAGTTCTTCCTCATGTTCAGACGGAACTTCCTCTGCTTCAGTTTGTGCCCATTGCCCCTTGTCCTGTCGCTGGGCGCCACTGAAAAGGGTTTGGCCCCATCCTCCTGACACCCACCCTTCAGATATTTACAAGCATTTATTAGGTCCCCTCGCAGCCTTCTCTTCTTCAGGCTGAACAAGCCCAGCTCCCTCAGCCTCCCCTCATAGGAGAGATGTTCCAGTCCCCTCACCATCCTTGTAGCCCTCCACTGGACTCTCTCTAGTAGCTCCTCATCTTTCTTGAACTGAGGAACCCAGAACTGGACAGAGTACTCCAGATGGGGCCTCACTAGGGCAGTGTAGAGGGGAAGGAGAACCTCCCTCGACCTACTGGCCACACTCCTCCTAATGCACCCCAGGATGCCATTGGCCTTCTTGGCAGCCAGGGCACACTGCTGGCTCATGGTCAACCTGTCGTCCAACCAGGACACCCAGGTCCCTCTCCACAGAGCTGCTCTCCAGCTCTCTTGTGCTGTATGGGGTTGTTCCTCCCCAGGTGCAGGACCCTGCACTTGCCCTTGTTGAATTTCATCAGGTTCCTCTGTGCCCAGCTCTCCAGCCTATCCAGGTCTCGCTGAATGGCAGCACAGCCTTCTGGTGTATCCAACACTCCTCCCAGTTTTGTGTCATCAGCAAACTTGCTGAGGGTACATTCTAACTCTTCATCCAGGTCATTGATGAAGCAGTTGAACAAGACTGGGCCGAGTACTGACCCCTGAGGGACACCACTAGTTACCAGCCTCAAACTAGACTCAGCGCCACTGATGACAACCCTCTGAGTTTGGCCATTCAGCCAGTTCTCTATCCACCTCACCGACCACTGATCCAGCCCACACTTCCTAGGAGGATGTTATGGGAGATTGTGTCGAAAGCCTTGCTGAAGTCTAGGTAGACAACATCCACGGCTCTCCCCTTGTCTACCCAGCCAGTCATGCCAATGTAGAAAGCTATCAGATTGGTCAGGCATGATTTCCCCTTGGTGAATCCATGCTGACTACTCCTGATAACCTTCTTTTCCTCCACTTGCTTGATGATGGCTTCTAGAATGAGCTGCTCCATCACCTTTCCCGGGATGGAGGTGAGGCTGACCGGCCTGTAGTTCCCTGGGCACAGGGAATTACATGGCATTAGTATGTAGTCAGTCAGAAGTCAAGCATTCTAGGAACATCTCCCCTCCTCCCACCCTCGATCAGCTTTGCCTCAGTTCACAAAAGAAATTATTCTTTGAGTAATTACTTAGTAATAGAATCACTTGCTGTCATGAAGGTTAGTTCTAGGTATTTCTAGAAGCAGGTATAGGCACTCAGGGTTAGGCCTTGCTGATGCAGCACATAAACCCCTTGGCTCTGTGGTACCCATGCATTCTAACTTGACTGAAGATAAAAGGTTATTTTGTGGATGAACACTGGACAGCAATGAATACTGTCTGAATGTAGAGAGGAGATAGCACTATACCATTGCCAAAGCTGCTCCTGAAGTTCTGGAAGTATGCAATAATAGTAAGTACCTGGAGGTTTTTTTCATTCTATGTAGGTTGAGACTACTCCTCTTTAGTTTCCTTCAGCCCGTTGGATACGCTGCGTTGAGACAATATTTTTTACTTCCTTGAAAGGGTGATATCACACACAGTGTGGTGTCTTTGCTTCTGAGGGCTGGTGTAGCCCCCTCGTCTGAAATATAAATCCAAAGTGTTAGCTGGGGGTACTTCTCTTCCTTATTTGTTGTGTGGGGATGTCTGTCCCTGAGCAACCTTGGAGAGCCGCTGTTGCTCTTCATTTCACAGTCTTCCTCTTCCTGTCAGGAGAGCACCCTACTGCTGATCAAGTGCCAAGCATTTGCTGTATTATTTGATTAATGTGATGGATGCCTCTTCCTCTGCCTTCTAACTGTTTGGAGCCAAAATGTGGGATTGCAAGTTAGAAGGTGATTAATCTTTCCTAATGCGACTCTGTGCTGCAAGCAGGATCTCGCCCACCGCGTCTTCATTAGCCTCGACCAAAGCCTGCATTACCTCAGATTAGGTAATTGGTCATTTATAACACAGGAGAAGGAAGGGAAAATGGCTTATGAAAAAGTGTCAACTAGATTAAGAGCATTAAAATTTAATTCCTGTTATCCAAGAATTCTGGGAGGCAGCATTTAATCGAGCATGTAGTTGAAAACCTCCCATCACCAGAGGATTCAGTCACAGTAAGAATGGTCTTAGTCTGTGGAAGGAGGCGTGTAGTAGTAATGGGTATGGCCTCTGCATGCACCGTGCTATGAAACAGTAAGTCAGTTTAGGGTTATTTCTGTAAGTTTAGAAGCTCTTCAAATTTACTCAGTGGGACAGAGCTTGCGACTAGAAACCACACACTCTTTCTTATATTGGTTAGCTGAAGATTTTCTGAAGAAGCATGGAAGTTTGTGTTCTACAAAAGAAACCTCATCTGCTTCCACACTTTCTCAGGAACACTCTTGTCCAGATAGCTTCTCCATGGCCTGTTGTGGACTGAGTATCTCGGAAAACATCTGCTGAGAGTCTAGGGCTTTCCGAGCACTTTTGCCCTCAGTGTTTAGAATATCTTCAGCTGCCCTGATAATACAGACTGTAGGAACAGCTGTCAAGAGGGAGTTGCTAGATAAGATACAGTCTTTGTGGCAAATTCCCATTTTTTTTGTTTTGCTTGATGTTTCTCATCCCAAAATAATGATAAAATGTTGTGTATGGCATGTCCCCAGACAGTAACCGTGATGCAGCCATAACTGAGGAATGAAGCAAGTGGGTCAAGCTGTGTAATTCTGCAGTACTTCTCAGAGTCCATGAAAGTTGCTTTCCTGCTGTGCTGTAACACTTTTGGCACGTGTACATACCGGAAAGATCAAACATTTACAAATATCTACAGGCCTGCAAAAGACTTGAATGTGTCCCACTCATAAAGGATGAAGACAATGCATGATGATTATATTCCTAGCTGTGCTCTTGAGCTCCATCCTTGTATTTTATTGAAAACCTTAATAAAAATAAACCATGAGGGAGAAAAATAGATGACCTTGTCATAAAGGTATTACATGGCCAGAAGATGAAAGCGCATCTTCCAGTGACTGGTGGTCATCAAGAGGGCTGTCTGCCAAGTGTTAAGACTTTTCCTGAACCCAGGAGCCCCTGGGATTTTTTTAAGAGTTTTGTTTTGGGAGTTCTGAAAGAGATTGTGTGTACTGTCTGCCCTTGCCCCCTTTCTGTGACTTTCTTGTTAAGATAATGTAAAAAATTAACTCAGGCTGCCTTCCCAGGTTTGGTTGCTCCAGAAGTCCCTCCCTTAGAAGCAGTCTTGCTTCACCCTTCAGCAAAGTCCAGCCAGAATGGTCCTCCATGTAGCTGTTCTACAAGGTCAGGGTATTTCAGAACTGTAATTTTGATATGTTGTTAGTGCTATGTGTGGAATATAATATGAAATGCAGAGAAGCAGAAGGCTGCAAGGGACCTCAGGAGTCATTGCCTCTGGTGCTGTGCTTTGGTAGAGAACCATATTTCTTAATACTTTCAGAAATACATGAAGCTTTATCCCTCAATTAGAGCAGATTTTTGCCCCTGTTCCCTGTAAAGGCTTTTTTAAAGCTTCGTTGCTCTGCTGATTAGAAACCTTTGTCTAATTTCCAGTCTAAATTTATTCTTTGGCAGTTTATAACCATCTGTTCTTGTACCAGTATTGTCCTTTAGTTAAACAGTCATTTCCACTCCTCAGGTATTTCTACCTCTGGGTACTTGTGCACGGCAAATGTATCCCCTCTCAACATTTATTTAGCTGGTCTGAACAAGCCAAGCTCTTTTAATATTCTTTTTATCAGATAGTCCCTTGGTAGCCTTTCTCTACATCTGGTTCAATTAATTTTTCTTGACCAGTGTTGTACGTGCATTGGCATTCGCTTCTGTTTAGAAAGCACAGCCATGACTTTTTTAAAAAAATTTTTGTGTGTTTTTCTGGCTGTTGCATGGAAGCATGACTCTTATTCAAATTGTGCTACTGGTTTTCCTGGCTAGACTGGTTTTCCTGGCAAGTTTTACCTTCTTTGATGCTCAGGAAATAGTGGCAAATAATGGTGTAATGCCTGTGCCGTGCTGGCACAAGACTAAATGAAGGCCTGTTTATAAGCCTGGAAGTATGTCATTTTTCTCCCAGCATTTCCATGAGCAGCTGCAGACCACTGCTGCCGTCCTCTTCAGAGGTGCTTTGTGGTGCCTGGCTCGTCTGTCAGAGTTGTCTCTTGATAGGCAAACCATGGTGAAACTTGGCAAATTTGGTTACGCTGTAGATTTACTCTTGTGGCGGTTACATAGATACCTGCCACCCAGGCACATTTGAACTAGTCAAGCTCGCATTATGGTCAAAGAACAACAAGAGAATCCTCCAGGGCCTGAATCATCTAGTTCTAAAATACGTATCTTTAAAGCTTGTTACTGTCTATTGCTTATGAACTAAACTTACGACCACCCTTAAAATTAGAATGCTGTATTCTGTTAGTTGATTAAGCCCTCTTTTGTACTGTTTTCTCTAGCCCATATTAGCAAAATGGAGTTAATAGCCATTACGTTTCTTTCAGATACTTGGTAAGGAAAAGTACGAAGGGCTGCAGGGCCATGCAGGGTTTCAGAACTGTATGAGAAAGATAGGTGGGGAAAAATAGAGAATAAATGACAGTTTGGTTGAATGGCTGCCTGTGGGAAGATTTTGTCTTTGTCACCAAGTAGAAGGTTATTCAGTCTCTCTCTTTTGGAAGCTGAGAGCATCTCTTGAGGAAAAAAGGGCAAAGAGGAGCAAAAGGAAGAATAAAAAACTGCAACCGCTCATAAGGGGCTTGGAGGACTCCAGGGTGGATGTGGTCTCAGAGTGTGTGCTCTTTGGCATCCTGGTGAAATCCAGGGTTTCTTTTTTCTGTAAAACACTAACTATTGCCACCCTTTTCTTTATACCCAATGTTCCTGCACTTCTCTACAATGCATCAAGTGATGAGCACTTCTCTTGGCAAGTTCTGTAGCAAGCCAAGAAAGAACAGAATCAGCATGTTAGGGGTTGTTTTCTCTTCTCTGAAAGGGCATGCAAGGAAGAAATGTGACGTGTGGAGGGTACCTCACAAGTTTGCTCTAATGGGGAATGTATTCCATGGAAACAGGTCTGCAGCACAAGCTGGTTCTTCCTAGCAGTGCAGCAAGATGATTTTTTTTTTTTAAGGGATTGGGGAGAGACAAATGCAGGATAGCAAGCCAGGAGATAAGCTGATGTGCCCTTATTTTAGCCCTATGCTATTTCAGAGAAATAGAAGGAGGTTACTCATCAGCCACTTCAGTAAAAGAAGGGAAGTCTCTTAAAGGAGCCTCATCGGCTGAGCAGATAGTGTGGATGCTAATGAAAAGGAAAACTGATTAGGAACTGTCTGGTAGCTAATGTACTGTTTACTGGTATAAATGAGTAGAATTTAGGGAGTGACAAATAAAACTAAGCAACACGTGGCATGAGTGTAAATGGTTCCCAAGACTTTAAAGTCCTGAACACGTAAGGGTAGCAAGAAGTGTTGGGAAGTATTGGACTGTTGAAGGAGAAAGGGCCCTAAGTGAGTGGGCATATTGCTTGATTTCTTTGATTATTTCTCTCTAGTCTGCCCAAATGGGGCTCGCACCAAGTGCTAAGTATATCATTTTTTGAGTGTAGAAATGTTCCTGCCTAGTAGGAGAAATCTGCTGAATAACCAAGACCCTAGAAGGAGAAAAAAAAATGTGAATGATATAGACTATGTGGGATTTTAAGGCATTTATGATGGTGTCCTATGTCAAAATATAAGCAGTGTGACCTCAATCTAAAGAACAGGAGGCTGTTTCTTGTATGTAGTGCTTTTGAGATATTGAAGAGCTGTTTGCAGAATTAGGCTGTGTAGATGTATAACCCTTTATAAAGTAATTCTAACATTTTCACACTTCATGATTAGTTTTTGTAGAATGTGATAAATAAGTACAAGCATACAAGGAAAAGGAAAAGACCTAACGATAAGTCTTAGCAAAAGTCAATAATCATGTATTTTTTAATATATACGCTTTCCCACAGCGTTGCTGAAATCCCAAAGCAGGAAAATGATCTCTCATAGCCTGCAACGTGCTACCTTTATAGAGTTCCTTTTTCTTTACTGTTTGGCTGTTAATGACTGTGTGGCTTTTCCCCTACTGTTACATGAGGTCCAGGATTCAAAATGGACCAGTCTTCTTTTTCAGTCCAATTTGAATGAAATATTAAAAGAGATGAATGTGACTGGTGAGCAAAAAAGTCGCAGTAATTTATTTTTTAATGCTGTTGTCATAATATCAGTACAAAGAATGACTCATTTCAAGTACAGTGATAGTATTGGCTTTTCCCCTTTAGCAATCTCTTTTGTGTTATTTTGTTGTTCTTGGAGGATTTGAATTTTAATGTCACAGCCATGTGACAGTTTTGGCCTTTCTGTGCAAGCGGAGCTAGTAATCAGCACTTGGGTTCTGCTTTGGCAGATCTGGCTGCTGTTCTATGTGGTGGCTTTCTCATTCTGCAGTTTTCCTCATTTAAGGAATGAGATTCCCAAGTCGTCTTGCCTAACCAAAGCGTGGGATCATTGCATGTGCTCTAGGGCCTCACTCTTCCTTCCTCTGGAGCTCCTGTTATCCTTTACATCTGGAAGATACGGACGTTAAAAATGAGCCAAAATTTAGCAGATATAGTAATTTTCAGAGACATGAAATATAAGGGGTGAAGCGCTGGAAAGACTCCATGAGTCTTTCAGTAACGTGTGATCACTGGTAGTTGTGTTCCTGTAGCAACTTTCATTACAAAGTGCTTTTTGGACTAGCTACCTACCAGGATAATTCTCCACACCTCTAGGATGCATTATGCCAGCTTTTCAACAGCTTGTAGCACTGCCACTCATGCAATTTAAATAAATTGATGAAGGAAAACTCCACACCATGCTAAAAGTGGAAGAATTCAGGAAGGCAAAATATATTTATCACACTGGAAGTGGATATGCCCTCCCTTTTGTTGCCAGAAGTTCTGCCAGGTTTTAGGAGATATGCTGTTGTATTTTTAAGACTTGTTTTAAAAGCCTTTCCACCCTGAATTCTGATGAACTGATGTGAATAGTGTACAGCAGAAACATACACAAACGTAAGACCTTTCAGAAGACTAACAGAGTAACGGAGTGCTACGTCTCCAGTACTGGCTGATCAGTGATCAGTTCGATACTGTGACCAACACCACCTGGACTGCTTGGTTTCATTCGCAGCATCCTGCAGGGAACACAGTTTGTTTGTAGTATATAGTTGCTCCCTGACTGAGCAATAGAAGTAGTTTCTTGACTGTATTTTTTAGCACCTCTTTCAGAGGTTGTCTGATTTTTGGTAATATCTTCATGAAAGTAGTTTGTGGTAGAAATTTTAGTGAAGTAGAGACCTGGTTAAAACTCAGGAAGTAACATAAATAAAGCAAATAAATGTCATAGCTAGCATAAACGTAGCTGTTTATCATAAACTAAAGAGATTTTTCTCTTTGTATGCAGAATGGAAAAGCCGCCTTGCGTTCCATGAAATGATTCTGCTAGCCTTTCTGAGCAGCTTCAATTACTATCTAGATAAAAGATCTTTTTTTAGGATTTTGAAGTCCCATGTATTTCTGGTTCTGTATCAGAAGTGCCTCCTTTCACAAGGGGCTGCTGCTCTTCTTTTCCAAACCATTTTTTTCAAGTTACTCACAAAAAATAAGATTTTTATCCCTGATGGACAGAGGATGCAGTCATACATTAGTAATAGTCAGTGTTCAGATACTTAACTGCCAGCTCAGAGACCACATCTTGATTTGGGTACATTTTATTTGAACCTGTCGTCTTATTAAACTTACAGCTAAAAAATCTCTTTAGCTCCTTCTAGTGGTTTCTCATTAGGTTTTTTATTTTTATTATTCCATTTGTTTAGCAAAATATAAATATTGGTCATTTCCAGAGATCTTCCCTTCGAGATGCAAGCTTCTTTCCATAACCTGTTATGACAACTTATGCTAGTGCCAGCAGACTACGCAGGCAAATAGTAAAAGCAGTCCCTGCTATAGAGATGTTAAAATCTCCTGAATAACTTTAACTCTGTTCGAGTGTTGAGCTGCTGTAGGATCATGCTATGAGATGGGTTGTTCCTAAAGGACAGCAACGATCACACTGATGGCCTGTTCTGATGGTCTGTCCTGCTTCACTTCACAGTAGGAGAAGGCCCTCTGAGGATGCTGGCCAGAGTCTGATGTGGACTGGGGAGCTTGGCTTATGTGTGTCAGACCAGGGAAGTAGGTTTGTACAGCGACAGTCAACCCAGGAAGAACAGATGGGCACTGACAGGGCAACAGCACTGTGCTGTTATGTTGGGATTGAAAGATACAGGGATGTTGAGGGAGGCAAAACGTGAAGCATGATTTTTGGAGGAAGGGGAAAAGCAATGTGAACATTTCTGAAGATGTAAAAACTAAGCGACACCACCAGAGGTGCAAAACACTTTGTTATTGTTTATAAGGAAGCTAAAACAAGGGGTGGATAAGGACATATAAATTGTCAGCAGATTGTGGTTTATAGTGATGACAGTCCCAGAGGAGTGTCTTTCTCTTGGTGACATTGAAGTAAATTGCATTACTCAAGATGTATACTAAGGATGGATAATGAGATGTGTGCATGGGAAAGAAGAGATTGCTGCTTTTATGATGGTATCAAATGACTGAGATGAGTGTATATGTGTGTCTGTGTGTGCCTGCGCGTGTGCATTTGAGAGGGGATGCAGGGGAGGGAGGCAGGCAGCAGAGCAGCATGGGCTGAACAATGTCCATTTGAAAGCCCCATGGATGAACTTGTTCGGAGAAAGGGACTTAGGTCATAAATGGTCAATACCTAAACTATTTTCCAAACTGGAATTAGGCTTTATGTGACTAAAGCTTTGCCTTACCTTTATGTGAACAAAAGAGAGATGCTTATTATGTTGTATTGATGTTCTGTGCTTTGAACTGCAATTGCATGTGGAAAATGTCTGGAAAGCTGTTTTTGTGAAGCTGATGAGTGGAAAATCCTGGGTAAAGTTTAAAGCCTGGATGCCCGGGCTGGAACAGGTTGGCTGCAGCTCACAATTGAACCAGTCACCCTATCCTAACTACTCTACAGTCTTGCGTGCCTGAAATAAAGGAAATGCTGGTGGATGGAGAGCACCAGTATCTATGCTCTGCTCCGTATGTTAGGATAGCAGCACTTGTACCAGAGCTTTTAAATAGATCCATTGTTCATCTAATCATTGATCCTGGCTCTGTGATACATCAGGCTTGCCTGACGGCCTGCTTACACTGGCAGAAATTTCAGAGACAATGCACCTCTTGCGCTGAACTTGACACTACACATCATTGCACCTTATTGCCATAACTTAGTGCTTTTAACTGGCTCTTGAACAAAATGTCTGTATTTTGTTTTTGCTGGGAAGGCATTTGAACATTTTCTTTATACTAGCTTATCAAGGAGATTTTGGATAATTTGTGATTTAGAAGTCACAAATAAAGTGGGTAACAGCATACTTGGAATATCAAATCTGTGTTCACATACAAACTAGTTATCAGCTGAAGTGCGTATATGCTATGCCAGGGAAAGGGCCAGGACTACAGCTTCACTGATATAAACTGTCTCTGTCTACAGAGAGAACTGGAGAACAGACAGTAGCTGTAGGCACATAGCCTTTTACACCGAGAGAATGACCTGCCATGGCAGAAACTGCAGGCACCTGTCCACTCTTCAAACAGGCATGATTTTGGGTTTGGATGGTGTTTTTTTTTGGGTTGGGTGGTTTGGTTTGGTGGTTTTTTTTTTTTAATCTTGGGGTTTTAAAATGGTAGTCTCTTAAAGCAAATTTTTGTTAGTGGAATAACTGTGGTTTAAAGTTTTTGATGAGAGGGATACTTAGTTTGGGTTTCTAAACCTTTGAGAAGTGTCTGAATACATGGAAGAGACTTTCTGATGTTTAGGCACATCACTGCCTTTTGAGGATGTGGGCTTGGTCATTCCTTCCCATTGCAGTGCTGCCTTTTCCCAAAAGCAACAAGGATCTTTACCTTGAAGAACATGTCATCTTAAAGCTGGCTTGTCCCCGAGGACAGCGAGGGAGTCTTTGCCAATGCTGGGTGGAGTAAATTCAGTCAGGCTGATGGCTGATGAAGGGATGGAGGATTTATGGCTTATTTGAGTTCCCATACATCACCCTCTGTGTCGCTTGCTTATGATGGCCCTGCCAAAAGATAAAGAAGTGCAGGACGCTCAGTACAGGCCATGGTGACAGGCCAGGGACAAATGTCTCTGTTGGATGAATTGATTTGAATGATTCTAGTGAAATCTCAGGCTGGGCTGAAAATATGATTTGGTTTAATGATCCCTCTAGCTTTGTATCCTGGTGGAATTCCAAATGCAGGAAAAGTTAATTCAAGTCATGTGTGTATTTTCTTTAGAATAGCAGGACATGGATTTTTTTTTTTTACACTATGTATGCTAATCTTTTACCCATATCTTATCTTTCTAAATACAGCCTTGTACTATTTCGAATGTAGTGAAATTGCCACGAGGCTGATAAATATCAGTTGTAATTTATAGAGTGTTTACCCAGGTAATGGTGTACAGAATACTTTTTACAGCCCCTAGAGTCTAAACAGGCAGAGACCTAGAGGCATAAAAATGCATCATGAAAAGACAGAAAACAGACAAACTGTTTTATTTTCTGCAGGTAAAATTTAATGGACTTAAAATTTAATATGGTGTTAAGAATGTGTTGGGTTTTGTGGTTTTTTTCTTTTTTTTCTGTGACAATGGATGCAGAGCTTGAGAAAAAGTGGCTGGCATGAGAACTGTTTAATTACATCTTTCTGAAGCAGAATACCTTGTTTGCTTTTTACTGTTGCCATTGTGTCCCCAGTGAGTCTGAGCCAGCATTTTCGCTGCAGCTGCGAGGTGTCTGACAGAGAGGGGCTGAGAACGAGGGCTGCGCAGAAGGGCAACCTGCTGGCTCTGCAAGCTGGGCCCGCAGAGTGGCTGGCATCCAGCTGCTCCTTCAGGCTCTTGCCCCATTCAGATGCTCAGTGGTGCCCATCAGGCCTTTTGATCACTTTAGGTCTTTAAGGAAATAAGCTGCTCCATGGCAGCACATCTGACTACCTCCTCTTAAGAGAACATCTCTGTACAGCCCTTTATAGCAGAGAGCTGTGGGATATAGCCATTGCTGGGCTGGTGGTTGGTGTTGTGTCAGTGCTCTCTGCAAGGCACCTGGGTTGAATCCATGCATGGCTCTTCTATGAGGGAGTGTAATTTGAGGAACTTTCTTTTGTGTGCGTAAACTAATAGATTTCTTGATGTTGCTGGAAAGCTGCTAACTGTTGTAGCTCCCATAATTGTGGTCAGGGAAGCTGAGGCACGAGGCAGGAAGTGATGCTTTGCTATGGTCACTTGCCATGTAACCGAGAGGCAGGCTAGGAGCCCAAGATCGATTCATCTCCCTTTGCACCAAGGTACACACGACATACATTCTTCTTGGTCATAATTCCTTGTTGCTGCATCTGGTATTTTAGCAAGCACATGGTTTTAGAAAGCACTGGTAGCTGGCAAATCAGTTTTAACCTTTCCTTTTGAAACAAATCTCTTCTAACAGCCTTTTCCTTCATGTAGCTTCCCCATCTACTTCTGCCTGCAAATGAGGGTCAGGGTTGGGATCACTATTCTTTTCTAGCTTAGCTGATTCCTCAGCAGCCTAAAATTGTAGGCGTCTCCTGCACTATGAGGGTTGAGATGCCTTTTAGGACACTGCCAGGAAAGCCTGGAGCATGCAGATTTGAGAACCATCCAGCAAGAACTTGCTAAAGCTCAGACTGAAAATTGTGGTCTCCCTTCTAATCTGTCATTTCCCATCAGTACAATTATGCAGGAGATTATCCTTAGTGGAATTGAGAAGGCAGAGGTCTTTGGCCAGTGAGCCATGGATAATTGGGAGAAACATTAGTGCAGGACTCGAGTCTCCTGTAGCCAGCAGTGGTGACAAGTGGCATGACTCCGTGGCACAGTGTTATGCATGGAGGCATGATGTCAATCAGTCATGTTTTATTGCTTCAAATTTTCTCAGAACAGAAACATAGCAAAGTAAAACCACAGTACTTGCTATACATGGACAATAAAAATACAATACAATACATGCATCACAAATTGCCAAAATTGCGGGCTCAACAAATGCTGTATTAATACATAGTGTTCTGAACTCAGAGGTGGCTCTGAGATGAGACTGCGTTCTACAGCCCAGCTCTATCACTGTCCCAAGTGCAGAAGTCTCAGATTGGATATAATCTCTGTTCTTTTAGAGATACTGCATATTATTTTCAGACTTCTGAATTATAATTTGAAGATTACTTCTTGTGAAATTTTCCCATTTCTTTACCAGTATAAAGAACCCACAGGCAGGGCAGTAATTCACCAGATCATCCTGTGACTGGTTTTTTTCATTGTTTGTTCAAAAGCAGTTAGTGTGAGGATTCATTGTCTGATTATAAACTGCTTTAATTAAATACAAATTACAGAGTTTTTATATGTTTCTGGATTTGATGGACACTAGCATGTAATATCATTTTTTGGGGTGTGAATACTGTAATTAAAGTATCATTTTCAACACCAGAAGTGGCTGCATTTTAACGATTGCAGCTAACACTACAACTCTACCTCACAGGGACATTTGCTGATGTTTCCAAATACATTTTTAAATCCTTTGAAAAATGTGAAATAATGCAAAGCCATCTATTCATAATAATAAATATATTATGGTGGCAAGTGTTTACTTTAAGCAAAAGCCTATTCAAATTGGTTGAGAAAGTGGTATTCTTGCTGCAGAGCTTGGAATGAATAATGTAGGGCATTTTTATTAACTTTATAATTAATGGCTCTTGTCAGAGACCAGATTTCCTCATTACTGCTTTGGAAAAATCTTCACTGGGTCTTTAGTGATATGTGGCCAGAGACAACTGACATTGTTGTCTGACAACTAATAAATTTATAAAGTGAACATGATCTGTGCTGTTTCTTCTCCTGCAAAGGTGTGATGAGGTCCAATTCGTCAGCAAATCAGTTTCTTGTATCTCTTCATCACAGGACTGGTGGGTCTTCCCCACATAGAGCTAATTCTTCAGTAAGATGAAGGAAGAAAAGGCCTGTGCTTCAGCACAGGACCGTGGTGTTCCTGAGGGGTCAGTGCTGGAGCTGATATTGCTTAATGCCCACACTAATAACTGAGGTGGTAGGATGGACTAATCTCTGTCATTAAGTTTGCAGGTAATACTAGGTAGTGGGAGGAATTGATATGTCGAGTGTCAGGGCTGCAATTCAAAGGGACTGTCATGACCTGGAGAAATGGGTTGCTAAAAGCATTAGCCACCCTAAGTGCTCGGTGGTTAGGGATAAATTTGGAATCTTGTTCCAACTGAGAATGAGGAAGCAATAGAAAGGCTAAAACATCCGTTGCATTCGCTGCAGGTCCAGAGTAACTTTGCAAGAGTGTGGGTTTGATGATGCTTTCCACTGGTTATCCGTGTTCCTATTGCCTGCCTAACATCAAATAAAAAAATGTGAGGCTGCTAGATTTATGGCATAAGGCAACTCCAAATCTTAGCTACAGCACCTCTGTTTTTGCTTCTAGACAGATGGCTTTATGAGGCTTCAAAGAATAATATTTGAAACAGTTAAACCAAGTAAATTGCATGTGGGTTTTGTTCTTGAGTTTTGTTTCCCTCCCAGAGGCGGCACAGAAGGCGGAGTAAGTTTTATGATCTCTAGGGGTTACACGGAAGTGCTCTGGTTTGCCAAATTACAGTTTTTCATTTTTCGGGCAGTAGAAGGCAGCTGCTTCCTTCACCCTAAATTTAAGATTAAGGGGTAATGACAGTGAGGTAGAATATAAGCAAAAGTTGTATTTGGAGGAGGTCATAAAATACGTGTCCTCTTAATGAGGCTGCCTCAAATCCAAAGGCAAGTTGCACCCACATGAGCATTATAGAACTTTAAAGCTTTCCATACGCAGAAAAACATCTCGCTGAAAGTTTTGCAGGGCACAATCTTCGCCGTAAGATTTTTTTTTCTGTCTTTAACAAAGAAGCATTTTCATTAGAAACACCAACATTAGATTGTTCTTGTTTCTGTCGCTTTATTTAGCTATTAGTTTCATCATGTCCTGGCACACAGAGACTAGCGTATGACTAATGTGTGTTTAGATTGAGCTGTAGGCTTGGAATTGTGATTTTGCTTGAATTTTACCTCCCTGCCTTTGCTTTGTTTTCATGTCTTGCTTGGATGTGTTCCAGAGTTGAAATGCTGTCTCCTGAATGCTTCCAGGAGTGTGGAGGCACCTGGAAGACTGCGGGTCCCCTTTGAGATGTTATATTCTAGGGAGTAATCAGGGTTGAGGTGTCATCCTGCTTCAGTGGCTAGCACCATTACTGTATTGTTTTCAATTCTTTGTAATGGAGCTGGCCACTCCATTAAAGTGTTAACTTGAACACCATTGAGTGAAATATATATGTTAAATTGTCTCCATTGGATGGGTTATATTGTGCTTGCCGCTTTCCAAATGATAGATAAATTATTTCAGGAAATGTCACAAATTCAAACTATATTTTCCTCATCTGTCACAGAATATGAATGAACCTTGCACTTCAAATGCAGCCACTCTGGCTGGCAATATATCACTGCGCAGCCATTTTGTTTGCAAAAACAAGGATTGGAGTCTTGTCAACTGCTACTCACAGTAAAAATAATGCATATTCTGATTTGGATTTGAGGCAAGAAAAAGAAATTTGGTTTCAGCATTTAGGTCAAAACAAGGCAGCATAATCTATTCAGAGCCTGAGACAAATTTGGGGGAACGTATTGCTTATTATTAGCATTCCTTTTTACTTTTTACAGGATCTAGGAATACTAATTTACTTTCTCTCTTTTCTGGTTATCCGTCATATGAAATAACAACTCCTTTCTTTCCTTTTCTTGTAATTTTGTTGGAAATCATTGGATGAAAAAGTCCAATAAAAGTACAACATGTTCTTGCTGAAGGGTTTTTTCCCTCTCATAGTTTTTGTTTCAGTGTCTTGTCTATGTCCCTGGAACAATGTACCTTTTCAGCTCCCCTGAAAATTGGACCGGTAATCTGATCTTCAATTTGCATAGCTGTAATCTGGGGATAATGCTACTATAAGCTCCTTGTGAAGTGCTTTGTATGGGAAAGAAATATGATGGCCCATGACAGCTCATATGGCAAAAAGGGTTATGTGGTGCTAAATGAGTGGTCCACATCTTAAAAATTGGCTTTACTAGTCATGAGTTGGAAATGCAACCTACAGAAAAACTACATGATGAAACATAAATAGCTTTTCTGTGCAGATTGTTTTATGGGACTGCTGGCAGAGAAATGCTGTAAACAGCAGGAACTTATTGTAGGCTCATGTCCTTTGGATTTGAAGACCTCTGTTTCTCCTGTGCATTATTGTTTATTTGGGTAGTAGACTGAACTGTACACTTAATGCTTTCTGAGGAAATGCCTCTATCTTTTAGGTTGCAAGGCCACACTAGCTACTCCCAGCTGCCCTCATCTCAAAGTTGTGTCCTACCCTAAGCAGCCGCTTTAGAGCCAGCTGGCAGAATCTGGCCACCCTTCTGTTTATACTTACCAGCAGCTGTCTGGCACATTGATATTTCTGAGATCATCCCTCTTTTTAATAAGGCAACCCTGTGTGTCTTTAGTGCTGCTTGTGGGTATGCTTTAGGTCCCAGCAAAATCTGTGAGCTCTTTGAACGATCATCGCATTGAATTTTTCTTCGGCAGCGTGATGGCTTGACGTGTTGCTCCTGTGTTTGATATGTTGCTCCTGTGTTAAGACAGATGCGGTGTTACAGTGTGGTAGAGGGAGGACTCTGTCCTGCCAGGGAGAAGTGCTAGCCTTAACTGCTGGTGGTTGGCACTGTCCATACTAATAATAGCTCTCATTTGTCTGGCACCTTTACTGGAAGAGAGCCTGAAGCAATTTATGAGCTATACTCAAGCATTATATCCACCTCTTGGTTGAAATGAGACAGATGTGTGACACAACAAAGCTACGTGGGTTTCAGATAAAATGAAAGTTGGATAATTATTAAAAGCTACTGGGTGAATGACAGGCTTATTGTTACATGAAGGAGTAGACTCTGATGGCCATTGGATCTTCTTTAGTCCATAAGGGCACAATCAGATATCCATCATGTTGTGTGAGGATTAACTGTCTTTCCAAAAGTCCTGGCAAATGTACATAGTCTCATTGAAAGGCAGGTCAGAAACGGAGTGCGCCTTGGACATTTCACTGGAAAACTGCCCACTTTCAATGTATCCTCCTGGAGGCAAAATCAAGGTCTGCAAAGTATTCCCATGTTTCATCATTCTTCAGCCTAAAGGCAGGTGATGCCTCCCTTTGAAAAGGGTATCTGAGCCAGAGAGAAAATCCAAGAACAGACTTGCAAAACTTGGTTTTATGGTGATTTGGTATTTTCAATTGTTTTCTTCCTGAGAACTTCACTAATGTTTGTGCAGCAGATCCTAGCTCCTGGGAGGAGCTGAGAGCCACCTTTGGGCAAAAGCTCATGTAATCAAAGCATTTAACAGGAATGCAACAGCTGGGTATATGCTCAATCCTAAGGCTACTAAGTTTTAGAGATTTATCTGCTGGAGCTTTTTGTACACAGATCTTTTGCACTGTGGGTGTGTGGGAGCTTGTTCAGTGCGTTAAGCATCTGTGGTACAAGTATCGAGGTGTATTTAATGGGAGCTGTCTGTCAGTGCTGAAAGGCACTAATTGAATTAGTGCTAGGTGAATATGTGAACTGAAGCTAATATACACCAACACTGAGCAGTTGTATAGCTGTAGGTTAAAATAATATTAATCAAGCTCAGCCGGAACTGTCTCTCTTAAGCAAAATTTCTACATGTAAGTATATCTTACACCTTATCATTCATGCTACCCTGATTTGAAAGTCTCTATTCAGAGTAGGAGGGATATCAGGTGGATATTAGGATACTGTGCATTAGGAAATATTCAGTATTTCATTTTTATGGGATGGTTGGATTTTATTTTATTGTTAGGAGACTGGAGTCATGGCTTGCAGACTGGGTGCTCACCTTGCTGTAGAAGGCTTCTGAAGCACCTGTGGCTCTAGGGCTTCATCACCTTTTTTAGAGTCTGGACCTGAAAGGCACAGAAAACTGACTTTTGTTTTTTTAAGTGCACAAGGTGTATGGAACCTTCTCTGCTGTTTCTCATTTTCAATTTCGTCTGTAGGCAGAGCTGTCTCCTTTCTCTGATTGCTCTGCATGTCAAACAGCATCTCTTTTAGTGCTTCCCCATGTGACTTTGTAGCACTTCAGTAGCCTTAGGGAGGATGGTTTTCTTTCTGAAGTCCCTCTGTCTTTCCACAGCCCTTGACGGTAGCATCCCAGTTCCTTTTGTTCCTCCTCTCATAGATCAGAGGTGAGGAAGACGGGACAACATCACATGTACCATTGGTGCTGTAGACAGGGGATTTAGGAAAGTGAGATTTCTGACAAACACTCACTGGTGAGGAAGGGAAACATATGCTTCCACCTGTGCAAGGCAGTGCAGAATGAATACCCTGAGGCAACTGCAGTTCTCATCTGTTTCAGGTGGATGGAGATACACGGTTTGGAATCAGATTTGCTCAGGTGTTAGCGACGTCCTGCCCTTACAGACTCCACCAAGATTGTAATTACTGTACTGCTGAAAAATCATGAAGTTTCCTTCACCTGAGCAATAAAAGCTAGTGTGAGATAGAGGACAAGGTGCTTTGGAAACAAACAAACAAGAAACCAAGGAATCAAACAGTTCTGTCCTGAAGGTGTTTAATGATGTCTGTTGGGGAAGAAGATAGGAGGGGGTGTTTGGTGTGTCTCTTAGAGCTCAGTAAAGTGAGAGCGAGTGTCTGGCTTGGTGAATAGCAAGTCACTCCTGGCTGGTCCAGAGAGAAAATGTGTTGCCATAGTTGAGTTACTCAATATCCATACGCTCAAATTCCTATTCAGCTGAATCCCTACTTCTGTGCACCTGCTTCATGGCTAGTGATGATGATGTCCTTAAATTTTTTTTTTAACACCCTGGCATAAGCTGCTGAAGATCTGGGCTTTCTCAAGAGTTTTCTTCACCAAGTGAAGATGAAAATGAAGTACTGGACTCAGGCTCATTGCTTAGGGCTCTCAGCATCAAAATAGAAAGCATCTTGTAACCAAAAGTTCAGATTCCACCAAGACTAATTTCTTCTTTTAATTCTCTTGCAATAAAAGTGGAATTGCTGTTTGCCTTTTGGGGAACATATCCCTGATCAGCAAAACTGAGGCAGTATAAAACTTCTGTGCATGAGAGGAGGCTTTGATACATTACCTTGCTGTTTCAAGAAGTTTATTTTCATCCTGATTTTTGAAAGAACCTTTAAAAGCGAGGTGAGTAGAATGCTGCCACACCATTTGGTGGTGGTAATGTGGAAGGTGTAATACAGCAGTAGACAAAGCGTTTTGTAAGGGCACACCTTCTGAGGCGCTTTGAGTGGAGAGAAAACCTTCAGAACTTCCATGATGGATGACTGCGGACATGTTTTTCTCTGTGTGACTGTTCATAGAGAGAAGAATGGTAGAGCGGCTGATTCAAATAGAACTGGTTTGAGGCTCAGAAAGGACATTCAGAGTTAGCTCTGGTACCAAACCTGGTTTGCAAACGTTCCTAGTGTGTGGCCCCAGGTTAGGGTTGTCTGTAGGCTTTTCATTTTAGTTCTGTACATGGCACACCCAATGCTGATGTGAGCAGTAAGATGAATGGCTATTTATTTCAGCTTACCAGAGCTAATCCATCATGGTGCATGTAGCAATTGCATTTCTGCACTCCAAAAAGCTTTTACTTCTAGATATGAAATAAATAAATAAATAGACGTAAGGAGCTCATTTCCTCAGTCTTTCTTTTCTTTTTCCTTGCCTGCTGTGTAATGAATATGTTTATTTTGGAAAATAAGTGTAATTTGAAAATAGCTTTCTTTAGCCCTTAGCCCACTGCAGACATGAAGTGACTGATAGCAGCATTGTTCTGGCATGCCAGGAAATAAAATCAAGATTTATTTTTGATTTCTTGATTAATTGCAAACAAATGTTTGCATTCTTATAGATCAGCAAGGACGTTGCTTCAGGATGGAAAGGTGCGACCTTTGCTAGTTCCTATTAGTACCTTTCTGTTGGAATTGATTTTTTTTTTCTTTTTTGATGTTTCAGCAAAATAGATGAAATGATGATTAATACTTTATCGTCTGAGGTTCTCTCTGTACTCATTAATAATTCAATGAGTCTACCCACCCCTTATCCCCTCTAGTTTCTCTATAACATTCTGCTTATTTTTCCAGAAATCTTTGTTTGATTTTTGCTTATATTGAACATAAAAGCTTTATCTAAGATATTTAGTCGATCATCTTTGGCTAATTTGCTTCTTGTAATTCCAGAAATGTCACCCATCTGTCTACTGTGTATGTTACCATACAAGATGAAACCATTTTGTACTCCTTCCTGTATCATTGGTTAGTTAGGTGGTTCTGGTTTTTTAAAATAAATTCCTGAGCCTAATGCTGTAGTTCCATTTGATATTCAAAGAAAAAACTCCTGAGGACTATTTTTTCAAGATTAGAGGACAGTATGGGGGGAAAATGAGAAGAATGCCATCATCTTTCTTTAATACTTCATGGTACGTGTTTTTATAAGTTATTATAAAGGTTGGAGTTTAAGACGTGGAAGCCTGTTTAGAAGAGCTGGGAGAGGGAGTACCACAATATTTAAAGAGCACAAGCATGTTTTTAGTGGATACTGAACACTCAATTTTACTGTACATCTGAAGGACTACTACTATTGATTCATTGGTATTTCAAGAGAAAAATAGCATTGATCTTCTGTCAATCATCATCTTGGATTTTCCTAGGAGGTGCTTTCATCTAAGCATTCTGTAGAATGAGACAGCTTACACTTCAAGTGCTGCATCACAGCAAAAAGTGTTAGCACCACAATCTGAGGTAGACTTAGCATAGGCCAAGAATGGTGGGGGAGGAGTAGAAGAAAAATCATTTCAGCTCACTTGAGATACAAGAAGGGAAAAAATGGAGAAAGTACCACCACACATCAGAAGTTACATGCTTTCCTGCTTTCCAGAGAACCTGCCCGTAACTTAAGATTGTTTGGGTTGTTTGTAGCTTTGCTGCATTCCTTCCTTTCCAGTTAATTATTCATGCACTTTGTACCAGCAGATGAGTTTTGTTTACCTTTAGGTGTAATTAGAGCAATCAAAGGGTTTGTAATATTGTAATAAAAATGCATTTTTATGTTTCCTTCCTCCTCTCTCCCTACCTTTTTTCTGTCTCTCTTCCTCTCTCCCCTTTTTGCTGATGTCTGTCTGCTGACCACTGTCTGTTCACCACTCCTTCTGTCCTTCTAATTTTTTCCTATTCGTTTAAACTATCTGCCTCTTTTCTTTCTTTCTTTTTTTTTTTGTGCAGTTGCCAGTGTAAGAACCCAGCTGATGACAAACTTCTAGACTGCAGGTATTATAAATTCTTGCAGTGAAAAAATTTGCCTCGCCGTAATAGCTATTGATAGTGCTGATTCTGAAACGAGCAAAATTAAATTGTGCCCTTGAGGGCAGTCATTTGTATACAATGTGTTTGAACAGAAGGACAGCAGAGGGAGAGGTGACAACACAGGTGAATTTTTCATGTGGCTTATCTTTGCATGTTGTTGTACGTGGTGAGAAAGTATTTCCTTCATGTTCAGTCAGCCAAAGATTGTGTTAGAGTTTGGGGTTTTTTGTTATAGCTCTCCCCCAACCAGAGTGTGGATTCTGGATCAGGACAGGAATTGAATTCTCCTTTGATAAACTGACATTATTTGCCTTGGATTTTGCAACAAACAGACCTACAAGATCATCTCTTTTTTTTGTTTTAAATCAGTGTATGCTAGTGTTTAGACCTGTAAATATATTTTCATGCAAATGTGTGCACGCATACATACATGTACAAATGCATTTCAGGGTCAGCTGAAGGTCCCTTAGTGCAATTGTTTTCTTGCACGTGTCAGAGCCATTCAGAGATTTGCACAATTTATTCAGTACATCACAGTACCTCTTTGTGGGGGCTGTTTGAGATGACCTGTGCACTGGAGTGTAGCAAGTGAATCATCAAGGAACAAGATTCTCAGTAACCAGCAGTGACAAAAAGTAGCCTGTAAGTACTTCAGATATTTTGGCTAAACACTCTCTTCCTAAGCCAGTTGCTAATGGTGTTCTCTTTTTGGCTTTGTTGATGTTATTATTCGTGTGATACTGTTGAACAACTTGCAAAGAGATCGTATTCATCAGTACTCATAGGACTTAGCTGGTCAAGGCAAGAGTTGCTTAATGGATGGGGAGCACACAAGTTGGACAAGGTGGCCCTCTGGCTTTATTCTCTGGGTGGAAGTATAGATTGTCTTGCCAAATGTCTGGCTGACACCTGTAGATGTTAGTGTGGGTAGGGTCATGAAGAGAATATGAATCATGAGAGGGTAGTAATTTGGTAATGGCTCTTCAGATGGAAAAGCCTTGTTGACAAGGGGGAGGAAGAGTTGGCCTCTTGACAGGAGGATTTTGGGGTCCCGACCTTCCATGTTGCTTCCTCCTTTCCCCAGCTGGTAGAGCTGATCAGCGCCAGTCTCAGTGCTCTGTGGCAGGAGCAGCTCTCAGCATTCTTGGGCTGTAGCCTGTGCAACTCCAGTAGTAGGAAGAAGTCTGTGTTACAAACAGTGTGAGCACCAGCTCCCTGTACCAGGTTCACAGGTGGATAAAACAACAAAATGCTGAATGTAGGAGTTCTGACTTGGGCAAGCAGAGCTATTGAAAGGACCAGAAGTGAGGAACCAGCTTTGAGGGATTTTTTTTCCTCAATAGCAGAGTGAGCCAATTTCCGTGAATGAAATCCTTCTTCTGTCAAAGATGGCATTTAAAAAAGAAAAGTGCTTTGTTCTGTTTTTTGTTGTTTTTCTTGATAGCTGTATACTGCACGCTGTACTGAACACCAGCAATGCTGCTGCTCTTCTCCGTCTATGCAGACACCATTTTATCATCCTGAAGGGGAGAGGCATGATTACTCTGATTTTTCGCATATGAGAAATGACAGGGCTTGTAACGTCCAGAAAGCAGCAGCGGACAAGGGTCTGCTGGTGAACATTAGCTCATTTCTTCCTCCTGACAGCCTACCAGTGCTGCCAAGAGCCAGCAAAGGTAAATGGATATGACAGTAATACCTCTTTCTAGCAGCATAGCTGGATCATGCAGTCAGAGATCCCCTCTGAGCTGTGTTGGTCAGGCTCAGCTCTTTGGTGAGAGACCTCTGAAGAATACGGAGCATGCTTTGTGGAGAGGCATCAGCTTTTTGGTAGCAGCTGTGATCCCGCCTATGTTTTGGATTATTCTTGAGGAGTCAGGTGGAGAGTGCAGCGAAGATGAGCCTCCTCAGAGTTGAGGGGAAGAGTGCCTGTTCTTTCAAAGGCAGGATGGGCCCAGGCTCTGTTGAACACTGTGCACCTGAAGCTGATGTGAAGTTCCAGTTTGCTTTTCCTCAGAATCATACTGTGTATTGTTCTTAGCAGTTTATTAGGTCAGCAGCATTAGCATCAGGTATCCTGACTAAACAGCAAAGTCTCCTTACGTTTGTTTACGGTCCCTTTCCAGCTGCTTTTCAGTGTCTTTCACTTCCAGTTCTAGCTGTGATTTAGCCTGCATTGTTACATCCTTTATGCCCAAACAATTCCTCTAAGATAAATAGTGAGGAGACTGGTTTTTTTAGTTTCTTGATCCTTTCCTTGGTCTCTGAACATGGTAAATTGTAGCATTGTCATTTAGCCAGGCTTTCCTGGACTCTGCAGCTGTCTTTCCTCCCGTTTGATTCAGAAACTGCTCTGCCATCCAAAGCCTCCTCTAGAGAAAACAGCTTTGTTAGAAACAATAGCAACATCTAAAACAAACTGCCAGAAAGCCACTCAGCCTGTATGTGTCCTGTAACCTGCTTTGTGCTTGCGTACAGTTCTGGCAGCTCTTACGGAGGCATACCAGACATTGATTTGGGAGCCCTAGAAGCCAAGGGATGGGGATCCCATGCACTCTTCCTCTGGTGAATATTTCTACTATACCATATTTGAGGCAAGAAGTTTCCTGTGCTTGCCTTAGTAGAGGTATTCTTGAACTGACTTAATGATAACAGTCAGTGGGCACAATCTCAGTGAGATGGTCTGGCTGATGTACTGACTTGCTGTTTGATTTTGCCCTGCTCCTCTGAAAGCCGGTGATGCTTAGCTGTGACATTGGCTGTCTCAGCATGTTGCTCAGGATTTGTCTTCTACTAAACCAGGAACTGAAAGTCTGGGCCCGCACGATGGTGTCGACTGTCAAAGCTTCACTGAGCCAGAGTGAGCACCTCATATACATTATTCAGCCTGGAACAAGTGAAATGTGAAATTTCTGATTTCACTCTTTTTAGTAAGACTTCCTTTGGTATGCGGCTCACTTTTGATGAACAAACATTGTTTTACCTAGGTAACCTGATAGGAGGGGTCTGATTTCTTCTGTTTCGGGGAATTATTTGTCATGGTCTGGGAAATGGGTGACTGCCAGTGCTGGGGAAGGTGACTGCTCCACGTGCTCTTTGAGAAACGCTTTCCTGTTTTTTAGAGCTGTCAGTGCTGTAGCACGCTGAAAACCCCCTAACTTGTAATGTAGTAATGTGGGTTGGGTTTTGTTTTTCCCATTGGTTTCCTTGATCAATCTTTCCTCAATTAATCTTTCCTTGCTTCTGGACTGAATCAGAGCTGCTCGCCTGGGAATCATGGGGCCTCTGTGTCTCATGGACTTTTTTCTGTGGTTTACTTTTGGAACAGGATAAAGTACAATTCTTGCAGGCAATAAAGGCCTGGGTATAACCCAAATGGTACAGTAAAGAGAGAGAGTAGGAGGAAAAACCCTCATCAAATGGTGTTGACTGTTGTCATTCTACCTTCTTTAAAGTTGAGTGTTGTATTATATTTTGCTGAGGGAGGCAGACTGATTTTTGTATTTGATAAACCACTATCTGACCAAATCATAGCCAAAGTGATGAATGTTTAATTAGATCTGTACTGTATGAAATACATTGCTGCTTTGCTGGGTTAAGGCTGGATAGCCCATAAATTGGTAATTTGGTTGTCAGGTTCCATCATGCCCTGGACAGTAACAAAACCCATGAATTTACACACTCTGTGGATTGCTTTATAAAACATTAATCTTTGATTTGTAAAGGGTTTGGGGTTTTTATCCTTTTTCTTTTCCTTCAGTAAAAAAAAAGAAAAAAAAAAAAGGAAGACTGAATAAAATTAAAAATTCAGGAGTGCTTTTAATATTGCAGTGACAACAAACTGCATCTCTCAAAGTCAGCAGCCCTCAACCTTACCACTGGCATGTAGTAAAGAAACATCTTAAATAATGTGATATTGCCAAGAATTTAAACAAGTGCTAACCTTTCCTAAAAACTTGTAAAAAGTTATGTGTATAGAAGCTAAACTGCTGTACTGTCATACTGCATTTCCATTCCCTGGAGTTTTCTTACTGCTGTTAGTCAAATGGCCACTGGGAATTACAGGGCAATGTTTTTGCTCTGTACTTACGCACTTGCAGGCAAGCTGTGGCAGATAGTCAAGTGCCCATTTGGGTTCATTCAATTGGGAAAATGGTACTGCAGTTTTGACTGGGGTCAAATCTCCAAGGATTGCTGTCATCTTCATAATTTGTGGCAAGGTGAGAATGGCAGAGGCTGAGATCTTGCTGCACGCGACTTGTCCGAAACTGAGGCAAGAAGATCAGAGGATGAGGGATGAGTAGCATCCGGTAGGTCCTGCTCAGTAATTTCATGTCAAAACCTCAGCGCAGTCTGCTCTCTCTCCAGGTGCTGTGCTATTTCTGGGTCTGTCTTGGTAATGTCCACTGAACAAGCCCTGACTGTATTTCATGCTATATTACTGTTCGCTGTAGCTAATCTTAATTTCTCTTATTATATAATATAGTAACGAGGCAACCCAGTCACTGCAGATCAGAGGGATTAGTGCAGCTGTCAAGTGCGTAAGCTCACATTGTGACTTAACAACAACACCCCAGGCTTGCTTGAATCGTGCATACTCAATGCTGTCTCGCTCTCATCACTGTAGATACAGCCGAGGATATGTAAATGTGTGTGGGTATGTATGGATCCTGTAGGTATTTACACATGCTTAGGCAGTGCTGCCTTCCAGCATGGTTTATTATCTGGGTTTGACAGCACCCTTTGAATGCAGGCATCACTTTCCCATTCGTGTGCTCCCTGAGGTTGTCAGCAGTCATTGGAATGACTGGCGGGGTGTCAGCTAAGCTCTCCTCTCCTGGAGGAATATTACAGTAGCAAAGCTGACGAGGGCTGTGACATCTTTGAGGGGGGACACTGCATGAGGTCTGCATGGTATGCATCGGCCCCTGTTTGATGAGTTTTTCACAGCAGGGACATTTTTATTGTTTCTGTTCTTGTCAGTATCTGCCAAGGTACCCAACTTAGCTTTCTTTTCTGTTTTCAGGGGGTTTTTTTCTTTTTCTTTCTTCCCCTTCCTAACTCAGAGTCCCCAGTTGCAATCCATTGGGTTATCACCTTTGCCGATGTCTGGAGTGACCAAGAGCTGGTGCAATGCTGTAGGCAGCAGGTGTTGCTTCCCATTGGATCTGACCTAGGACACGGCACCAAGACAAAGGTGCCAGGGACTGGTGCTGTAGTTCTTTATCAAGCACGAAACCAAGAGTCTTATCTCCAGGGATGGCTGAAGTTCCTGGAGATTTCTGGGCAAGAACCATCTTTTACCCTTCCAAACTATAGATTATATGACATAGATTATATGACTATGACATTTTATTTTCCTGAGTTTCTGCTTTAGAATTTGAATATGGAATCCTTCATCTCTTTTGCACAATTCATTGTGCTGTTAAACAGCGCAGTTTCATCTCAGGAACAGCATTTCAGAGAGAGGAGAGAGAAATGATCTCAGATGTGCTTTTTTCAGAAAAAGTTTGGTGTTGAAGAATCGCAGTGAAATTTTTTGCTGCTTTTTTTAAGAAAGCACTTCTCTGCATATTCAGTTGTTCTGCTAAGAGGATATGGTATGTGGATGACAATCATTGCCTGATAGACAATTACTTATGTGAGTAGTCCACTGATGTTTGTATGTTTTTCACAACAGTGAGCAAAGCAGTTGACCTCACGCTTCTCCTTGGTACTCCAGTGCCACAGTGGGAAAACCTTTACCTGAAATTCATTCCTTTCTACATTCTTTGCTGGGGTGAGGTACCATCATTCTTATTTGGACCTGATATGCAATTCTCTATGGCATTTGATACAGCTTGTGTAATTTTCTATTTTCAGAGAAATGCTAGGCACTCATTTCACCCTAAGAAAGAGGCAGCGAATCTTAGAGATGCTGCTAACAGTGTCCTGGATGGTCTATGTTTGTCGGGCTGTAGCCACATGCTCCAGTAGGTCATAGTGACGGAAGAGTAGTTCTCTGCTCGTAAGCAGTTTTTTCCACAGGACACTGATCTCACCTGCCCTAGAGACTGAGAGCTTGAGGAAGAAGCAGCTGCCTGCCCCTGCTGTGAAAGCCAGGCTTGGAGAGCTGTGGACTGGGTTTGTTTGCACTGACGGATGTTGTGCACTGCAGTTTGTGAACTGTATCGAATTCCCCCGCTCCTCCCTTGCCATCGCTGCTGGCATAGCTTGTTGTGTTTATGAATGTGACAGTCAAACGCATCAGAGGCACAACTTGCCCACTGATCTGTGAGACTGCCTGCTTTGCTTCAGTGGGAACCCAGCCAACAGCAGCAGAGACTGCACTGATTTCTAGGAGGGCTTTATCAGAGGATTTAGGTTTGGAAAGTTCACTGGGATATGCCAGCCTATGAGGCTTCGTTGTGCATTCCTCGAGTTTATTTAGCCCTTGAGGGGGAGTGTATTTTGCTGGTCTCAAGTGTTCTCTGACAGGTGTTGAAAACAATTTTCCACTTTTTGTTAATGTATTTATTACAAACAATGAAGTTTCACCATGATAGAAAGTGGATAAAGAGAGAAAGGCGTGAAGACGACTTTAAGTGCAGAGCATAGTAGTTTTAGAGGAGAGTCAGAGATCCTGGTCTATGCCATTGTTATTGCGCTAACATACAGAATTATGTTTAAATTAGGGTTTATATTGGCATAGTTATTTTGACAAATATCACACCCAAATGAGCACAGTTTAAAAATGATAAGCTGCCTTAGTCTGTTTGTGGTGGCAATGGACAAGGTGTTTTTTTAAAGAATATGGTATGTTCTTTTGGCCTCCAGGTTGTTGCAGGACATTCTGTTTTTATTTCTTTTAAGTTGTAGCAAGCAATGATTGGTACATGTTGTGGTTCAGGGAGCCCTGGAGAGGAGGCATTTTTACCTTCCCCCTCAGGATCTGCTTGTCCCTGGTGCTGTGTGAGGTTGTTGTACAGGAGATTTGGCTGTCTACTGCTGTTGTTTTTGCTGAAATTCGTGTTTGTTTCAGTAATATAGGGCTGATTATTATCTGGGTGAGGACAGGGCTGGTAGCTGCGTTACAGTGACTTGTAGCATTACTGTGGCCGTTCTGAAGGTAATTCCTTGGAGCAGCAGTTGCTTGGACTGAAAAAGCCCTAATCACATGACAAGGTGGCATTTTCAGGTCTCCTGCAAGGTAGTTAACTTTCCGCTAACCTCTGCATCTGATTGTTACCCTTTTTATAGCGGTGTAGGATGTTTCTCTGTGCCCAAGCATTCTCAGAGGGCAACAAATCTCCTTAGTGCTAGACTGCAATAGCAAGAGGGAGCCCTGCACTACTTTTCAGCTCTGAATCTCATATACTGGGCTTGGTGGCGTACGTTTCAGTCCTTTAATTGAGTCCTCCCTTTGTCTCTCCATATGCCAGAGCACGGTTCCCATTTTTCTTGCTGCAGCACTTCAGCATAATTTGGTGTCAAACACATGCTCTCTGATTGAGGTCCAACCAGATTTACTTGCAAATGTGTCTGGGTCAATAGAATTTGTTTCAATTAGATTCACAAAGAGCCATTTTGGTGCTCTGGCATTTTAGTCAAAGGGGAGATTGTAGGGAGAGGAGTGGGGAGGGCCTTGGGCCTGTCAGGCACTTAACTAATTTATGATTAAAAAAAAAAAAAAAAGAGAGAAGAAAAAAAAAGGGAGGGATGGGGGAATCTGATCTCTTTGGCCTGTGGCCAAACAGGGCTGTAGCAGTTTCTGCCAAGGAGTAATCAATAGCCAGGGCCTAGCCTGCTAGGTGCTCTGAGATGCTCTACTTTGAGATGCAAAAGTTAGTAGAGCCAGGCATTTTTTAATTCAAAAGGGGTTGTGGCCACAGTTGGCTAAATGAATGAAAAGCATTTGTAGCAGGAGTAAGCCAAAGCCACAGCAGGCTGGGAACAATGAGCTATTATCCAGTATTATTTATTTATCCATACTTTCCCCTGAAAATGCAGGGGCAGGGTTTTCACACATGAGGAATTTTAATTTATGCACTAAGAAGCTTGATTCACCTGCCTTGTTACCTCTTTAGTCACTATGAGGAATTTGGCTTCGCATTGATGCTAAAGGAATTTGTGTGCTTGATGCCTTTCATAACAGATCCACTGAGGTGCTTAACTTGAATTGGATTGAATGCCACCCTCAGAAAACAGACTGGGGATATCCAAATTGCATTAATTCAGCCTCTGACACTCTGAATATTTTGGTGTTTTACACACCCATAATTATCTTTGTAATTAAATAAGACTAAATAATGAGATTTGTTCCAAAGTGCTTGAATGTCTTTTTCCAGCATTTCAAAGAATCTACTAAAGAGCCAGGCTTAATACTATCGTATTGTCCTGGGCCCATGCTTTCTTTGAAAGATTTTTTTTTCCCAACCTATGTGGTCTTTCAATGGCCTGAGTGCAGGGCAGCTCAGCATCAAATTTTGTTTTGTATTTTCTCCCTGCTTGAGGTGCTACAGGAAAATTTCAATAGAGTCAATTATTAATAATTTTTTGTTAACTCTTTGGTTGTTTCACATGCTTGAAGTCTGAGAACCATCCAGTTTACAAACTAAATTAGCAGCAAATCTTTGCAGTGACTTTGTGGGAGGTCAAAGGAGGGATCCCGGTGAAGCTGGGCTGGCGAGAGTTCCAGCAGTCGAGGCAAGCCAAGTCCCAGCTGGAGACACTCTGTCAGTGGAGCTGACCCATGGGACAGGAGAGGCTTTTATTTTTAAAGCTTCTCCTGTTGTGATTCCTACAGTTGTCATGAACTGTCTTTATTTTAAAATCTGATTTCTTTCAACCAGCTACGCTATTGCTTTCTCTGTGTAAGTCTTGTGCGTTGAACTTTGGTGACTCTGATCTTTGTGAGATGCACCTTGTATCACTGGGATACCTCAGAGTCATTAGAAACAATGTGGAAGAAGATGCTATTCATCATAAAGATATAAATATTTGGAAAAGTAATAGCATTGAGTAATTTTCTAATCATAATAAATCTTTGTGTATTTCTACTCTATCCATCAAACAAAGCTTTTCGTTTTGACATAAAAATACAGACAGCTATTGGAGAAAAGATTGAAGGGTTCAAAATGCCTTTTATCGAAGGTAATTCCATGCACTTCCCATTTTTAACATGCTTCTTTAATGTTCTTAAGTCCGCCCTTTACTGGTGTCTCAATTATGATCAACCTGACATCATCTTCAGCGATTTTGGGAAGGGGCTGGACACACAAATCTCTTTCTACAGATGAACAGTTGGACATAAACATATGCTGTTACTCTGTAGCTTTTTGGAATTTGTGGAATAATAAGAAAAACACATATAAAGACAAGCACAGATGCCACAGACCTGGTCTCAATTTACCTGTTTGGGTGATGCTTGTATCCTTTTCAAAAAGATTAGCTTCGGTACCTTTGCAAAGTGTAAGGGACAGAGTGGGCCTTCCAGTGTGTTTATCCTGACTGCACCGGTACTGCCAGCTACTTTCCCAAAACAGGGTGCGTATTGTGGATGGTGACATAAGGGACACAGTGCAGTGCAGGTGGGTACGTTAGTGTCTGTTCAGACAATTCGATCTGGCATCACAGAAATAATAAACAGGGAGCTGTACACTGTCATTTTTATTGGTGTTGCTTTTCAGAACATACTTCAAAAATATTGCAAGGTGTCAGATGTCAGTGAACTGGTGAGCTCCCCACTGCCTCAGGTGGAGCTGCTCTGACCTTCGAAACCTGAACCAAGGCAGTTCATTGATGGCAATAAATTGCATGACCCTGCATCCTAATAGGATCACACTGCCCTGAAATCTGGTCTAGCCACTGAGGAGAGAGCTGCACAGCTCTTGAAGATCTGTTGTACAGGGAGAATTTGTCTGCAAAATAACAGATTAGATGGTAAGGAAGCAGCCTGCTCTCATGAGCAGACCAGAAAGTGGCAGCGAGATGACTCCTGGGTCCTGTGCTGCTTCAGTTGCTGTCTCTTGACCTTGACTGTCTGATGCTGAGTGAGGGGGATAACTGGTTTATTCAACCTCAGGGTGAAAAACTGAACAAAAGCAGTAGAAAAACAGCTGCTTCTAAGTAGAGGACTCCAGGGTGAGCTTGGGACTGATTTAGTGTATTGCTGAGGGGCTCTTAACTCCAGCTGACTTCACAAGTCTTTGGTAGCATGTGTAAATTCACAGAATCGTGGACAAACCCACTCTGTGCTCTGGGGATTACATTGTCTGAAGAGGGCTGCTTAACCTCAGCATCTTCTCCAGAGGCAGTGGAGAAAGAGGTCTTTTCTAAGAGGCCCTTTTTAAGGGGTGCTTTTTGAAGGTATCTTGTGGCAATGTTGTACTGTAACGCGAGGCAGTGCGTTTAGTTCCATGCTCTGCCAGCCCCTGATGCCGGTGCCACCTGTTTTCCTTCCCACTGCACAGCTGTGTCTTTGTGTACAATTTCTAAAATGGCTTTTTATGACATCTGTGTTTTAGCTCCCTGGGGACCCATCACTTGCAGTCCTGGCTCACTGTGCACTCCCTCCCTCCCTCTGCAGAATCAGTGCTAGAAATGTAACATGCTTAAATCGCCCCTCACTGAAAGAATAGAAAAGATTCATGAGCAAAAATTCACCTTGATGGCAATGAAAATACTCACTACTGTGATCTCATCCAGTAGCATGGAGTGTAGATTCCTTTCATTTACAGTTGAGTCAAAATGACGTAAAAAATGAGAGCAAGGCATACACAAACCTTCTGCAAAGAACAGAGCTGTTCTCAAACATATTTGTTTTGTTTGAGGACTTGAATTCCTTGTGGTAGTAACACATGGGGATGGCTTAAGGGAGGATTCCATGGGGGATGTGCTGTAGCCACTGTTACAAAGGACAGTGCCTGCTAACTTGTTCCCTGTTATGAAGCCCTTTGTCCTAAGAAGAGATATGAGGATAGCTGCTACAGTATGTCACCCGTGTTCCCTCAGGATGTACACACAAAAGCTGCTGAAAGCCGTGTTGTGTTTTGGTGTGTATGGTTCTAGAGGTGTACAAATACCCTGGACATCTGCCTGGTGCCACTACCCTAGGCACTACAGCACATGCTGTGATGCGTGTACCAGTCCCCAGTGCAGGACGCGATTAATGGAAGTGGACTGGTATCCTAGCTGGTAATAATTGGAAAAGTCTGGCTGCTTGAAGATGTGTATTTAAGAAATGCAGTTTGCTACAACTTGTAGGATATGTTCTAATTTTTAAAAGCAGAAGATAGAAATGTAATTATAATAGCAAATATGAAGTAGCTAGCATTGCAGCTATGAAGGTGTGTTCTTTCCCTAGCTTGTTTGAGAGGGTGAGGAGCAGCAAGGAGGGAAGGTGAAACCTGACATGAAACCAGAGATGGTTTCTGCAAGCAGTGCTGGCTGAATTTTGCAGTGACCATGCTGACCTTGAGATTAGAGAAATTCTGATGGCTGCCTTAAGGATAAGGTGGTGCCTATAATTCCCTCCCACTGCAACCCTTTCAGATGTTCACTGCGTTTAGTGGAGAAGGAATGCAGCAACATTCAGACTTGCATTTTAACTGCTGGACGTGAGTATCGTTGCAGTGTAATGTTTGGGCCACGAAATCCCAAAATGGTAGGGCTGTCCCTCTTATTGTTGTTATTCAAATCTGTTTTGTTATCACACCTTTGAAGATCCAGTCTCACTGCTGGATTCCCTGTGTTTCCTCATTACGTACAGGCTGAAAGTGTAAAATAAGACATATTTCTTCCTCGGTCAAAGCCTAAATGAGAGACACTTCTGACAGAGCCCTAATAATTAACCGATTACTTGAACTTGAAAATGCTTAAAATAAAGGTCATGGCCAGTTTTTGTTCAACCAAACTGATAATTTCTAACCAGTTTACAATAATGTTGTTGTTAATACTCATTAATAAAAGATATACATATATTCATAATGATAAACATCATTAATAAAAGATATAGCTGACTGTTATCTAGCTGACCATCACTGTAAGTCTGTCCTTGTCCCCTTGACAGTCCCTCAATTACACTTGAAAGTGGCATTAATTTGCAGGGAGGGAGAGGGAGGCGTTCTTCCTGAGTGCGCTGCCCAGCAGCTCTCCTGTACCCAGTCGGGCAAGCGCGACTTGCTTTGATTTCAGCAGAGTTTTCAGCTAGGCAGATGATGGGAAAATTAGAAATTGGGGGTTATCAGCTGAGCACAGCTGAATCATTTTAGGGGCAGAGGTTTTCCTCAGGGCACATACTGTTGAATTCTAGCGAAAGAAAAGAATTTGTGGCTGTCATGAATCCGAAGTATTGGACCTTTGAAAAAGACAGTTTTTCTGTTTCTGTGTTTTATGAAGCTTGGCTTTAGACTAACTAGAGTATGAAATATAGGGAACATGGCAAACTCGTGCATGTCTTCTGAAGTGTGAGATGTAAAACAATTACATTTTTATGAATATGGTCTTAAATTTTTCTCAGGAAAACCCTGTTTCAAAGCACCTGGATGTTCCGGTGAAAGACCTGTGAAGTTGTTGGGCTACAGTGAACTGCCACCAAAGAACCTGTGTGAAAGGATAGGATTACAGGTGATTGGAAGACAGTATTTTTCACAATTGCCTAACATTTTGGCTCAGACTTTAAGACTCAATATAAAGATTGTGGGAGTAGGCAAACCTTCTCTGATTTAAACAGAACAGTATAGTTTAGTAATCTGACACAATGGGATTTTCTTATGAAGATGGAGCTTTACTGTAGAGCACTGTCATTCATTTTAAAATCTAAGTCTCGTATTCAAATTTACAGTATAAAATCCATGGAAGCGTTGTGAAGTGCAGTATATTCTATTCCCTGAAGCTATTTAGAGAAGTAAGCTTTTCTTTTAACAAGCAAAGTTATCCTCTCTCAGATGAAGAAATGGATTGGTGTTGCTTTTTCTTACCATCACAACAAAGCCATGTAGACCACACTGCTAGTGCATCCCAGTACCTGCCTCGTACTTGCACAGGGAGGAAGAACAGTTGCATGGTCTGGGCAGAGCTGAACAATTACGACACTAAGGTGAGATTCAAGTGACTCAGCTCACTTTTTGACTAGAGACATTCTTTGTGGGGTGACAATTTGCTTTGTCTCTGATGTACTTCAGTTTCATGTTTGTAAAATGGACTTGATATTTCTGTGCTTCAGAGGAATGTTCTGAGATGAGTTAGTGTATTATACATCTGGGACAGTCAAAGCACCTACGGCTTCTGTGGATGAGTCTGGTGAGACTATAGATCAAACCAAGTTGCTTGTATTCTGCAGCCCCTGAATAAAGAAGTATCACCTTGTGCCAGTTTTTATCCATTTGTGTTCTTATCCTTCACTGAGTTCAACTAGATTGATTTGTGGTTTTTCCTCTTGCACTTGAGATTTTTGTTTTGGCAGGCATCTCTGTTCTGACAATTTCTTTCTGACATTTGGCCAAGGAAAAAATGACACAAACAAATTAAAATTTATTTCCTTGCTACAGCGAACCCCAGCCACAGAAGAGCTCAAGCGCTGTTATCTTTTCAACCTACCAGAGCAGGGCTCAGATTTCTATTCTTCCCCTGGTTAAACTGATACCACTTTCTGTGACAGAGCTGAGAATTTAGAGGCTCAGCAAAAGTCATGTGCGTGAGCACTGGACTGATCTGAGAGTTTTACGTCTCCCACGAGTGAAGGCTGGGCAGCCTGGCTGTATCGTGCCACTTGCTGATTGGAATGAGCCAGTCAGTCTCCTTCCCTTAAATGCATGAGCTGGTCCGGGCCACTTTCACAGCATGCTGCTACATCTTTGCTTGAAAAAGTAGCATTTGAGTCCTCATCAAAAGGAGCAGGGTGGTTGTGGGGTTTTTTTGGTGGGTTTTTCTTTGGTTGGTTGGTTTTGTACTCCTGGTAGTACTAGGTCATCTGATCATTGCCTTACTCCTTCCTTTTCCTCTTCAATTTTTCTCGCATTTTAACTGAGGTCAAATGCATATGTGTAGGTGACACCAATCATTTAGTACAGTTTGTCCCATTCCTCTGTTCTGGCTCAAGCCCCTTGTGACATTCTGCTGTTTGGCCGATGACAAATGGGGCCTGGAGTGAGATGGAAATGAACTCAGGAGTGAGTTTATGGGACTGTGAGGGACCATCTGTTAATGTAAATGTTTAAGGTAAAACGCATTAAGGCCTGCACGCTGACAAGACATTTCATTTGCATCCTGCCGTTGGGACTATTTCTGGCTCATGCCTAAGGGCAGCAGAGTTCCAGGGCAGACAAGTGTGCTTTTTCTTCTTCATCTTTTTGCTAGTGCAGGTTTTACACTATGGTGGAGATGCCAGACCCTGAAATGTGAAATGTGCTGCTTATATTCCAAATATGGGTTTGCTTTTAAAAATTAACAAGGCCTCTCCTTCCCCCAAGAACTCATAGATTGTTACACTTTTTTTTTTATTTATTTATGGAGAAAGACAATTGAAGTATCATTATTTTTAGAAGCAGGAGAGACTTCTCCATTCTTTGCTCTTCAGAATTTAAATGTAAGAGAGCTAGTGAGCAAGAAAGAACAGTTTGTAAGGGGAAAGTGCAGTGGGTTGATACTGCTCATGTCTTGCTTTGTGCAAGTCTCTCATCTTGAAATCAATAGGAAAAGCTAAGCTAGATTTTTCTAAAGTGTTCTGGAGTAACTTAGGGGAAGACAGTTTAAAATCGTTTGAAGGTCTGTCACTGCATGCCCATCAAGGGATAGTCCATAATTTTAATCCTGACAGTCTCCATTTAAGTCTGTGAAGAAATTTCAGGTATTTCCAAACCTTAAGAGGGACTTAAGTCTATAATGTTACAAGGAATGTAGTTTAAAGTGTGACTCTCTTGCATTAGAAGCTGGGAATGCTCATCACTGGGGGTTTTTTTGTCCTTGACTCTAAGCCGCCTTTATTTCAAAATATTGTTGGTGTGGATGGGGGTCGTTATGTGGCATTTCTGTGTTGGTGTTCCTGAGGAAACATGAACTCTTAGAGCAGGAGGTCCTGAGAATTGAAGTGTGGGACATTTTTCTCAGCTCTAGTGACTTTACTGATTTTGAATTTATGGGATAAAACACAGACAAGGTCATAGTTACTAATAAACTATCTGGTGATTACATAAATCTCCAATCTAGATCTGAGAAGTCTAGACTATAACCAAGATTTTTCTTGTTGTCATCACACAGTTAAGTTGTTCATGCAGTAAGAAGTGTAGATGTTCTATTTGGAGCCACATAAACGAGGCACAGCCATTAAAGAGGATGGTGTCTGGTTCATCTAAACATAGTTTAGACTGGACCTTACTCTGTTCTTGTGTTGTCTTGGATATGTAGCTCTCAATACACCTAGATAGCTTGAATGTGGCCGGCACTGATATGAGCAGAGGGGAGTGCTTGTCTGTCTTCCAGTCATAGGAGTGGAGAGCAAAGATTCTCATGTAATTCTTTTTACTACCTCGGCAGTTTAAGTCTCTGTGAATAACAAGAATGACATTGGCAGTGAAGGTTGATGAAGAACTTTGTGCTAAGGTCTTGTTAGCTTAGCATACTTATTCTCTACTAATTCCTTGCGTGGGCACCCTGCACTGAACATGCCTTTGTGTGGGTTAGAAGTGGATTAAGCTTAACTGCCAAAAAGGACTTGAGGTATAGAATAAGGGAATTACAGATAGAATGCTGTTAAGTCACATTCTTATTTGTTCTGAAGTAATTTCCCTGTCTTGGCAAGCACTAAGGAAAAGCTTCTTGTCTTCTCATGGTAAGAGGAGAGAAAATCCAGTTTGGATTGAGCATGCCCTTCTTTTCTCCTTCTCTTTTAACTCCAGTTTGCCCTCTGTGCCGAGCTGGAGAATCGCATGTTCACCCCTCATTCTCCAGCTGAAGAAGATTGATGTGCAATTAAGATCTGTAAGGAGATGTATTAAACCCTGCAAAGACTCCAAATTCAGCCATGAATCTTCTTGTTATTTTGTTTTTCGTCTCCTTTCTATCTTGTGTATTAGTATCTCCTCATCTCCAGGCCCATGGTGACCCTGGCTCATACTTCAGTGAAAGGTGAGAGCTGAAGGTATTATGAAAACTGGTCACTGAAATCTTCCTCCAGTCACAAAGCTCTTTGAAACTGGTTTGGTATCATGCCTTTTTACCTCAGTCTTTTCTCCTTTCTCGGGCTTGCTTTAGGTTAAGATTTGATGACTCACAGTTGCTGCGATGTGGCTGGATTCAAATGTTATCATAAAACTTGAAATTATTTCTTTTTAATATTGAAAGAATTTCTGAAGTTTTGATAGTCCTTTTCCATGGCAGCTTCTTGCAGAGAACTGCTAAGAAAAGTGGAGTTTTTTGTAACTTTTGGCTGACAACGAAATGGAGAAATTTCTAGAAAATCTCGAGACCTGTCATTGTGAGATCCAGAAGACGTATGTGGGTATTCAGTGTATGTGGATTGCCAGCTAATTTATCTCGCTTCTCACTGATCTTCTTTTCTAACACAGAGCTTCTCTCCCAAAATGAAAGTATTTCCTTTCTTCACTTGTATCTTGTTTCTTCTAGTTTTACATATCTTCAAGGGGAGGTGTTTTTTTTAGGGTTTTTTGTTTGTTTTGTTTTCTTTTTCAAGCGTACTTCTACTTAGTTTGTTTTAAACATTCCTTGTGCCTTTTGGTACAAGCAATATTGAGCATACCTGTGTGCACTAGGATTTCAAATGGATCTTTTCACAAAAGATATTTCTTCAGCTGCGTAGGAGTTACTAATAATCTGAGATGTTAAGCTCATTGCTCCATTTCTTGCCATGTGAGTGATACTGTTGTTCTTTTGATGGAAGAAGTTGCTTCCTGCTATTGATCAGACTTATGATCCATGCAGATGTACTAATCTAGACAGTGAGTGATGTTTGATTCCTCATCATACACTTAGCTTTTGTGAATACTTTTTCATTTGAGGAAGTTATGCCTGAAAACACACCATTTTTCAGAAATGTTATGCTTAAATTCTGATGTAGCTGTTGGATCTCTGATGTCGTTATTTCCTTTCTCTGTATAGACAAAATTCTGCTTGTGTATTGGGTTTGAAGCCCTTTTGTCCCTGTCTTGTATTATAGATTTGATTCTAATTTAGTTGAATGAAATGGAAATGTTTCTGCTCAAATCTGTGGATTTGGAAATCAGGCCTTATATGATGTCAGACTGAGAAATAAGGCACATTTTCATGTCTTGTTCCTTACTTGCTTGTCATCTGAGGTACAGAGATCCTCCACCATGTGCCGTTTTTCTGAGAGCAGATCAAAACCAAAAATATCAGTAGATTGCATGTCCTCTGTTTGTAAAGCAGACTCATGATAGCAAAGACTGTTAAATTTTACCTCTACTTTTATAAAAATCCATGAAAAAGTTCCCTTAACAGAAGGCAGAAGCCAAGCCTTGATTACTTGCAGTCCACAAGAAGTGCATAGTATGTTTAGCCAGACTGCAGCATTAGTTTCAGTGTTCTGAACAAGTGGGACTACAAGTAATTATTACGTTCTCCCTGCAATTTCAGTTGCATTGACTGTTCTTCCGTTCCTTGCCAGACTGGTTGTAAAAAAAAAAAAAAAAAGGCTGTGCTCTGTTAACTCGCAGTGCTACTTTTTTGTTTCACCGGTTGGTAAAGTGACTTGTCTCTCTACAATTCCTGCACTAGTGTCCTTTATAGTGTCATTCCCTATAGTTGTAAGATGTTACTTTGTAGATCATTCTCTCTGACTCGAATTTTGTATGCAACCATTTCAGAAGTGAAATAAAAGAAGGGGTTAACCCGAGAGAGCAAGAGGATGTTTAAAGAGCGAAAAAGAGAGATAAGCACCTTGTCTGTCTCCTGTTCTCCAGTCTAAAAAAGTGGCTTCTATGATTAATTTAGCAGTCTGTGCTCCTTAAAGAAGGCGTTACTCAAGCAGGACTTTTGTTGCTCAGGCTAGAGAGAATGTGATGGGCTGGTGTGTAGCAGTGATAGCACAAGGTCACAGAGGTGTTAAAAGGCCAGTAAGAGCATGGAAATTAGTGCCTTCACTGAGCAACTGCAGTGAAGAGGAACAGAGATCTGGCAGAAGTTATGTACTGGATTGTGGCTTTACTAGTCTCCAAAGAACCTGACCATCTAGATAAGTTGTCCTGGCAACTCTTTGGTACTCCTGATTATAAATGGTTGTACTGCCAGTTATTCCAATGCCATCAGCATTGCTGAACCTACACTCTTTAGCAGAAGACTTTACTCTTCTGATAGTGCTCTTACAGTGTGTTTAGAGATTGCAAAAGCCTGTATCACAAGACACGTTTGTGGGGTGTGAGGCTATGCAGCAGATGTGAGAAGTTATATTGTAGGCACATTTCTGTGTGTTATTTATTTTCTAAGTAACTCCTGAGGGACTACGAACGCTGGAGTATCCGAGTACACCAGGAGGCATTTTGAGTGCTGTTACACTAGCTCTTGAATGGACATAACAGATTCTAAAGAACAGACTCTTACAGGGGAATAGTGGAAATATTTGAAACTGGATTGAGGCTGCTGCATAGATTCATCCTGTTGCAGAGAGGTTAATGGACCCGGTTTGTGCTTTTCACTAGTTCACACTCCTTTGGAAAGATGTGCTGGCAAAAGCTCTTGGAAATAAACTGACATTGGTAGAATTGTGCCAACCTATGACATAAGTGAATTGAGCTCATAGGATAGCTAGGCATAAATCTGAAGACTGCAGACACACTCAGCAGCTATGAACTTCAGAGCACAGTTTCCATTCTGTAGGGTGCTGAGAAATTGCAAGTCCTTTTAGATACAATGGAAGTCAACACCTATAGTCTGTAATGCAAGATTACACGAAACTTTTAAAATAAATGTCCTTTTTTTTTTTCTGGGAATGGTTGGGGTAGAAGTTAGATTTATTAATTTTTTCCAGTGCTGAAATTCCAACAAGTCAAAATACTTGGTTTTCTTTTGTTTGTTTTCGCAAAAGTAAGCTCTTTGAAGCCAGTGGGAGACAACGAAGAGCAGCATGTTGTGATGGTGCGTGTGGCCATTTTGCTGTTTATGAGAGCAGAGCTGCTGTTGTTTACAGCCAACAAACTGGATGAGTCTAAGACAAGAACCCAAGGCAGACGATAGAGTTAACTTTGTCTTGGTCTTTGTGTTCTCCTTTTCTGAGTATTTTGCTGTTTCAGGACAGAGGAGGAGAGTATTGTGTTCTCTGTCGTGCTTTATGTAAAGGAAGCAGCAATGTACTAAGAAACACAGAGAGTCCTGACTGAGCAGTGGTCTTGAACAAGTACATAACTTTACTAGTAAGAGCAATATTGATGCCTTCATGGGAATATTGTCACTAAACTTCAACCTCATGTATCTAAGTGTTGGGAGCATAAATCATTCAGTTTTAATATTTATAATATAAAAAGACATAATTCTTTTTTGTCTGGTTATCTTTTGTAGCCTGGGATGTTTTATTTGGTATGATTTCTTTTGCTTCAGAAAAGTAGTATGAATTAAACTATAACTGCCCCAATGGAACAAAGTTAATAGCTATTTAAATTAAACTACAGCCTCCAGTGGATTACCACCTCACTCTCTTTGCTCTAAAATAGAGCCATTTTGTCCCCTAGGTTACATAGTCTTTCCTTGTCGGTCATGGGAATTTAAATGTGATGCATTATCCACAGGAGGGCTTCCTTATTGTTCCCTGAAGGTAACAGAAACATATTGGGAGTTTCAAGGGGAAATTTCAGTCTCAAAATGCAAATGCATGCAATATAGAGTTCAAAGAAAGTCTTTTTCCTAGTTCACACCAAAATCTGGCTTCATGAGAAATTTTATGCAGACCAGCCTTAATGTACTTTCTGTTTTGCCTCTGAAACTAAAAGCTAAGTTGAGAATAATGTTCCTGCATTATATTTGTACATTTCTGAGTAACTTCTAAAGTAGTTTTGTTTTCTCTGAGATGTTAACGTTAAGTCTGTGGAGAACTACAAAAGTAGCTCACATCAGGGTGGATGAAAAGAAGATAAACACCATGTTGCAAATGAGGTGTTTACAGAATATGGTGAATCCTCAGATGCTCCTTCAATTGTTTTATATTTCTTATCTTTTTGAACGGAGGGTGTTGGGAAGGGAATTGGACTGAGACACCTGGTAACAAATATCCTATAATAATCCATGAAACAAATCCTTTGTGAACCAATGGCAACGCCAGTTTTCACTACTCTGGCCTTGTGCCCTTAGAATGGATGAGAGGTCATTTCTTTCAGTCTTTACAGACCATGGACAGTCTGCTAAAGTTCCTGTGGTGGGCAGCTATTTATGATGTGTTTGGGGAGAGAGATGTGAACATGTGTTCTATCAGAAGCTGCAGCTTGCCAGCTTGTTTTAGTTATTGAGGAAATCATATCTGGTGATGGAACGGTGTAAGAGCTTAGGTCGAGGTCTCCTGAATCTTCTGTTTTCTTTTCCTGTGTGTAAATTTGGCAGCCAAAGAATTAGTATTGATTAACATGGTGATTTCTTCCCTTGATGATGTGCAGCTTGGGTTGATGTCCATCGCTTGTTCTGTCTTACCATGTTTCTAGCTAGTTCCAGATTGCCCACTCCAAGGAAATATGCCCCTTTCAGGCTGATGTTCACTGCATAAGCAATTACTCTGCATAATATCCCACTTATTCTGTATGAGAACATTATTCATGAAGAAAATGTCAAGTGCCCTGGTGAACTCCGAGTTTATCTGATATCTTTTAAGAGGTTCCATTGGACAAGAAAATCTCAAAAGATAATTCTCAGGAGATAACTCTGGAGAAAAGTCTTGCAAACTCAGTTAGAAGAACAGGATTAGATTCCAGCTGTTTGTTTGAGAAATAACTAGCTATTATCTGATAACATAAAATGACACTATGAAGAGATGCCAAGCTATGTGGGAATAATTGGAAATTGCCAGTGGCTATCTCCAGCAAAGATGATTTTGTTTTATTTCCCTCAGTGTTAGATTGACTTTTCTTGTGCTGCCATGTGAATAACTTGGGAGAGTATTTAGAAGTGGGAACTAAAAAGCTGGGTATGTGTCTACTGTGATGAGGGCTGAGTGATAGCATGAGATAATAGTATGGGTGTTTAGTGGTCAGAATTCCTGGAGTAAATTCCTAGTTCTGATCTCCTATTCCATCAGGAAGGTCATCCCGCTGCAGGTTTGAAAGTCAAGTCTAATGCTTGTGTACTTCATAAGGTGTTTACAAAGTTTATTTAGCATTGTCAAAGTTTTTGAGATCTGTAGATTGGAAATGGCATGTGAATAGGCATTATTATGGTTTAGCATCAAAGTCTGCTTTGGGGTTTTGCTTCAGGTACACATAATAGATGTGAAAATGAGATGTGGCCTTCAGAAGAGCGGTCTTCTGTATAATATTCCTTTCATACTCCTCAGCTGTTTGGCTGGTTTATGAGGGTGTGGATCCTTTGTCTCTGTGTTGGAGACATTTTAGGGTCATCTAAGCAAGTTCTGACCGTATTTAGCAAAATGACAAAAATTATGGACAAGAGAGGACTATATACAGATATTCTACATCATTAATTTCAAGCTACGTTTCAAGGTCTTAAAACTATTATTGAAGTTTAAAGGTGGTGTTCAGAATAAACAATGAATTTGCTTAATTTCTCCTCTTTCTTGTCATACACAAATTGAGATTTTTTTTGGTATACCGTGCTCTTCAGGACCTTCTTTAGCAAATATTTCTCAGTGAATCTGTTCTCTTTCTTGTCTTTTCTCCATTTCATTGAGCCCATCCAAATTTACATTATCTATGCAATATGCCATTTGAAATGTGCATCTTTTCAACACTGGAATATGCCTCTAATAAATACCATTTGCTAGAACATCTGCAAATGCTAAAAGGCTGCAAAAATAACCAAATCACATGGGATGCCTATGAAAACTACAGGAATTGGATGGTATGGTGGTAAAAACATAATTTTTATCTACAGTTCTTACTACTACTTTTTTGTGCAGCTATACTGATGATGAGTGATGACTTTGAAATTTCATTTCATCTTGTTGGTAGAGAAAAGAGGTAAAGCAGGGTGAAAATTTCTGTCTGTATTATATTTTACCGTGAATTAAGCACCTTTTCTTATGCTTATGTTGGATTTTGTTCTGGAAAATCTTTTATGCAAACACCTATGTAGTTCCTGCCAACAGGTGTCATAAGAGCATGAACACAGGCCGAAGTATTATTTCGACCTCCCAGAGAATGTGTTTATACATATTACAATGTGTGTTTCTTCTCTTATGCCAGAAGTAGTTGGTATGTTGAGTATATTGGTGATAGATTTCTGTATGAAGTCTGCTGTGTAGGTCGGGGCCCGACATGTCCCACAGACCATCTCTTCTTTGAAGTGATGCAGAGTTTCAGGATTTGAGAAAATAAGGCACTGCATCATATTCTTTGTTTCTCTTCAGACTTGGGCCTATGTGCATACCATTCATTCTTTCAAGCATTTCTGCGCATCCACAAGCCGTGTTTGTTTGTTCATAAGTAAACACTAAGCTCTCTCAAGGTGACTTTAAGGGATGCATTTTGCTGGAGATGGTGAATAAAGCGTCCATGCTGTGGCTGTGAAACTGGAAGCAACAGTAATAAGATCTTCCTGTTGAGGACATGACTTTACAGTTCTTAGTGACATCATTTTTAAGGTCATTTGGAGGTACGCACAGCAGTTCACGTCAAAGCAGTATAGACCATCCTCAGTTCCCTGCTGTAGTTGTTCTAAATGGAAAAGGACCTAGTCTCGTCGTAAGGTCACTTCTATAAAATGTCCCCGTATTTTTTTACCCACACTCATTTCACGGAGTTTAGGAGGAATTAAGAAAAGTGCTTTCTCAGAGACAGATCATAATTTGTCATGTCACCATATCCCTAGAGGACCAGTTAAATTCCCACGTGCCTGGTTGTCAATTATTTGTGTGTAGTGGCCTCTTGCAGATGAGTGACACTTGCATTCATCTCAGCTGCTTTATTTATCATGTTGCTGTTTGTCTTTGCCTTATGTGAGTCTTTTCTCTTCCTCCGTGGAGGAAAGGCTGCGCAATGCCAGAGGGTTCTTCTCCTTACTCTCTTGGCATCAGTACAACAGGGCAATGCCTAGCCATGCTTTCTGCTTGTCTGAGAAATCTGGAAGTGCTTATAAAACTAAAGGTAGCTTCCGAGTCCAGTTTGATGTGATAGTGCTTTGGTAGTGTATCACCATAGTTTTTCAAGAGTTTTTCTATCACAATCCTATTGTACTTTCAGCATATTGCAATAAGAATTGTCAAATATGACTGAATTATCTTAAACATAAGACATCTGAGGGGATTAAATGACAAGGCCTTAGATTACTGGATTTCTCATGTTTGTTTTTTTTAAGCTTGGGTACCTACTTTTACTGCAGCTACAGGATTTCACTGTACTTTTATGCTGTGAGTATCTCATGAATGATAGCAAATTCGGTAAAATTTCTTCGTAGCTGCAAACATAACAGCGAACACCTTAAGGTGAATGAGATGTTTGTACTGAGTGTCTCTGATTAGAAAGACGCTCTTTCTGCAGGCTCTACCCCCAGTTGCAGATCCCATACAGCTTTCATTGCTCCCAACACTTGGCTGCCACTGCTGGAGGTAATTTTGATTTCTCTGCAGTGCAGAGTTACTGCAAAGAGTCTCTTGGTACTTTTTTGTTGTACAGACACCCACCTTTTTTCTTTGCTCTTTATAGTTGTCTCTGCAGTTTTTCCTCCTCCTATGCATGCAGAGGGCTGACAATCCCATAAGGCCAAAGAGGTGTGTAGGGACTGGAGACAAGTGAAAAATGTTTCACTGAAGAGCAGGGCATTGGTGGAGCCCCAGAAATCCACAGGCCTCCACTGGTGTTCCGTGGTTGTCTAGTGGTCACTTAGAGGATATAAGTTTACACAGCTCAGATACTGAAAACACCTTAGCTAACATGATTTCCTGTAACTTTTGTCCTATAAGTAGTTCCTTAAGGCACTGAGAAATTTTTTAAAAAAAAAGTCATAAGTATAAATATGCATGGATAAACAGATACTTGAGTGCTGCACAGCATTCATTCTAGCCATAAAGTCTGTGGACATGTCCCGTAAACACAGGGTTTGACGTTTTCTACAAGTTCTTATAACTTCACAGACTCAGTCTATGCAGCCAGGGATTTCATGCGTTGAAACGGGCAGAAAAAAGTGAGCAGGGCACGGTGTGAGAAATGGACAGGGGAAATGATGATACAATTTGGTGACCTCTGGTGGAAAACAATGTCTGGTTGTATTTGAGGAGCTGGAATTTCTTGATATCAATGCTGTCAGAAATCGTACCGGTGTCAAAGGAAATTCCCCAGTCTCCTAAGGATTTAGTAAGGTTGATGTAGAGAACTGATTACCAATCCCCAAGCAGGGATTTGGCTCCAGTAGGTTCAGGGATGAGAAGGTACTTGGGTCTCTAAGCAGCGTATGCATACCACAGACTCAAAATTCATTAGCCAGTTGGATTTATGAGGCCTCTGCCTCATCTCCACTGTCTTATGGGATAAAGGCTGTCTGGACTTGCTTTGTTAGGAGGGTGAGTGGTTTTATATACTCAGAGAAACACTTAAGGTGGCATTTTAGTATCTAAGATTTGTTTGTTGTTTAGAGTGTAGATATGTGTATTAGCAGTGTCTTTGAATGGAGGTATATTTTGACTCAAGCTCCTGTGTGTGTATTGAACTTCCCAACACTCCAAAATTTTAGTTGACTGTGGAGATATGGTTTGGGCCTGTTTCTGTGAGATGGTTTGAATGCTGTATGTTGATGCTATGATATACGTGCCTTACCTGAGCTTGCCATGTAGTTGTTATGCCTTGACAGGGAGGGGGAGCGCCCCTTTCCCACACTTGGCTGGATGACTCTTCCAGGAGCCTTGTGGGGGCAATGTGACTGTGAAGGGCAGTCTCCCAGGTTAGACTTCCTTGCAGTTGTGCATGCTTTTTGCTCCTTTCTTCTGAAGTACTAAAGTCAAGTCTGATGAGACCCAAACGTATGAAAAAAAGAATAGTAAGTCTGTTAGGAAGTTAGTGGGTAGTACGCAGATATCCTGCATCAGAAACCCAAATCTCTTGGGTTTGTGTTAGACATGGGGGGTGAACAGGTGTATTTATTTCTCTCCTTTTTTTTTTTCCTGATGAGATAATTGTGCCCAATGATGGAGTTTGTTCACTCTAGTTTTTGATCCTGTAGTGCAGCTGCTGCTCTATTTTCTACATGGCTGGGCTTTATTGCAGACCTGTCGAGCCATAGCTCACTTTGATTGATTTTTCTTTTTTAAGAAGAGATTGCCATAAGCCAGCGTTATGGCAATGCAGCTCAAATATATAATTATCGGGGCAGGGAGACCCCTTGGGCAGCCCAGATCACCTACGATTGGCTTAGCTGGATTGGCTTAGCGTTGCTTCTTGAATGTTTCTCACAAGAGACTCAAGCATTTGCCTTTTGTGATGAGTTAGTATGTTCTCTGTTGTTTGTTTACTTATTGAGGCTTTTGGCTTTTGTTTTTGTTTGTTTTGTTTTGGGGTTTCCTTTAAGCGGAGGGAAATGAGCAAGCCAAAGGACTCATTTAAAGAAAATAGTCTTGTTGACTTCAATGTGCTTGTGCCAAGGTGGGGGCACTTAATCTCTGACTTCAGAAAGTGTTAGTGGTGAGTACTATCTAGGAGTATTTATGGTTGTTGTGTAAGTTTTATGAACCATGTCCTGATCCTCAACTCAGCCCTAGGGTCTAATCTTGGGTGAAACAGCCCGAAACTCAACAGAAATGCTGTACCTCCTTTCTCCTTATCTCTCTTTTTGTGGCAGGGCACTATAGGTCAGTGCACTGCACAGTGCACATGTAAAGGGTTGGGAGGAAGGATGAGAGTGATTGTAAACGTGTGCTTGTTGAAATAGAGAACATGTACTTGAATAATGGTAATAAAATAGCTGTACCAGGATAACACCCTGAGTTGAATGCTCTTTTACTACAGAGTGAGTGTGTCACCTTAAAGTTTAACTGGTAAAGGATTTGGATGTTATATCGCACTATATCGTGTTAGGTGAGTTGCTTTAATTAACTGTTTGCACACTCTTCATTGCAAAGACAGGGTAACACTGGGTAACACTTAGCTTAAATCTCTTTCATGGTATCCTGTTCAATTGCAGCAATGCGATAGTACACCTAAGAATAGTCTGCTGTAACCATGTCTCATAGATCGTTGTTGTTGTTGTATACTGTTGTCAAATAAAAACATAAAGTTGGAAAGGCTGAGAGCATTTATCGATTTCTCAGTTGAGGCATAAAAGAAGTAGACAACCTTTCTAGGCTCAGTGGCTTAGATCTGGGGAAGAAGAGGGAGGAAAACAGGGATATCTGACATAGATGACACAGGGACGGTAGTTATGTTTTTGACGTAACCTGATAGGCCTGAAAGTTGAGAATGCTGTGTCTGTTGGGATGATAGAAGAGCTGTAAATGCGGGGAGAGCTAGGTGGTGCTTGAAATATTTCCTGGGACATTTTAATGGAGTGTGTCTCATAGATATGTATCTTTTTAAATGTTTCCCAGGCAGATGGATGAGGCTGCAGACAACCTATAAGCAGTGCCTGTGAGGGATGTTAGGGCTGTGTCTGTTTGTTTCGAGGGGATACAGCTCGAAAGCCCAACAATATTAACTTTAGATATAGGCGTAATTCAGTCTTTCATGGCTGATTATTTTGGTGGGAACATGTGGTGAGTTTGAAATAGAAGCATGTGAGTCTCTTACACTGCATTAGAGTTGAATGCCATCAGTTTCCTTTGCAGATTTAATTCTCTGGTGGTGGTGGTGGTACTTTAAAAAGACCTCTTGGAGTAGATGCAAAGATTTCTCTGAAACAAGCTTTTGGGGCTTCTCCTGGCTCTGCAGCTTAGGTTGTCTGAATCAAATAATCATTAACACTTACTACTTTTTGCTTTTGCAGCACTTTGATAATGTCAAGTCCTAAGTGAAATGTCCTAAGTATGATTATTAATGGGGAATAACTACTGCATTCCAGATATTTTATTTGGTAGATTTTTAATAGCAGTGATCCTTAATAATAACATTCCTTCTATGTTTATGATAGCTGTTCAGTCCTAAAGAGTGAAGGGTAGCCAGGAGTCTTTAGGTAACATGGTGGCATCATGGAGGGTTCTGGTTGCTGTTGTGTGGTTTTTAGAACATAATAATTGAATGTTTAGAAGATGTTGTCTTATGCATAGAACTAGATCTGATTTAATCTGTCATCTGATGTAGATTGATTTCAGATTAGTAACCATCAGTCATTGTCAGCAGCATGCTCTTATTGCAGTAATAGATGCTAGATTATTTATTGCTGCTACCTTCCTGTTAAAAACTGTTCTTTTCATTACAGCAGCTAGCCTAAACTTGGTGGATAGTAGTTTATTCCAGTTATGGAGAGGAAATGAATTGGATGGAGTCAGATATATTTAATGGATTTTAGTTACTTTAAAGGAGTGTATAAAGCCCTCCATTCTCAAACAAAATAAGATATGAAACATAAAGGTCCTTCTCTATACTCAGACCACCAGTCCAGTTCTCTCCATATGGCGTCCTTCCCCAAATGCTCTGTTCCACAGCTGCACCATGCATCAGCTGAGCCTGAGCCAAACTTCTGTCGCTGTCTCCACCTGCAGAGTGTGTTCTGCTCTCATGTGCCTTCCAAAGGAGTTGCCCAGCAATGGTGTGTTGTCTTGTGTTTGGGGTTTTTTTATTTTGATTACTCAAAATCTGAAACAACATTATATTATCCTTTTGTCTGAGGTGGAAACTTGTTTTCAACTCTTTAAGTACTTTACAAGTACCTGGGTGGCAATTAAATCTACCAGTTTCACTGAGATTTAACCTCTGCTTATCATTATTTTAGGCAGACCTTGGTTAATCTGTCTTCAACAGTAAACCTTCAGTCTTTGCTTTCCTCTGCCATCAGTTGTACCAGCTTAATTTAAGATACTATTTCCAATGAGGTTCATTAAACCAGTGCACTCACTTTGGTTTAAACCTGGTTTTCATCAGTTTAGCCGAAAACAACTAAAAACAGTTTAAATGCAAACAAGAAATCAGTTATTAAAATAAGCCATCCTTTAGTAGAAATAAGAATTTTTACGTATTAGTTTATCCTAGTTTAATTTTAGATGGATTTGTTCATGGGCATAGCTGTGTTGTTTTTAAAGAGAAGTAAAGATAAGACAGACAAGAAATGGGATAGAGGGGATGGGTCAGAGAGAGGGGTGGCATAAACTCAAAGGAAAGAAGATCAGTAGGTTGTTTTTTTATGTGACTTTGCGTGAGCACGGGTTCTTTATAGCTTCTTGTTCAAGCTGTTAGCTATTTGACATCACTTTCATTTTAGAAACATTGGGGAAAAGGAAGTTATTGAGTTCTCTGGGGTGGCAATAGCAAGATGCTAATTGAAGCTATGGGTTGTTCTTATTTCTTGATCCTCACCCAAGATAGAAGTCCCACTGTACTCCAAAAGCTAAGATTTGATGATTTTATTAGAGAGGAGGAAGGGGACCAGGCAGGGGCAGTTAAAGTATTGCTTTTTTTATTTCAGGAAGCATAAATCTCCGTACTCCAAAAGGACGGACTCTGTGTGCGTGTGAAAGAGAGAGAGTTAGAGTGAGTGCAAACACTAATGCATCATGGAGGACAGGTCATTCTGCTGAATGCAGTTCAGCTCCTGAGTGTTTGGAGATTAGAAGCAGCAATAATTTCTGGCTGCTGTACTTTATGTTAATGTGGCAGCCCATGGTTGTATATTTCTGCTGAGATGGCCATTTCTGTGAGGCTTAATTCTGACCGCAGTGGAAACCACAAGGGTTTCAGGTATTGGTGTTTGCCTTTTGCTGATTTAGCCAGTCAGTGAAACAAACAATTTTGTTGTTGTTACTTAGTGTTGGAATTTAACGTCTGTTTCTTCTGATTTCTGTAGGCTAAAATGGTAAAATGAATGGGAAGGAAGCACTAAATTCTGCCTCTCACATTTGAGTAAATTAGCTGAATATTAATGGAGAATCTATCACTCCTTCCAGTTCCAATGGATGAATAGAAACATTCTTCCGGCAGCTTGCCAGTAACCCTCAACCCTTGAGGTGTTGCGACACCATTGATTTCCCACTCCCGACTCCAGCTCTCCCCCTATCTTGTATACTGCTGCAGTCTGTCCCATCAGCAGGGAGAAAAGTAGGTACTGGTCAAGGTCAGAGAACATACTGTGGAAAGACAGAAATAAGTGTCTAATATTGGAAAAGTGAAGAAAGTTCCAAGGACCAAATGAAAAATGTTTTGAGTTTAAGTAATTGTTTTTAGAGGTAGTACTGAAAGCGTTAGTTTTATATTGCTTGATTAAGTGATAGCTGGGAGAGAGAAGGGGAACTATAACTCTGCTAGTGTTTATCAGTTGTAAATACTATGGAAAAAGACAAGATATTTAGATGACTACAAGTAGAGAATAGAAAAATTTAAGGTAAGTATCGTGGAAAACTTCTTGTCACAGAGATGTGTCCTTGCACTGTCAAGCTTTGGAATCATTTCCCAGGGGAACAGAAGTGAAACTCCATGGCTTGACAGGTTTTGAATTAGACTTGGAGAAATGTTACTTCATGCAGCATGTAGAATAAGCCTCCTCTGGCAGCAAGATAGCATATGAAAGGAGGAAATAATGATCTTGCAGAAGAAATTATGGTCTAGTGATTTATGTACAGAAGTGGGCATCAGGACACTTGATTCTTTTCTGTATTTTATCACTGATTTACTTTATAATACTGGGCAAGTCATTTAATCCCTCTGTGCCTCTGCGTTCCCATCTGTAAAAGGAATGTTTCATCATCTCAAAGATTTACTCCCTGAACAATGTTTTCTTAGCTAGATGGTACTCTGGAGCATTGTGATTATTTTATAAAATGCCCATAGTCTGGAGGAAACTGGAAACTCCCTGTCCCGTGTAAGTTACTGCCTTACCTCGACCCAGACAGTTGTTTAAAGCATCCAGTCTTTCCTCTCCTTTGCCCTGACAGATGAAAGTCTGTATGGCATAGCTGGAAACCTCCTCCTAGTCTGCCAACAGTTTTGCTGCATTGCTTTTCTTTTGTGGTTCCCACTGTAAATTAATACTAGCTTGGGAAACTAACAAGAGAGGAAAAATCATTAGGCTGTGTTCATTTACACCCAGCAAGGCCCCAAGCTTTGCAGTGTGTGGCTCAAAAGCGGAATGGAGCATGACATCGGGGCACCATTCTACTGCCTGCTTACTACAACAGATTGGTGCCATTCCTGTTTTCCTCTTACAAGCCTGTTTTTCCAAATTACTGGCTCAGTCTCCTGCAAGAAGCCACTAGCAATCATGCCAATTTCATCACTGCTTTTCCCCTTGAGGATCTTCCCACATCCCTTGGTACCACAGTTGTGCAGCACTGTACGCCCAGCCTGAGGTCTCTGCCATGATGACACTTATCTCCACCTTGATTAAAATCTCCTAATGCATGTTACAAGTTAGATGTGATCTGTGGTGTTAAAAGTCTGCCATCCCATGATAGGCACAGTAAATACATGCCTCACTGGGGTCTCACAGCATTTTTCTGGCGTACTTGCTGACTAGCCTCTTACCAGATTTGAGAGTCTCAAATCTGGGTTTGTTCAGCAGGAAGCTACAGCAAGACTGTAGCAGATCCAGTGGCCCCCAGGCAAGCAGTCAGCTAACAAACCTTTAGGGAACTTGCTGAGCTTGTTTGAGAACACCTGGGGCTACTGTTTGTTTGTATAAATAAAATTCCAAACAGCAGCAAACCCAAAGATCTTACTATTCAAATTTGGATTTACTGTCTCTTGTTTGTATTTATTTATTTTAAATTATTTGCTGAGCCACTGAAGGGGCTACATTAATGCAAGGGCTGGTCTCCTCACCGGGGACCTGACGTTTTCTTTCACACTGATGTGACTTCTCTGAGATCAGTGGCATTATTGTTTATTCGTGCCAATTTAATTGAGAGGGCAAACAAACAGACCTAGGCTATCTGTAATCCTGGAAATGGAATAAATGTAATGGTTAAATCCAGGGACTTTCAGCCCTATTAAACTTCCTCATGTATTTGGAGGAATACAGGGCCTTGTAAAAACCTTTGTCTAGCGTTTACATGTCAGTTTGCTCATAACTGCCACAAGATGCTACTTTAACCTGGAATGTACTAGCAGAAGAGCCAGAATAAAGTCAGTAGTTAGGGACCAAGGAAAATGAGCTAACTTGAATATACTAAGTGCAACTTGTGGACCACCCTCTGTACGCTGCTGAGTCTGTTTTGTGTCCAGGGAATAGTGTAAGTATTTTGCATTTTGGTATATTTTCCATTTGCAAAGGATATCACCTACTTTCAGAAGTAGCTTCCCAAGTAGCCTGTGAGCCAAATATTGTGGGGTTTATTCTTATTTTGAAAAAGAAGATACAGAAGGAAAAAAATTAGTTGATAGGTGCAGGAAAAGACCTCAGGAATCCCAGTGTTTTTGAAGTACAAGTTTAACAGCAAGATATCCGTGCAAAAGCAGTTTTGTAGCACTTGTTTCTCCAAGTCTTTCAAGGGAGAACACACCTGCTGAATATACCCCAGCTGTCTCCACAGCTCCACCTGCTCTACCATAGCCTGCTGGAGTGTGATGCTCCCACTCTGTGTTATCTGACTCATGGCACAGAATGCTTTGTTTAAAAAAAAAAAAAAAATCAGCAGGCTTTGTGCCTTTGTCTTCCTTTGCTTGGTAACTCAGCAATTCCCATGTAAATAATTTATCATAACAAGGCACAAGATGACACAAAGGTCCATGTAGGAGGGAGCTAAATTTGAATCTTGAATGAGGACATTCTCTGTCCCTCGTTTAAGATGTAGAATTGTGAATGGATGTTGATCTTGAGTCTTTCTGTCTGTCATTAGGGTTTGGGACTACTTTGTTAAAGATACAAAGCAAATAAATTCTGAAAGAGAGCAGTTTGCAGCCCTGACTCATCGTCTCTTTCTTTCCTTACCTCCAGCCTATGCTCTTCCTACAGATGCTCAAGAGGGCTTCAGCAGACCTTGCTGTGTTCGAGTAACAGGTGTTACACTGACACCTGATACAAAATTTTTTCTAACATTAATAATACAGGTTTTCTAACGTGCAAAAATTACTTAAAGGTTTAGTGGGAAAGTCTGTGTCAGAGCAACTACAGTAGGGAATGAATCTTCCAATTCTGACCTGGTAAGGGCTTTGGAGAAACAAAGTGAGTAGTAGCTAATGGGGAGCAGTGGGGTAGAGCATAAGGAAAGGAGCTCACTGTGAACGGGCTGTGTACATGTTCTTTCACTGGCAGGCCTGCTTGACAGCTCTGTTGTAGCTTTTGTCCAAGGCAAAGCTCAATGAGCAGTTCATGGATCCTCTGTCATGGTTATGTCCCTGTAATGATGGTGTCTTTCTTCTCTTGACAAGTCAGCGGGGTGAAAGATTTGCTGCTATGAATAGAAGTGGAGAGACCCCATAAGCAAGAAAAATCATAGTGAATGTCATTTCTGAGCCAGTCTGGGTGTTTTACTTATTTAAAACTCAACCAGAGAATGGTCTTTGGAAAGTAATTCTTCCAAGCTGAAGGAGCCAGTGACTAGCCATTATGTGACAGTTTACCTAATTTTATCACTAAGTACTAGGTCCCTTACACACCTGCCTACTCATTACTCAAGTAGTAAAAGCTTTTACAGTCTGTAATTTGGAGATGTTGTAAAGATAAGTAAGATACAGCAAGGTGCAGTTATCCACATTATAAGAACAGGATCCAACAGATTTGTAAGGATGTGTTATGTGCTTAAATTCCTTTAAAAAAACCTCATCTTTAAAGATTTTGTGTGTAACACACAAGAAATCTGTGGTGTAACGAGTTGAACCTAGGTTTTACAATGCATGATTTGCCAAAGGGTGTCATTGAGGCCAAGAGCTTAGCGAGATTCAGAGAGAGATGACATTTATGTAGATAATTGCTGTAACTTTGGATATTCTTGTTAACAGGAACAGGGAAATTGGAAAGGGTACTAAACCTCATGCTTTAGATCAAGTTTAGAGATTAGGATGTTACCTTTTATGTTAGAAACTGATTGTCTCATTGCTGTCTACAGCAGAAGCTCAATGGTTGGGTCTTGGCAACTATTGCTTCATGAGCCAGGCTGCTGCAGCACGCCAGCCTCTGTGTTTGTGTCTCTACTGTGGCCCAGGTTTAAGCAGATTACTAGTTGCCTGCTCTCTAGATTATCCTTTCCTTCTTCCTTCAGCTTTCCCTCCTGCCGGTGTAGGTTGTAAATTTGCTTTCACTGTTATTACATTGTTGTGCTATTATCCTGCCTTGAAGTGGCTTCATTGCTCTGTGTAGTGGTATATATACAGGTTCCATGTTGCATTTCTGTGGTTTTGGTTTCAGTGAGCGATCTCCTTCTCTACAAAACAAAACCTTATTAAAATATAACTACCCAGATGTTTGTATATAATGTAAATAGAGATTAGTTTCTGTATTTAAAAGTTAGGTCACTGATTAAGTAACCTGTAGATTCTTTGGCAATCACAGTAATAAAAGTATTTATGAAGATACAGTCTGTATTTAGGGAGGATTAATCACGTTTAGAAGTAAAAATCTATATGGCTGAAGGAAATACCTTTGTTCTCTTTTAGAGAAAAATGAAAAATTGTGCTAGTGAGGAGACATGTCACTATTGTCAATTAAAAATCAAAAGACACATTTAAGACTGAAACGAAAATAAATCAGACCTAAAAGTGCTGCTGGTCCTTGGACTGTATCTGTTCCATAGATAACACAGGACATCATCTCCAGGGCTGTCAATCTGAGATGGTTTTGTGCATACCAATCTCAGTAAAAAATAATTAAATTGACAAAAGCTACTAGGCTGGATTATTTCAGTATCTGGAAGCATCTCACCTCTGCAGAGCAAGGTTCACTTCAGCCCTTGATTATAGGAGAAAGTGAACGTGTTGGTTTCTTTCTGCCTAGTCCCTATTCCTGTGCTTACTAAAACCACAGTGACAGTTCAGCATGTTAATTTCTCTTAAGAAAAAAACACTTTAGCAGTAGCAAACGTTACCGCTGTGTTGACTGGGCTGATGATGTGAGGTATGAGATCTCGATGAGCTAAGAAACTAAAGATCAGTAACAACACAGTTTAAGACAGATCAGAACTCTGCTCATGGAATAGGTCCTACATAAACATCGGTGGTCTCAGCAGTATGAACATTTACGTGTGACGCATTAGCATAATAAATAGAGGAAGGATATATATCAGAAAGTGTGACAGAAGCCAGGAGAGATGGTTTTTAAACCTTCTGCATGGCCACCAGTAATTGATACCCCCCCCTCTCTATTTCCCAATGAGTTGAATGGTGTAAGTAATAGTGGCTAACCTCTTTGAGAGGTCAGGAAGCAAAATGCATTTGTAGGCTGATTTTTCAGGTGTTGAAGATGAGCAGAACAGATATAGTTGTAATGATTCCATAGAAGAGTAGAAAACTGGAAATCAAAGTTGAAGGTAGCTTTTAAAATTGTTGTAGGTAGGACTGAATTGCAAAGGCTGTTCTTCTAGTTGGCTGATTGAAATAGAAAGTGGAATGATGGAAAAAGTCAAGTGCTTTTCTTTTTCTCTCCTCTATATAATCAAAATATGCTTTAATGTATTCCTGTGTGTGATAGAGCAAGTGCTTAGTTGCTATTTTTACTGACTTTTTAAAATCTAGGCAAATTTGAAATTGAAGGTTTCACTTTTATATGAAAATATAAAGGCTTTCTTTTGAAACACTATGTAGCCTTTTTCAGGTTGTACTTGACATTATTTTGACTGGAGCAGTTTGAATACAATTCTCATCTGGAGTAGTTTCAGTTAGGTTGCATATGCATTTTTGGGGGGTGAATTAAATATGTAATTAAATATTATATACCCGCATTAAGGGTTATTATATGAATGGGCACTCTCTGTAGGAGAATGGAAAATGTAGAGGTATCCAGCCTGTATTCATTCTCTGTGTGTTCAGAAACCTCTTGTTGTGATTGATGTGACCTCCTCTCAGCCTTCTGAGGAAAGGAATCTAATCAGGTTATTGCACTTAGAATGGACACAAACCCAAGAAGAATTAAAAGCATTAGCCGAACAATGAAGTGAAGGCTACAGTCAGAGGAGGATCATTCTTAGTGAGAAGCCATGACTGCTCTGTAAAGCATGGTGCTACTTTCAAAATCAGACATCAGTGGGACAGATGATATTGTAGGAAAGGAAGATTTTCCTTGGACATCCCAGATAAAATTAACTGGGAGGCAAAAATCTTTCCGGCTCTCCCGCTCTGTGGGGATATGCCTGTGGAAAAACCTTGTATGAAGGTATGTTCTTGGTACTTATGTCCGAAGCCAGAGTGTTTCAAAGGTACCTGAGAGAACTGAAATTACGTAATTTGTAGTCTAGAAGGAAAGAGCTGCTCAGCAAGTGAGGCCTGGAGTCTTATTATGAAATTACCTTTCTGAATATCACTTTGACAACCAGTGCATGAAAAAGTTGTAGCCAACTTCCTTGTGAGTTAGTGGGTCTCAATCTAGTTGAAAAAAAGGCATGAGTAAACATGAAGATCAAGAGCACAATTGACTCCCTTTTGGGAATCTTAGCAGCTGGAATAATTAACCAGAGAGGAAAATTAAGCTGACTTGATGTGAGTTAATCAGAGTAACTTTTAAAGTTTTAATATGCACCCCCATCAGTACTGAAAAAGGCCCTGCCTACTGGCCACGGCGCTCATCTCCAGCCCACATACATGCTGAGAGACACTGGAGCTGATTACAGTCTGTATGAATATTATTTTTAATGGTTATAATAGTCCACTTCTGAATAATCATTAAATGCACCTTTGTATTTTTTTATTAAAAAAACAAAACTAGAATATATGCAGCTGACTAAAATATCAACAGTCCCTTTCTTCCTAGGCAGAGCTATTATGCTCAGACATTCCCAGTGAAAGCGTCTGCAGCATCACAAGCAGGATTTTAATCGTTCAGTTGTCTGATGTTCAGATTTCTCTGTTTATTGTTTTGCAGTTTGGGGAACAGGTTGCTAAGGTAAAATTTTCAAAAGCTCATTAACTTGACTTGGAATAGTTGAAGATTCCTGCTCTGGACGGCCAAAGGTACATGTATGACGCTAATTCAGTTCGCCTTTGGAATTTTCTGTCAGACTATCACCTTTAACCCAAGAGATGCTCAGATATAATGGGCTGGCATTCTTCTTGCTCTTCAGGGCTGTGGAGGCCAGCGAAATGAAAGATGGCAGTTAAGAATTTGAGTAACAAAGAGAATATGACATGTTTCCCAGAAAGGAGTCTGTGGAATGAGTTAGGAAAGAGAGGAAAGGGAAGGAATGACTGATTGAAGATTGTACTATGGCTCTGTATTTCGTTTAGCATGTGTCATCTATTGACTCTCTAGGTGGTGGAGTGCATTTATGTCTGGTATTGTTTATCTTCCACAATTTAGAAACAATTAAAGGAGGTTCACTTTTGGGTCTAATGGTGAAAGTCTGTGCTTTTAACACGCTTGGGTTTTAGCAGAAAGTTGTATTATGTGTTGTTCAGAAATGGAGGAAGGGTTTAGAGCTGTTGAGGTGTTTTTTTGGTCTCAAATACATTCCTTTTGTGTGTTGTATAGTACACATTTTACCTGAAGCGCATCTCTCTAAAAGCAAATATATTTATACATTTCTGGAGAGGATGCTCAGTCTTTCCATCTCAACTCAGATGCGCCGCTGCAGCTATGCCAAAGGCTGATGCAAGCTGATCTGGATTAGCTGTTCAGTGTCTGTACTTGGACAATAGTATTTTACAATCAGCTGGAGTAAAGAAGCCACAAGGGAGTCAGTATCTGTGAAATCCTTAGAATGAAGTCCCTCTGCAGGTCCTTAGTTCTCTTGTTATCCCTCTCTGTAGTTCCCATTTCAAACTGGGATGGCTCCAAAAATGACCATCCTGTTTCGTTCTGCCAGACTGACCCCACATGCAGGCTCATTAAGCCCCAGCTTGCTTATTGTTTGTGTTCTCAAGACTAATGTAAGTCAAGGGAGAGACTGGTGCTTGGCTTTGGCTCAGAATGCAGAACAAACAGCTGACTGGTTTCTAACTAACTCATTTAAAAGAAGAAAAGCAAGCTCTGTTTTTAATGTTAGCTTGCTCTGGTAGCAATTTTTCCAGGGCGTTTGTCTCTGCTGGATAGAAATATAGAGCAAGGATGAGCGCAGTTAAAAGCTTTGGTGTCTCTACTTTCAGGCATTTGATAGAGATGCTGCAATGGAATAGAAATCCCTGACCTAATTAGCTCTGCAGAGAGAACCACAGGTTCCCTGTGCCACAGTGTGGCAAATGAAGGCCTGTATGTGGCAAACCCTACAAAACAAATATGGCAGGCAAGGGCAAATGAAGTATTAGTCTTCATAACAGTAAAGAAAGCAACAAGGTATTTGGTGACAAACTGCGCTGCTGAAAATTCCCGTTTTCAGGTCCATTCCTGAACGAGGATCTTCCCTTCATCTACCTCTTTCCCCTCATACATGTGCAAACAAATCCTTGTAAAGGTGGAGGAGAAAGTGAAACTAGCTTACTGCTTTTCCAGCCTCTCCCTCGAGGGCAGGATGGTGAAGTGTTACAGCCACACTTATGGCTTACAGCCAGCACTTGCTCTCTTCCCCTGGATTTCAGTGTGGAAAATCTCAGCTTGATGTTTCCTGAAGTACCCGTATTCTGAATGCCTGTATGGGGACATTGCAGTTTTGTGAACTGTAAAGTTTGCATGTGATGCAAAAACAAGGAAAGGTCCTTATTTTTTCTTTATTTTATCTTAAGAGCATGACTTTGATGGAGTTCCAAACTGTTGAGGAAATGGAAGATGTCTGCAAACTTCTGTCAGTTGTAGCTACATATTTGAGGAAAAAAAACAGTTTATTTATCCAGCTTCTCGCAGTTGCAGCTTTGCTTTATTTTAAACCTCCGCTCAGGAACAGACAGTGAAGTCACACGGAGGGTTATCTGTAACAGATTGGGAAAAAGAATAGGATGCTCAAACTGGCCATCTCTCTCAGGTTGAGTGCCGGCCTTAGCAGGAGTTGTTTGTCTGCTGAGGAAGGATCAACTGGAAAGGAGAATTGCTGTTAATGATAGACATTGAAAAGGACATGCTCTCCATGATGCCAAGTGAGCCCAAAGCACTCAGGGTATCTGGCAGTAGACAGCGGAATTGATTGTTGCAAATTCAGAGCTGGATTATTAAACTGAAGTCTCAGATCTTGCAGAGACAGGCTGAGGGATCATCTCACCACGGGGTTGCAGAAGAGGGAGGAGTTCAGATTCGGCAAGTAGGAAAATGAGCAAAGGACCCCAGAGCAGCAGATTTATTTAAGATTTAGTGATGCATCAGATTTTGGTAGTATATTCAAGTGGCTGTGAAAGAAAAACAGAAGATATGAATCTGAAAGTATGGCCTTTGCTCAGTAGAGTCACCTTGTCTCTACGTTCAGTGGCAGTGTTTCAATGTGCTTGTAAGGTTTGTCCTACTTTCCTGTGTATGTGTTTCACTGCTGAAAGGTCATACCTCTATAACTGTGCCTTCTTTAAAGACTTGACACCCTCTTGTGCGGTATCCTTTTCCCTGCATGCACAAGTCTTTTACTTTCGCTACAAACACATTGTTCAGAAATGGAAAACTTATTTAACGCTACTCTAGACATCAGTGGGGCCCCTACGGGTTTGTTTTCAATTGATTTTTCCATTCTTCTGTATTTTAAGTGTCCTTAGTGATGAAATTCTTATCCTCAGAAATGACACTGTTACTTTGAGTTTTGAGGTTCTGTGACAAACATTATAAAGAATAAACAATAATTCCATAGCATCCTCTCACTTTCTGGAAGATTTCTGTGCTCTTCAGTGGAAAATTTTATGGCTTTAATTTGATTTTGATATTTCTGTGTAGGTTCTTCCATCTTTCCTATGCATTGTATGTTTGTAGATTTTAATTTCTCTTCTTAGTTGGCATTTGTCCAGGATTTTCATATTCAAATTTGTAACTGTTTTCCTAAATCAAAGACAATCACAGATTTTCTTCATGTCTATTCCTGCTTAGCATTGCTGAATGGAGCTTTGCAATATTCTGAAGAAAAATGAAGAAAGAAATATCACAGCCAAACCCATTAGCTAAGTAAAAATGAATAATCAATCCCTTAGATACTTTCCCAGGCTTTTGTGTGTTACAAAACAAACCAGGTTAGAATTCTATGCAGAAATCAGGCTTTTGTTGAAGATTTTAAAAATTTACTTTTTTCTAACTTGTAGCTTCATGAATTTTCTTTCAATACACTCTGTCTCTCTTTGTGCAACATATAACTGTATATTTGTTTACATGTAGTATATTTTATATAGCATTTTTTGTCCTGTTCTTATATTTTGATAGTAAGTCACTGTTCATTTGCAATCCGAGTCATTCTGTCTGAAGCATGGGATAATTTTTAATGACACCTATATTTTAAATTCCTGTCAATGTAAAATAAGCTGTTGGACAGTGTCAGTAGAATTCTAAATTCAATGTATATGAACCATGCACTGGTTCTGGTTGCCTTAAAATCTGAAATCACACTTTCCTGCAGTGCTGTTTCTGGGAGTGGTTTTTTTTCTTTGTGAAAGCCCGTTGCAAAGCTTTATGAACAGTATTTTCTCTGTCATCATGGCACAAAACATTATGGCTGGTTAGTGGAAAAATACAGCAAAAGAAAAAATATCATCTGCAGGGGTATTTTATGTGCCCAAGACTATATTTACCCAAAGAGGATTTTAGTCAGACCACTGAAATTCTTGCACTATGCTTATGCCAGATCACATATATTGGACTTCATGTTTTCTGGTGTTTGTGATCACTGTGGAGTATTGCATTCAGGACTGGTCTGGTAGTCTCTGGAATTTCTTTCTCAAGAAGTTTCTCTACTGCTAGACTGCATCACATGCCTCTTCAAATCCCATTTAGTTCCATGTCTGTTTTCAAATCAGTGTCTTTGGTGGTCATGCGTATAATAAGGAGGCTTGGTTCCCACTTGCACTGTGGTGGTTCTGCCCATGCTTGTCACCCATCCTTTTCTCCTTCTCTTCATTTCCCTGTCTAAGCCTTTGTATTTCTCTCTCGGTTCTTGTTTCCCTGTAAACCCACAATGAGATGCAGGATGGAAACCCCTGGGGTTTTAAATCACAAGCCTGAGAGAGAAAGGCAAATATTGCTCCCACACCCTCACTGCAACTGCTGCCTTGATTTGTAGGTAAAAACTTCTCTGTTGGTGCAGAGTCTTATCACCTTTGACTCCTTTGCAAACCCCAGCACCTTTGGCTTTTCTAACCCTAGAGGGATATATAGTTATGTGGATCTGAAGTGTCAAACTGCTCAGTCTCTGGTGCTCTCTGTCTCTGAGATATATGATAAGCACTCAAAAGACTCTTGACTTTAAGTGTCTGTATTGAATCTAGTTTAAAAAAAGAAAAAAAAAGCATAAGAATTCCAGTTATTTTGGGAATAAAAATATTACTTTATTTTTTGTTTTCTCTCCCTCAGCGAGTTTTGTAGTTGGACACATGGTTACTAAGAGAGTCTGGCTTTACAGCTGGAGCAGTATAAAAATAGTTTCAATTAAAAAGATGGGAAAAAATATAAAAGTATCTCAGACATTTGGTTGTCTTAATAAAAGTGTGAAATTTTCAGAGACCAAGATGGTGCAGTTGAGTATAAAGATTTTGCTGCTAGTCAGTTGATATGACCTTCATGAATCACTCTGGGCTTTTCTAGTCATGAATAATACTCATATCCAACTTGTACCAATAAAACCTATATACTATGCCCCACAATATTTTGTTATCTTTCCATAATCAAATTATAAACTTCACCTAAAATATTCTGCAAATTTCTCCATCTTGGCCCTGTTACCAGAGGACGTGGAAATGATTCACTGTCTACAAGGGTTTTATAACATTGAAATAAGGAGATGCAATCCACCCCTATTTTACAGTTAAAGAGTGGAGCCGTAGGGTCTAGTGACTTTCCCAATGTCATGTATGAAGTCAGAGACAGATCTCCTGTGTGCTGGGCAGGCAGCGTAATGACTGAGACTTCCCTCGACCTACTGGAGTTTGTGACCTAGATGAACGTGTTTTGTGCATCTGGCAACACTTCAGCCCTGTTTCTGCTGGGTACGTCTGTAATGTTTGGCTGTCTTGCAGGTATATTGCCTCTGAGCACATCTGGAAAGCTGGCAGGTGTGTGAGCTTGGCCATTGTGACTTTCTGGAACAGGTATCAACCAACAGTTAAAATTTCAGTGAGTCCTGTATTATAATATCCTTGCAGAATCAAGCTGGTTTACTAGTAGTAGCTGCAGCAAATTTGCAGAGAGCTTTGGATAATGGAAATTTGCCATAAGTTGTGCTGTCAGTAGGTAGAAAAGGTCAGCTGTGTATTCTGTTGGAGAAAGAAAATTGTGGTAAAGGTCGGAAGGATTAAGACATTTTCACTCTGCCTCAATCCGCCAGTTCCTCTGGTTCTTTACTGCAGTGAATGTTTTATGGAGTGCTATATGTAATTAGAAAGCTGAAAAACCCAACAATGAAAGCCCATCTCTGATTTTTATCTTTAGCCCTTCAAGCTGGGATTAAGTTAAGGAAGGAAAGGAGGTTTTTAATACTACCTTCTCTCCTCCCTCCAGAAAAAGAAAGCTATGGAGCACAGTGTGCCTTCAGTAACCTAAGTGATGTTAATCTGAAGTGAAACACACTTTGTTATGGAGCACAGCTCTCTATAATTGAATACTGAAATCACAGCACTGGCTTTATTCTATAGTGTGCTGTAGGCTTCTCTTGAGAGCCTGTGGATTTATTCTTACTTTCTTATAAGTAATGTCCTTAAGATGTGCTGGGTTTTATTAATTACATATCTGTATCTTTGAGGGTGCAATGGGAAAAGCATAGTGTTTGTCAGGATAACAGGGTTGTGGTGAAGAGCACAACTCCATGGTGACCAAGATGGCTGCAACCTGCTGTCTCTGTTAACAACAGCAGAGATACTTGCAGCAGCAGGGAGAGAATAATAAGAGCTAATGAAAGGAGAAAATGAGCTTTGTAAACTCAAGGTTTAAAGTTGATGGTGTAGTCCTTAGGGACACGTGGATGCATTGGTTAGCAAGGAAAATCTTTGAGTTTATTAAAATATAAAGGTGGAAATGTGTATGGCAGAGGAATCTGAGTCTTTGTCCCTAATGTTTTATTGTGGTCCTCATTACAGATCCTGCTTCTGCCACTGAGTCTTGCAGGAATGTCCCTATGCAACGTTCATTGGTGTTCTCCTGAGTGGAAGTCTGCAAAATTGGGCCCAGAGTTTTGAATAGAAATACTTGCTGTGAAATACCTGGAGCTGGCATTGCTAAGTGAATGATAGCGTCCTGGGAATTTGTGCCATGCAGAGTTACCAAGATTCAGAGGCAGCTTTTTCCTCCTTCATGACAAGCCATTGAGAGTGACTTCTCTATCAATGATGGGTAGGAGCCGTTCAGTAGAATCTGTAGCTATGCGTGCTTGCCCTCCTTTGGCTCACCACTAGGTCTGAGTTCCATCTCAGAGGAAGGAGAAGGTGACTGAGCACCTGTGACTTATCTAGGTCTTGGCCTGACACAACCAACAACAGATCTCGCTTTCCTGACATCTTCCAGCTAGAATCTTTGTTCATATTGCTGTTATTCTATTGCACTAAGTGTGGTGGCTTTCTTCCTTTGGATTTCCTTGAGCGCAGTTCATTGAAATGGCTGCTGAGGTAGCAACCTGCAGCCATTTCTGTATTTGTGCCTATCTTGCTCTCTTCACATTTCTTTCTGAACTACCAGTTGTCTTACATTTCATGCTCAAATCATATCACTTGTCATCCAAGGCACTGCAAGATTCTTCCTACCATTTCTGCCTAAGTGCTTTCTGTGATTCCTGTCCAGCTCTCATCAGACTACAGTATTATCATCTCTTTTTTTACTCTTCTGTTGTTACCTCTTTAACAGCCATTTGGCATGGATGCCATGCCTTGCCCTGTCTTTTTTGTGTCTGAAACACCACTTTCAGCTCATTCAAGTATTTCCTGTCAGGGTCCTTCCCATGTGTAAATCATTGGGAAAAAGAGAACTGTAGCAACATGTGTGAAAGGGCAACTTTCTGGGCAAAAAGTAGTTTAGAGCCCACTTACCTTCCCATTTGTTATACATTGGGAATTTATTTCTAGTTTATGTGTCATTGGGCTACGTAGCAGATGAAAAAGAACTTTTGCTATAAAGAGCTCAGTGATGCCACCTGTGCACTAGAGTGGTTTTGGCTCATATGAGCTAAGGGTAAGTTTGCGGGGTCTTTTGCTGACAAACATGCATTTGGAATTGCCTTGTATTTAGCCAAGGTGCTGATAAACAAGGTGGTCTGGAAGCCATACAACTGGTCCTGTGCTTGAACAAATAATCTTAGCCTCTCAGAAGCTCTTCAACTTCTAGGAAGAAGTTGGAACAGTGAGTAAGCAAATCCCTCCATGCTTTGGATTCAAGATGCATGTAGACATGCTTACAGCAGAGGAAGCCCTACTGAAATATGAGGGGCTTATATGGGAAATGATGCCGTGAAAAGCCGGAATTGAAGACTCAATAGTCGGCAGACTATTAAGCAGGTATTCTTTATTGCGGCGCCGGGCACACGGGGGATCTCTCCTCCAAACGTGTGCACCGAAGAGACACAGTTACTAGGTATTTATGCTATGTTAACATACATATTCATTACATTTCCAAGAAATGTTTATCATAGTAATGGCTTTTCCGAGAATTCATTAATATATGGTAATGTCCATCGCACATGTTTGTTTGACGTCTCTCGGCAGGGGTCTTCAGATTATCCTGCAGGCTCCTTATCTCTGTAGTTTGCATACCTGTTCTCCCAAGGCCCAGGCGCCTAAAGGGATTATTCAGGAGTCCCTTGTCTTGCAACCGTCCCAGTATTCACAAAGAACCAAGACTTGTTTCTGACCACCTGAAGTGATAACTTCCCCTACATGTTACATTTGTTACATTTACAGTTATCAGTATCTCACAGAGGAATGTGGATTCCCCAGATGGGGCTGGTGGGGCAGAGGGTGTGACTGTGCCCCCCTGGTAGGAGTCATGCTTGTATGCTATGTAGGGGGTTAAGCTAAACTGTGCTCGTGGTGGCTGTTGGTGGTCTGATAGGTGTATTGTTCTCTGGGAGGTAACATTGAAACAATATATTTAAATGTCTTGGCCAGTTTGGATTTATTTCTTGTGTTGATTTCCCCTTGCTGTGTCTTTGGAAAGAGGTGTTTTACTTTATTTCTGGCTGTAAACTCGTGGATAGTGTTGTTTGTGTGCCATTGAACGGTGTTTGTACCCATCCCGGAAGTGGTCATAGTTTATTGTTAAGTGAAGGAATTTTTGATCAGATCCTCATTGTTCAAGATAATGACAGATCCATTATTAATGGAATACCACCATAGTAGGACATCTGAGAATATGACCCTTTGGAAGCATACAGACAGCATACATTAAAAAGGAAAACATAGTAGATATATGGGGAACCACTTGGAAGTATGGCTGCTTTCATTGCAATTTTAGTAAGATGTTGCCAGATGTGATGAATGACCTCATATTCAAGATAATTTTGTGTGATTCTAGTGTGTCCATTCATCAGAGAGTGCTTTCCAGCTGTGTGGGACAGTATAGTTGTGTACAGGTGCAGTAAGTATGTAGAATATGTTGTCTTTGCTGCCAAGTGCTGAAGCTACAGGATGCAGCAATTGTTAAAAAAAGCTGCTGAAAACTGGAGAAGGGAAGTACCCTGAAGACCCTGATTCATACTGAGAATTTTGTTACAGTGTATTTCACATAGATAATGTCATGATTTTGGATTCAGAGGAAGCAGAGGAGTTGTATCAATGCATTAAAATAAAATCTTCTAAGTATTTGCTATTTCATTGATGAACCTTTCCTTAGTGTGTTTTTCCCTTTTAAATACTGTCCTTCCGTTTTTTCTGCTTCTAACAGATCTAGCACAGGTGGAAACCATTTCCCTACTGGGGCACCAGCATACCAAACAGTTGTGTATATGTATTTCCCTTTAATTTCTCTAAGCTGAAGGATCTGACATCAGTTTCAAAAGATGTTACTGAATTCTACTTGGTAAACATGTAAGTAAACAGATACACCCTATTCACATGTTTAATAAATGTGATTGGAATTGATAAAGTATGGGGCTTATTTCCCTTGCATTGCATAGATTTAAACACAGAAATAGGTGGCCATGGGAGGATGACTCTGATAGAGAGGGAGCTCTTTTTTAATTTGACTGGTGCAACCTTACACCAGTTTTATCCTGTCTTCTGCTGGAGACTGAGGGTAGATAAAGGGAATATAGGCCAGGGCAGCTGCCACAGTTGTCCACTGGGTGCTTTTGGCAGTCGCTGTAATTTGCTGCCTTAAATACCACCAGGAAATTGGTGAAGAGCAGCGGCAGTTACATTTGTGATTCTGCTCTGATCTGGGCAGTGCACTTTTCAGCTGCAACTGAAAATCTGGGCCAATTAGTACAGTACATTTTTGAGAACGTCATGTATTTGTGATGGATTACAGAAGGTCTTGCATGGGTAATAATATTTTACAGTCAAGAATATAGATACCTAAACTTAGGCTCTTGGATCTGTTTTCAAGCACCTAAACATGTGTCCTGATTCTCAAGTTTTGAGCATTTTACAGCTCTTGGCAATTTCAGCACTTCTGAGAATAAGGCCACTTCTGTAGATGCTTAAATATGGATTTTGGAATGCCTAACTTTGGACATCTATTTTTGAAAATCTTGGCCTATATTTATGGAGAAAATCTTGATCGTGAAAAGATTCCCATAAGACTCTCCATGTGCAGGTGCGTGCACAGATACACGGGTGCTTGGAGAAGTACTTGACACCATGAGCAAGTTCTCAATGCTAGTCCTAGCCTGGGCATGCTGGATGTTAACTTGGTCCTCCCCATCAGCTCCCTTCCCAACTGAACCAACAGACGTGTTTCTTGGGCTGTCATCAGTGGATGTGGCATCCTTTGTGCTTCTGGCTTTTGTTATCAGTAATGCTAATGCCAGTGCAAGCATTTTATGCCTGTGGATAAGTAATGAGAGAATTAGGGCCAGGAAATGGGAATGTCATTGTCGTAAGTGTTCATTAGCTTTTGCTTAACTAACACTGTTGTTAAGAATCTTGCCTGCAAAGTCCATTGAGCGCCCAAATCGTTTGCTAGCTGTTTACTTACTGTACTGCCATGAGAAAATCATTGTACTCAAACATGCAAAGTGCTCCTGTCTTGAGACAGCAATGGTCCAAATGAAATCTGTCAGAAATAAAATGGGATGGAGTTGTGTTTTTTAAATCTACATCCTCTCCCTCCAATGTTACAGTAAGAATCCCATGACTGTTGAAGAGCTGATTCATTTAACTGGGAGTTGCATCCTCTGAAGAACTTTGAGAGGAAAAATAAGGGTTCCTCTGTCTTTCAGATTTGCATATATTAAAACCTTGATTGATATTTTGAGACTATGTGCTTAGGTTCAAACACTATTGGAACTGTTCTGAGTGTTTGTACGATATGTGGGTCAAATTGTCAAAATCCTTCCAAGATTTAAAAATCTTAAGTATTTTCTTTTTGAATTCCCAACATCCTGGAAGCAGTCTTTCTGCAATTTGCATTTAAAAGAAATAGATGGCAAAGTTCTGCAACATCAATTTCATTCTGAAATAGAAACTACTGTGATTTTTCCAGTTCAGGGGGATGTCTGTAACCCCAGAAAATATACACAATTTTTAACAAGCCAAAAGTATTTTTGAATCTCAGCTGTTCCCTGATGGGCTGGCTCTACAAGTAGCTGAGTGCCTGTAATGTCATGGGAGCAGCCTTGTTCTTCAGCTTTCCCCTGATAGCTTTTCTTAGAAGCCAGGGGTTTTACCAAATGTAACTGTTCTTCTTTCTTTTGTGTGCATATTAGTAATAAGGGAATAATACCTACAAAGGTCTCATTAAAAAAAAGAAAATCTATAACGTATACAGCATATAAGTGAGTGCGTATATAGCAAAATGACCTGTCCCAACAATTTCTCAAGTACGTTATACTTCTATCTCTAACTAATGCAGCATGTAGTCCAACATATAGCCATTGCTATTATTCCCTGTGCTCTGAACCCTTTCCTTATTGCTGCTGGCCTTTAGTTGCATTCTTGCTGCAAACCTTTTATTTGAAGAGGAGGAGGGAGAGGAGTGTGTGACTGTACCTGTGTGCAGCACTGGTGTTTAGACTGAACTCTGTAAGTTTGCCTGCATCATCATTTTCACCTTTCATGGGGAGAGTGTCTTAGGCTTCTTCAGTTTGCCTGAGGTTCTGACATGGCCTCCTCTTAAATCAAGCTTGAAGGGAAATTGATTGAAAAGAAAACACCATTATGGGAAAACAATTTATTCCCTTCCCCTTGACAGAAGGCAGAGTTTTGTCTGTACTGTGGAATAAATATTAGCTGGCTGTTCGCTTTAAGAAGTGGAAGCTACTCATTCCCCTGTGATGGCTTTGATCATTATTTGAAATGGGATTTTTCTTCTGCTCTGTACCGTCATTTTATGTCAAGACCACATAGTAAGCATCAGATACCCCATGCCCTGCTGAATATCCACCTATTTTTTCTCTTGCGTGTGCACACACACACAAATGCACCTGTATGTATGTACATACCTACATATGGGATAACATTTTCCAGACATTTTTTTGCTGCTTGATTCCTCTTTATTTTCCCTTAACTGATCCAGCAGTCTCTGCTGCGGTGTGGTATTTGAGGAAATGTGGACTTGCCTCTTGGTATCCTTTAGTGCCCGTGCCTTCATTTGGCTGCTGGAGTGGTCCTCTTTGGGTAGACAGGGCCCAGTACTGTTACTGTTCCTCAGACATGATTGCTTTTACATCTCTGAGACTTTTTCAAAGTTTTATAAGGCTCCTTGTGCTGAGGCTGTTGAGTGCTGTAGAAGACTTGCTCTGTCAAAGGGCAGTTCTGGAAAAATGCTGCCATTGAAAGAAATGTTCTAGGTTCTCAGCCATGCCCCTGGTCAATGCTAGCAACCATGGCAGATTTATATTTTATCAGTGATTGCCTGAGCGCTCATACGGGGCGTTGGAGGCCGGATACTACCACGACTAGTGCTTGACAAAAGAATTATGTACAGATTGCACAGCTCTACAATTTTGCCAGTAAAAGCCCATTGTGATCAGATCAAGAGCCCTAGCAAGGAGATCACAAACTGAAAAAATGGCAGTTTAAAGCAAACCAGGCGCCTACTTGTCCTGTAGTATCACAGGTCGGTGACCCAGTGGGTCCCATCTCCAGGGGTGAAGAAAGGGGCAGGGCTCTGGGAAGACTGAGGGTAGATGGAGGGGCTGAGGAGTGTGACTAGGAGGGATTGCTCTCCTCAAGGAGCAATTTGGAGGGTGGCAGCAAGGCTTCTTTGTCAGGGACAGGAGGATAAAGTTCAGAGTGCTAGGCTGAAAAATTAGGCATCCTTTATCAGGATGGGGTAGCTCTCTCTTCTACAGGCTTCACACAAAGATGCAGCTGCATGGGTCAGATAAACGAGGGGAACTGGGAAATACTTGGCAGATAGGAAGGAAATGATAGCAGTATCTTCTTCCTGCCATGGGAAAGGTTTGGAAGCACTAGTATACTCAGAGCCCAAACAGAGCTCACAGTGCTGAATGCACTTGTATCAACAGTTCTGCAAGTCCAGTGCGTTTTCCCCACAATATTTTCCTCCCTCTCTTTGTCTGAGCAGTGACTCTGTTTGTAGGCTGTGTATCCTGGAGTGTTTCTGCTGGATGGCTCTGCTGTAATTCTCCTAACTGTTTGCAGAGTATCATTGGTAATTTCTATGCAAATTTGCTCAGGGTAGCAATTGAGCAGCTTTCTGTTGACAAATGAAAGAACATCTTAATAGCAGGGAGGCTGCTTAAGCCTCTCTGGAGGGAGCTGAAGTAGCATCTTGAAGGTCATGGGAAAATCCAGTTACAGTAACGTGGCTAAGGGGAGCCCTCTCTGGAATGTCCTGCTTGACTTGGTGCTGCTGTTTCTCAGTGGTCTCCACTCCACCAGCTTTGCAAGGTGGTCACTAGGGCAAACCTTTCGTCCAGCCATTGTGCTTTAAAATAAGAATGGGATTCAGCTGGAGGGGGGGAACAGCAAAAGAAAACAAAACAAAAAAACAATAGAAATTGATGGGAGCTGGAACTTTTTGCTTCCTGAAATTAATTGAGGGAGAAATGCTGGGAGGACTCATTGTAAACAGAAGTTTCAGTGGAAGGAGAATGGTTTCACCCATGACTTTGAGCCCTGAATCTTCTTAGAGCAGAGTGAATGACTTGCTTCAAAAGTGAAATTGCACTAGGAAAGAGATATAGATGTATGTACTCTTCTGCATAATCTCTGTAGATTTTGCACATCACCTGACAATAGCATGCATATCCTTGTCTCCTGTCTTATTTTTTGGAGAAAATTTGGATGATTTTTATTTGCTCCTTATGAATTTGGTTTGGGTTTGCCTTCCTTGACTCTTGGGTGTACCTCATTGAGCTGTCTTTGGAATAGTCACCAAAAAAATCCACAAGTTGTAAAGGTTTCTATAGTAGATCAAAGGCTGAGTAACCTAGAGGCCAAGCAAAGAAACAGAAAATTATTTTAAATGTATTGGAAGACGGAAGTTTATAAATTGGATCTGATTTTTTCATTTTTCTTCTTTGTCCTAATGTGGATGTCTTTCTTGCACTTGTGCCCTCCTGGAAGGCAACTACTAGATATTCAGGCATTACCATAGATATAGATAGCTATAATAAATTGCCCAGAAAGTTATTATGTGTTTTTCCTCTCCCACTGTCAAAATCGTTAATGAGCAGATGAGAAAACACCTTACCTTTCTGGGGACTCTTGGGTCCTAGTGGAACCCTCAAGTATCCATATGCAACATTCCAGTTGCTGTTTCAACCACGTCTGAGTGAAATGTGCTCAGATACATACCACTGCACAGAAAATAGGGCAGAAAATGACAGAGAATTTTTAATTCAAATTACTACTTGCTTATCAGGTCTTTTTTTGGTCACTCCCAAATTCCTCTCGCAGCATCAGGGTCCCAATGTAGTACATGTTGTATGAACGTATATGGCAGCATGACTTTCGCCCTTAGGAACTTCCATTCAAATACAAGAAAATAACAATAAGTGTACAACAGGAAAAAGGAGATCGAGAAAATCTATGATAAGTGCAGATGCAGAGATAAACAAAAAGTTCCAAATTAGCTGGGATTATTTATTACATGCTTGATAAAACAAGATAATGAATCTGCATCTTGCACAGATCCCAGAACAGGCATGCAAATGAAATAGGAGCATTTTATAACCAACAATTAAAGCTAACAAGAAACTTTTTCTCCTGAGAAGTTTGAAAAATTCCAAACATCCTCCTAGCCAGACAACTTCTTTTACCCCAACATGTAAGCCAAAAATCTGATAGGAGAGAGACGGAAAGCCAGTGTCTCTTCCCAGTGTTCTTACTAATAAGCTGCCAAAATACAGTCGCAGCCTCAGCTTTGCAGTCAGTGATACAAATGTGGACTCTTTCTGGGGTATGTTTAACTCAATTAGCTAAACAAAAGAAAATACAAATGAATGAAATGTCTATATTGTAATTCAGTGTAAAGCAAACAGGCAACAGATTATTTAACCAGTTAAATCATTCATGCAAAGGCATTTTTAACCTGATAATGTAACAAAGAGAAAAATTATCAGCTGAACGGTCAGTTTGCCTCTTTTAACTCGTGTTCATTCATGTCAGAGTCCATAAAAGTGCAAACACACAACTCAATATTTTCTTGGACATGTATGGTCTGGCTAGGAGAAAATTAGAACTGAACCACACTTTGACAAATAAAAATAGAAAAATTAATAAAATTCCCAACCTGGGATTCCTTAATTACATGCAATTTTATTGTCAATGTGTTTTTTTTTTTTTCTTCTGGTGCACACAGTCCTGAGATTAGAAATGCTGAGATCTCAAAAAAAAAAAAATGAGGATTGTTATTCTGTTTTGCATGGAACTAGGAGGTATCTTATGTTTTCTCAAGCAGTCTATTTCATTATGTTCTGATCCAATGTCACAGAATAGAGAGGGGCTCTGATGAATTTTGGAGAGAGTTTTGAAATATCTTACTGGTTTGTATGTTACCACGATCCTAACTTGACAGAGACTGTTGTGCTCAGTTGTGTGTCAGAGGGTCTGAATTGCTACCAGCAGTTAATGAAGATTCTGCTTCAGCTCCCACAGCACATGTGCACTTTTGGAAGACCTAGATGGGATCATGACTTACCAAAAATCCACCTCATGCGTTAATTTTTAAAAAAAAAAAAAGTCACCAAGAATGGGCATGACCTCTGCAATGAACCAAAATTTTTAATACCTCTCATCAGTGCATTTCTTACAAGTCTAAGTATGCATAAGTCTTCAGGAGGCAGTACTGAGCCCATCTGCAGGTTAAGATAGTCACAAAGTGGTTTTGGCTTTCCAGTTTTATCATGATTGCTGCAGATTTGTGTGACCAGAGTTCCCAAGCATTTATCTTACTAGGGATCATCTCCTGGTTTCTCAGAAAAGGAGGAAAAAGGGTATATCTTATTTCATGACTGTGATACTGAATGTTAAGGGAGGTTTGTCCTAAACATCTAAATTTTTACACGGCCGTGCTGATTCCAAAAGGGTGAACCCACATAGCAAAGGTACATGCCTTTTAGCTGATTCAGTCACGTGGTGCCAAAACTGTGATTTATTAGTTGTTAGCAACTATGCTTTTGATGGTTATAGGCTGTGATTGTGATTTAATTATTATCTTATATCTTGATGGTAAACTGCACATCAAAACATGATATCCCTTGTATGTACAGACAGGGCTAAATTTAATCCCGGTGGTGTCACCGCGGTCATGGTTTTGGTTCCAGTCTCCATGTCCCATGGTGACCCTTTGACTGAATAAGATTTCAGTGCTTCTACTAATATTTATCGTCATACAGTGCAATACCAACACCTGGATAGTACAAAACGAGGCACAGAAGAAATGCCTGAAGTTATACTGGTGGATAAAGCACTGGGAGGGTAGGGGAGGCACTTGTAATGCGCCTGTAAAACACGTCTGAAATTTGATTCTGGAGCTCTGTGTGTCCCCAACACTGCCTCCTTTCTCAGCATGTAAATGTAATAAAGAGCCTAAAACGTGGAATTTAAGAAAGTAGGTTAAGAGTGTAGGGCATGTATTCAGTTTAAAGTTAGTGTTTGGTGCAGAATAAAGAGAACCTAAGGGAAACTGACCTGCCAGGCAGTAAAGGGATCCCATAAAGATAGAGTGGATGAGCAGGCAGAAGGGAAGAAGTGAGCTCTCCTTCCTGAACAAGCAGTTCAGGTTCAGCATTAGTGAAAACGACTTCCCTTGCAGAATATTGAGACTGCAGAAGAAGGCATTTAGTATAATTATAATAGAGAGGAATAATTTTAGATGATCCAATAATAGAGTGTTGTAATTGTAGATGAAGGACACAAATAAAGCAAAGCAGAAAGGGAAAGCTGGGAGAAAAACCAAACCAAATGCAAAGAACTTGGTCATTAGGAAAATGAAGGCACGAGGCAAAAAGAGGCAGAGAGAAGACAGAGACCAAGCAGTAGTTCACAATCCCAGTGTTATACTTCATATAATGATTTCTTCAAACCATGATAGCAGGAGCCAGGACAGTTCAAGGAGACAGGTGCTTGCAAATGGTAGCCCACTGAGAGTGGTAGCACAGAGTAGCCCCACTGCCTCCTGAGCCTATACTGGAAAGGAGAGAAATTAAGTGCTGGGATGCCATGTGCTACTGGGACTGCAGGTTTCTACCACCGAAAGTTTTGTGGCAGCAGAGCAGCCTGGCTTTGGCTGCAGCTCTGAAGCGGGAGGCTTGCTTGTAAGGGGTGGTGGCCCTCTCTATAGACACCTACCTTCCTACCCAGGATCACCGCTGCTATTGTCACTCCAATGCCCTCATGGGTTGGGAAGGGACAAGGGTGGCGTGCTCAAGCTCTTGTGCTGACTCAGCATTCGCGATCTACTTTATTTTGCCTTTCAAATTTCAGTTGTGGTAGGTCTGCTGAGAAATCTTGAGCTAGTTTTAACAGGGTGAGGCAAGGATTGTAGTACATTTTGCTGCAACCACATTGCACAAGAAGTTTGCTTTTTCAGAAAAGACCTGTGTAATTTATTTTTTAACTTTTTAAAAGTTCTATCCTTCTTTTGCAGCTGCCCTGTTTCCACTTCTTCACTCCTGTTCCAACTTCTTGCTGTTCCTTTTCAACTCCTTTTTCTGTTTCTATATTTCTTCCATTTTTTTTTACCTTCCATTCTTTTCCTCTTCAATATATTGCTCTTTTCTTCTCCCACTTCCTTACCCCAGTTCCCTTCCTCCTCCACTATATGCAGTAAGTAATATATTTAACATTTCTCAGCACTGACTGCCTGGGTCTGTGAAGATTGGGGATTTGCTGGCAATAGGTAATCATGTACTAAATTGCAAGTCAGCCAGCAGGTAGCTGTTGTGTTGATGAAACTTGGGTCTGGCACATGTTGATTAGTAAGAAACAGTCCTTTTCTCTAACAGAATAAAGATATTTATTCTAACAGAACATCCCTTAAACAGCATCAGTCATAAGTGTGAAACTCAGGCTGTTCTGCAGTATCTCCCAGGACCCTCGCTCTCCCTGGGTGCGCATGGTGGTGTCTCTCTTTATCAGGACCTACCTAGCTGTTTATTGGAACGCTGTGATAGGAAGGTAGGCTTTAGCTTCACTAAGACATTGTATGCAAAGTGACTCGCATATAGAGAGCAAGTGGACCGGGAGATAGGTGAAAATACAGCAAATGCATCAGGGAATAAACAAAAGGTTATAGCTGATTTTTCCAAGTTCTTTTCCAGGCTCTGCTGTTGATATGTTGTGATTGAGTTCTCCCACCTGTGAAATTTCTGATTTTTACTGCTTGTAAGGCTTTCCAAGCACTTGTGAGCCTCTTGAGCAAAAAACTGACATGTGAAAAGGAGTTTAGTTTGTATATTCACTGAGTTGCCAAACAGATGGCCTCCACTTCTTTCCACGCACTTGAAAGTGAGGTGAAGGGAAACGTCTCCCTGAGGTTTGGGAACATCCTTAATTTGGAGATTGACCCCTTCCAAAGCACACACTGCGGGTGGGTTCTCCCACAAATAGCACAGCTATTGCCCATTCCAGATTTAATCTCATCTGGACCTTTTCTGCTCACGTATCGCTGTGCTGATCAGTAGACAGACCTGCTGTATCAATTAAAGTTGAAATTTTAGAAATTGGAAAGGGAGATGTCACAGTTCTTAAACTGTTAGGTTTACCTTCGCTACGTCATGCATCAGTAGTTGCAGGCTGAACAGCAAGAACATTATACCTATGCTAGTCTGATGCTTAAAACAGATAGTTTTAATCTCAACCAATTGATTTATAATAGCAAGATTTTCCTTTAAACTTGAAAGAAATATCTTCCTGCAGTCCTGTTCAGTGAAGGACTATATATCACGTTGAGCCTCTTAATTTCTTGAGGGCTTTTTTTGTCTGCTCATTATCCTAAATAAGGACTTCTGTTCCCATCAAGCCTTGTTTGGTTTTATTCTGTTTGAGGCTCTATATCTGTTAGAGAGATGAAAGTGTTGAAGGAGAGCACACATGGTGTATAGAGTTTATGTGGGAGAGAATGGCCCAGGGGAAAGTATCTTGGATATTTGATTTCATCCTCCTCTTGACTGTGCTGAGAAAATGAGTTTGTCATTAAGTGTATATGGCACCAGACATCCTAGAAGGGGAGGACTGATGCTGGCAGTCACAGTGCCCTCTCTGACACCTAGTCAGGTCAACTCCAAGCTCCCCTTGATGGAGCCGTGGTCCTGGCTATGCCTCACATGCAAGTTAGCTGTGGCAGCACATCTCATGTTCCTGGCAGGCCTGGCAGTCTCCAACTGACCTCCCTGTCAACCTGCTGTTTAGCACCCCCCATTGCCTTCTTTAAAACCAAATCCATCAGTCAAAAATTTTCTTTGAAAAACAGTATCTTCGTAAAGTTATGGAAAGGCATAAGAATACAACTTTGCTTTTGTTTTGCCTCTACGAGAAACCTACCCATGTTGTATAATCCTTTTAACATTCCTCAGAGCTATTCAAATTGTTCTAGATGCTTAAGAAAAATCTTTTCTTTCTCTAATCATTTTAAGAAAAGTAAAGAAAGAAATTGAACTAACGTATTTTCTATCAGTTTTGCTGTTCAGTACTGGCTTTGCTTTTGATAGTAGTTTATACTTTACTTCAGTATCAGTTTATAAAGTTCCTATTCAAACCAGCTGGGAGTACTTACAAAGAACTGTCTAACTGGCATGTACTGGAGGCTGGCCTGTTCTGGGAACATCCAAGTCATCTTCCACCAACCTGATTTCTTATCCCTATAAGTAGGAAATTGAGGACAGAATATGGCATGGTGTGCGAGCCCAGCAATATCTAATGCTTCTTTGCTGCAGTTACTGTGAAAAATCACATTAGATTTCACTAAAGTAATTGACCACTTCATTACTAAATTTGGAAGCTGTGATTCTCATGGGGATTCTTCCATTAGATTTTTGTGCCTGATTGTTTCCAGATGGATATTTGAGTCCTGGCAAAACTCTGAATTAATGAAAAAGAAGGTTCCTCTGCTCTCATGTGTGATTGGATGCTGCAGGTCACATCCCAAGTGCAGTGGGAGAGTTGTGGGAAACCATCACAACGATAACAGAGCTTTGCAAGCACTGTGGCAGAGCTGTTAAGAAGGAAGCTTGTTCTTCATTCTCATTGTTTGTGTCCAATGCAATCTACAGGTTGCTTCTACTAGATATTGGAATGACACTTAACCTATTGAAAAACCTGAACCCCCCGCATCCCTTCCCTCAGCAATGTTGTAAGTCCTTCAGCTCCCTCCCTCTAGTCCTATCAGACATACAGAAGCACAGATGTCCATACTAAAGGCTGTAAATTTTCTTTTATCTTTCCTTTAAGCTGTCTCAAGATTTTTTAATTTTTCAGAGGGATATGTGCCCCTTATTAGTATCCAGGATTGTAAAGACTAACTTCTCTGTGCCATAGCCTAAATGAGTTCTGGAGAGGTTGGCATACAGCCTCATCTCTTGCTCTCTGCCTGTGTCTTCCACCCTCATTTGCTTTATATATAAAATAAAAATGTCAACTGACTCAGAGACAAACTGTGATCGGCATTTCTTGCATCTCTGTAAAAGCTGCCTTGATTATTCATCAGGGCACACTGAGTGCAGGAAGAGAAGTGATGACATGTCACTCAAGTATAAGCACCTAGCACGTTCCCTTTGAAGTTAGCATTGAATCAAAGTCCTCATCAGCCTTGGAGCTTACAGTCAGCTCCTAACTGTAAAAAAATATTTTTAAAAAGTAGCATATATTGATGACAAGAAGGAGGGAGTGAGCACTGTATTGGCAAACAAGAGGGAGGGTTTGAAGAGCAAGGCAGGGTAGGGTAGCTCGGCTCACGGGGACGTAGGAAGTTTGTTGTCTTTTGTTGTCTTGATTTTTGGCTGATTTCTTCTGACATTTGTTACAGCATTGGGTTTTTCATATTTATTACTGCCAGTTCAAAATAAAAATGAAAAGAGGACTCAGAAGGAACAGATTCTGTTACTATAGATGGCTAGAGCAGTACTTATTATACCTACCTTATTTTTTACTTCCGTCAGCTCAAACAGCTTCTTGTCTGTTCCTCACCTTAAAAAAATTAGGTCCCCTATGGCAAAGTCATGGCACAGCCACACCCCATGAAACTCAGTGTTGCAAAAGCTCTCCATCAACCAGCTACCCAAATGTCCCTGTGCAAACATCGTGACACTACAACTCACCCATGGCAGCAGAATGCTGTTACCCGCTCACTAAATTATATAGTATAGCACCTCTCCTTCTGGCACAGAAATAGCATAACCAACCTTTAGCTATTGAGGCTGCTGCCAGTGAATTTTTGGCTATCTCCCTTCATGGTTATCATTATGCTTCACACTGTAATCAGAGAGAACTTTGCAATGATTAGTTATCAGATAGTGGAAAAAACATGGGTGGATTTTTAGTGTCACAGCTTTGGGAGGAAGATGAAATTACATGTTTATGCAGCATGCAAAATGGGAAAAGGAAGTGGTGGTGGTTATCATTAGTGAAGGTGCTGAACCTGCTTAAAAAATACCAAATTTTCTAGGATGCGGCTGTTCTTTCCATTTGAAAAACAACAATGAATTCTTCAGTGTAGTATCACTGCTTGAGAATTTAAAAATCTCACTCTTGAATATTAAAATTTGCTGCTTAATATGAAAAGGCATTTGTAAATACTTTTTATATTAAAGCACTGAGTGTGACTGCTATATGTGGGGTTAGATTACGCCTTTCTTGTGGGTATTTGTGAAAATGTTTCTCTGTTTTGTAGGTTTCATAGACTTTAATGTGAGCATGTAATCATGCAGTCATCTATCTTAGAAAGCTATTTATGAACAGTGATTTAGCATTTGCTACTTATCACTCCCCCATTTAAAAAGTTTTATTTCTCTAGTCAGGAACTGGAAACAATGCTGTGCTACCACTCGCGCACTGTGAATAGGAAATAATTGAAGTGAGCAGCTCGCAAGTGTTCTGGAGGCGGAAATGTGCTCAAATGAACTATTTGGCGGATGTTTCTGAATAACAAATCCATTCACAGAAATCTAATTCAGTCTATGAAGAAAAAGAGGGGCCAAACTTGCATGGATTTTTATTCTCAGTGAATTATTTGTCCAGCCAGAACCATTATTATTTAATATTTATACGTTATGCTGATGATAAAAGGCTTAGCGAAAGTGAGTTAGGAACACTGCCTCTAATAGACAGTGTACAACCTATGTCAGTCATAAGAAAGAGTGAGTGATAAGGCAGAGCTGTGCTGTTTCATGTTTCCACATGTGCATCAGAACCTTGTAGTTTGTACTAGCAAATAACCCTCTGGCTGCATCTAGGTGTGTATTCCAGGAAAAGAGTTGAGCTAAGAAATGGCAATGCAGGTTTTTAAGCATTTACCCCTCCCTCAGAAAGACTAGGAAGGCTGGGTTTTGAAATTTGGTTGTGATAAATACACAGCTGTGTAGGTGCCTTTGTCAGTGTTTGCTTTCTGCTTACACATTGACAATGGGAACAGATCCAAACCCCCTTGAATCTGAATTTGATAACAAGGACTCAGAAGCTTGGAGGCTCATCCTTACCACAGATGAACCAGTATCACTCAAAATGACTTGTCACCTAAATCAGCTCCACTGGATTCCCAGTGCTTTCTAGTTTCATCATCGCCATATATATGTAAAGGGTTATGTTTATTGCACTCTGGTGCTTTAGCAAAAGGAGCAGAAGTCACAGAGATAGTTGTAAAAATAATGTAGTTTGTAAAAGTTTTAGGAACTTTTTTTCTACCTTGTAAACCTCTTTAAAGGGTATGTTTTATTGAATTTGGAAAATTAATTTGTTGTTTGTCCTAAATGTGACACCTGTTCTACATGGTTAATTTCCATTCTCTGTTGTGACTTTCTAAAGTTAAGCTCAAGTGACAATTAAAGCCCTATGTTTTCATATGACTTCACAAAATTGTTTTTAGTTCAGATCATACTTTGAATGTCTTTGTAACTGCAACAATGGTAACATTGTAAGCTGAGAGCTGAAAGGGGCTGAGGTGGGATGGTTTTCCAAAAGAAAAGTGTGTTTTCCAGAAGCTGACATTACACTGAATATGGAGAACAATCAACTCATTTCTTAGCTGCGAAGACGACTTTGGCTTGTGAACTTAATGTGAAGCCTCACCATTTGCCTTGGAGGGTGTTATTAGTTTAGAAACTTAATGATTGTAATTGTTTCCGTCACTAACATATTTGCTGAAGATAAAGGTGGAACAGTGATCAGACTGTGTCACTGGATGAATGATATTCATGAAGAAATCTAGTAAGATTAGCCATGTATTCTGGGAGATAAGTGGCTGTGGATAAAACCTTGAGGGGTTGCCTGTTTCCAAATTTTCTTGTGTTTTGGTGCAGTGATTTGTGTCCAGTCTATGTTATCAGAGAACAGGTATTTTCTGTCAACACCTAGGATTTTTACTCATGCCGTAGCTGAATTCTTCTTTTCATTACCATGTATGAATTCTAGCAAATTTAAGGGGAGTGATAGAAGAATAATTGAAGGGGGGAGATTTCCACCCCTGAGAGGAAAAAAAAAAGAAGAAAAAATTACTTCATGGAGCAGAGCTTGGCATTAATGCTTAAACAGATGGCTGTGATGATAGGACTGCAGGCACCAGCAAGTCAAGGTAGAGCGGACAGAGAGTATTTGTTTTGTACATGTGGATGATAAGTGGGAGCAGTCACATCGCTTGTTCTTTTTATAATGTGAGTCATGACAAAATTACTTTAGCTTTCAGGAATTTGAAAGAGAATGAGGGGAAGAAAACACTTGGTATCTGCAATTTAATGCTTTTAACTGGAGAAAGAGAGCTAAGCTAATACTCAAGTGTTTCACGTGTTGCAGGCAGGCGCTAATATACCCAGAGGGTAGTTAAAGACTCTTTGGAGAAACCTCACAGCCACCTCATTCTCGTCTCGTCACGACAGCCTCACTTCCCACGGTTTAAAAAAAAAAAGAAAAAGACACCCCGAGTTGCCAGTAAGGTGGGAGACGTGTGGATCATTTTTCAGTTCTGCTGTTCTCAATAGCTCTCCTACTGTGCCTTCTCTTCAGCTAGGTCCTCAGATGTTTAAGTCATTATCTAATAATTTTCTCTATGTAGTGACGCCTCAGGAACAATTTCTTTTAGGTCAAAAGAATTCAGGGTGAGTTACCAACTGTTGCTATCCTACCAAAAAAGAAGACTGTTCAATACCGCATAATGACACTGAACATAAGTCCTGTTCTTCCGAAACCAGAAGACTGTCACTGCCTGAGTTGAAGGAGATCCTCTACTTTGTCTTCGTAGTCTAAGTGTGTGAGCAGTGCTGCCTGCTAGAGCACCTCTGATTCCATCCTGTGGGAACAGGAAGATAGGCAGGTATATCCAGTCTACCATAAGCAAGTGAATTACAAATTCATTGTTTTAAAAAACAAAACAATACAAAATAAAACAAAAAAAAACAACCAAAACCCAAAACCCACCAAAAATGGAGAAATGTAGTTGCTGTTTTGCTGAGTATTAGGTTACAGAAGTAAAGACGGAAAAGCCCTGCCATGTTCCATTTAGTCGGTGTGCCTAAGCGCAAAGCAGAATTATTTCCCAGCAGTATAACCTGCAGGGTTTTTCTGTTATGTATAAAGGTAGCATTTATTACATATTTATTACTGCAGAGGAACTGGGATTTTCATGTTACCATTGCAGCTAATGAAGTAGCACAGCTCTGCCCTAAGGTCTGACCTAGGCAGCTTCCTGGGCTCTTGTCTGTTTTCTTGCCAGTAAATTGTCACTGGCTAACTTTGCTGTCCTGAAGCGGTTGCTCCTGGACTCAGAAACACTGAAGGGAAGAGTTACATGGATGAGAGGAGGCAAAGGACGAAGGAGAGGAAAATGGTTTATATGCTGGGAAAATATAATATGAAAGGTGGCTGCTGAGAAATCTTATTGGCAGCCAATTATTCAGTTCATTGGCAACCAATTAGTCAGTGTTGTGAATACCTCAAATTCCTTTAAATCATGGGGTGCTCGTTAGCTTGCGGGATTGAGTCTGCAGTACTGAGATTCATAAACCTTAATTATCAGCAATTCCTAGACACATTTGGCTGTGAGTCATGGCAAGCAGGGCAGTTCTGGGTTTATCTTAACAAATTCTGTCTCTGTGCCTGAGTACTGAAAGAGACTCTCCCTGCAATGCATAATGACAATGTTTCAATGACACAGTTGATCCAGCTTTAGGACATCTCAGATAAAAACAGAAAAGCTGTGCCACATGACACCAATAAATTTATTCTGCTTTCTCAGATTTGTTCAGAGGATTTTGGTGTGTACTGGTAGACTTTGTGCTGGATGTTAGACTGTCTTTGTGCAGCTCTGATTGTATGCTGGGTCAGGTATATTCAGCCTCACCTGGTGTGACAATGGCCTTAAATACTCAGTCATGTTCTTTGCCTAATTTAACAGAGATGCAGCTGTGGACCTATGCCTATCTGTATCAAATTAGTGCTGTTAGGCAGTGTGAATGTCTGATATTAATGATTGAGCTGTCATGCCCTCCTATCAGAGAACATTTGGGGACAGCCAGCAGGATGTAGTATGAGAGAAGTGACAGGAGTCATCTTTCCAGGATAAGGGATTAAGGATTATTAAAGATGCTCAGCTCTATTATGATTTTGTCTGTCTTGCTTTGCTCTGTGTCTCTGCAATCCATATCAGAATCTTTATCCTCTGGTCCAAGCCACCATCATAAGAGTGTGCTTCCAGGTATATGAGTAGGCTACATCCAGCTCCTGCAGCCAGGAGTTCAGCTCCTGCAGATTTTCAGAGCCTGCTCTGTGGTCTCAGAATGCTCTTATGTGGCATCCTTGCTTTCATGTATCAGAGAGAAAGTGGGATGTGCAAAGGATGTCTCTGAGGAAGGCAGAAATGGGGAGCTTCCTTTGTTGCTGTTGGGGAGCATCAAGTATGTTTGGTATCACAGTGGTTTGGCTCAGCTCAAGGCTTCCATGCAACTCTATGCAAGTTGCAGTTACCATTTTACACCACTGAAATCAGCTATTAACTTAGTAAAACAGGTTGGCATTAGTCTTTAAGAGGCTGTTTGGAAAAGGGTAGGTGTTGATCTGGACACAGGAGACAGAAACTCAGCTTTTCTTTTTCATCTAAAGATGTCTTTTGATGTCAGAGTCTCAAGTGGTGCCTGGAGATGTGCTGATTCATCACCAGCCTTTAGTCTGTACTAGTGATTCCTGTTGGACTCAGTTCAGAAATTAAGGTAGGTTGTCGTACTATGGAGTAAAGTTTAAGGAAAGAAGCAGGTCTCACTGTTATCTCCCCCCTCATACATATGTGAGACACAGTGATATGCTGACCTCTGATTGGTCCTTTTATCAGGGAATTTGTCTGGAGGTTTGAGAGTCAAATCTCCTGAATAATTTTCCTCTTTGTTAATACGAGTTGTTTCATACTCTACATTACAGCTGTAAAGAAGGGTTTAAAAGAATATGCTAGGCATTGGAATACAGCTGTTTCTGAGTTGAAATGTGACAAATTTTTAGATTCACGAGTTCTTTGTCGGCTGAAGTTCCCGTTTTGTTCTCTCTCTCTGGTCTTTTAAGCTTTGCGAGTTCACTCCCACTATTAACCTTTCTCTTAGCAGCATTTTCCTGTCTCCGTGCTGCCTCACATCTAACTGATCTTCTGCTCACCCTTTTTAGGACTCATCTTTTTCTCTTGACTTGTACTGTTGCCTATTGCTACAGTATCTGAGCCAATTCTCTTTTCAAGAATAGAGGGAACAGTTTTGTAAGCATGCAAAACTCAGAAAACTAAGAATGACTTTTTCCAGAGCTCGCTTCCCACCACCCTTAAGCTGTGAGAGGTTTCATACATGGTTGCACGGGGTAGGGAGAGATGGTGGGAGAACAAACTCTGGAGGATGAGGGAAGCAGGGGCATAGAGGAAGAGATTTCCTGCTTCCTCCTCTAGGAAGCTTTTCCCTAGGGCTGGAAGGACGTACCTCTGGGTAACTGAACAGACCCAAAGCAGAGACATCTCCAGTGAGCTCCTGGGTTTCCTCTGTCTCCTGTATCACCCTGCAATACACAAAGCTTGCTTGAGGCAGGATCTTTGTGGTGTTTTCTTGTTTTCTGAAGGAGTAAAAGGAACACTTTGCATTTTGAGTATCATTCCAGCTATAACAGAAGAGCTTTTTGAGGCAAGCATGGTGAAGTTTTTCTTCCATTTCCCAAGAGTTCATCTTCCCTTCCACACTGTGCCCTCAGTCAGTGTGCTTGGAGCCTCTGGCACCGTAGAGGGAGGAAGTGTAGCCTGGAAAGGCAATTCTTGGTCTTGTGTGCATATAAAGCTGTTCGCTGCAGTCCTGAATAGAGAGTTGGCTATGGTCCCAGCTGGAGATGAGAGCATAGTAAATTCAGTCTGTGAAAAGCCCACTGCCACAGAGGGGATAGCATAGGTCGCTTGCAGTCTTTTCTTCCTTTTGCTGCTGTGACGCAAAGGGAACAGGACCAAGTCATCAGAGGACCAACGTCCTGGGATGAAGTTGGATCTAGAATTGACCTCCTTTGCTTTCTTTCCCTTCTCTCCTCCTTACATTTTCTTCTATTATTTAATTTTCTAAACAAACGTCCCCCAGTGTGCACTGTGTAAATATTGTCACTGAATTACTGTCTGTTTGCTTAGCTCATTAGAGAAAGCTATGATAAGCTTTTTAATTACAAAATTAGCTTCGCCAAATCAATTTCTTTCATTTAATGAACTGAAGAATACTGCAAATGGGAGGGGTAATATTCCTTTTTCCCCTGAAGCATAAATTCACTACTTCCAACCCCCAAGTTCCTACATAAAATTAAGGTACCCAAGAAATAGATTTTCTAAGTTTTTAAAAAACTGTGAGTTGAAGAATATCTTGAGCTTCCCTTTGTTTTCTCTCTTGTGTATCTAACTCTTTTGGGGGGTTGGTTTGTGCACCCCTCTTTTGCATTTTACTCTATGTATTTATTTTATATTCACCTTAGAGCAGCAGTCACAAAACAATGTGCTTGAAAGCAAAACCATTCATGTAGTTTTCATACCATGCTTCTTGGTGAAACGTTGCTTCTCCATGAAAGAACAACACCAGTAGAAGGAAGCTTCTTCAGCAATTCCAGAGGGAGCTGGTGGAATGGAAAGAGGTTGTTAGTGGCTTTACAGGAAGTTCGTGTCAAAACAAATGCAGTTCAGAAAGCAAGGAAGGAAGACAAATAAGTTGAATTACTCTGTGGCCTGATGGATCTAATTGCACACTCTAGTTTTGCTGTAAGACCTTGAACTGAGTGTAGTAAAATGTCGAAGACGGGATAGTCTGAATGATCCTAGGGCATTCACAGGTAGACTATGGTAGACGTAGGTGTATTGAACATTACCTTTCTCAGTTGTGGACTCTATCCCATGGCATATCGTTATCACTTTTGTCAGCAGGGTGGCAGAATGTGTGGAGTGTCTGCATTTTCACGACTAATTCCCAGTCTAACAGCTCAGATGAAACAATCAGAGAATATGGGTTTGTGCTAAGATGCTGGTTAGGACTGTGACCTGGGGCAAGTAAGGCATGGACAGACTTCCAATTTTGTTGATTTAATTTTGAGCGTGGTCCTCTCCAGTGAAGTGGTGGGATAGACAGGTGCATATACTGATGTCTTAAACTGCTTGACTTAAATTTGTCAAAGCTTATCTGTCAGAACTGTCTATCTGCTTGTTTTTTAGAACTGGGACTGGCAGTAAGAGAAAAGATTCTCTGCATATTTGTGTAAGATTTCCTACAATTCTTGTTTTGGTATATTGTCAGAGTGATGTTTCAGAAACTTTGGGCCAAAGTTGGATGAAAGTGGGTGGTGTTATCCCAGGTTCTGCTTTGAGCCTGAAACCAATTAGATATTCCTGCTAATGTGATCAGAAGTGAAGTAATTCACAAAGCTAACAATTAACTTGTCACCTGTACACTTCAGTGTCAATGTTCTGCAGAACTGTGTGGGGACAGCCCACATCTTTCATAGCCTGCTCGTTCTTACCTATCTCTCCGTGGGCTCTGTCAGCTCTGCCACTGGGACAGACTTAACAGTTCTGGGGACTTTAACCTTATTATCTCATCCCTTCTTGCTTTACCACCTGCAGCGAGTTAGGAAAGACAGTACCATGGCATGAACTCCAAACAATATTTTTGAATCCTTAAAAAAAACACTTCGAGCTCAGGTGAAAACTATGGCTAATCCTTTTTCATCCAAATCAGGGCTCCAGTTTCTTGCCACTTTGGTTATTGTGTAGATGAGAGAGCATGGGGGCAACAACAGGACTTAAAAGAAGGAGAACGGGGTAAAGCCAAGTGTTCACAGCTTCTGGAACGTTTACCCTGACATGAAAAGGAACTTCTTTCACCAGGCCGCTGAAATCATGCACGGACATGGGGAACTGGCTGTTTGTTACTGTGCATCAGCTCTTTTCCCTACAGCTGCGAAAGCTTCGGCAGGAATAGCAGAAAAGATGAGCCTGATTCTGTCCTGATCAGCATTGCATTACACTTGTTCTTAAATGTAAAGAACCAAATTCTGGAACATTTGTCTGCTGCTTTCATAATCTAAAGTTGGCATGTAGTGTATTTGTTTATCATGAAATTCAGTTGTCATAATGCTAATTTCTGGCTGACAAAAATGACGCAACATGGAAGTGTTGCTGTAGAAGAGGTGGACATGGCTGTGACTGTTCTCCACTTCTTACTCCTAATTGCAAGGATAGCTCTTTGAAACTATAAATAGGATAACAGCAATCAAAGCAGTTTCCTGGAGACTGAAGGGCAGTAGTTAGCCATTTCTGCCTTCCACCCTCGGACTGTGCTAAGCATAGCTCTTCTGCTGCTCACAATAGAACCAGAGCGTGTTTGCTGCAGACAAACAGGTGTCTCTTATGTCAGATTACAAAACATCCTAGAGCTGCAAGGCCCATGGCCTCCTGGGAAGCAATGATGAAAGAAAATCTAATCTTCTGTATTTAAGCATTAATAAGAATCCTCAGTGAAGCAGAACCCTCTTCTGTGCCTTTCTCCTGCTACCTGCTGCTTAGCATAATGATTATACCTACTGAGATGATGCACCCAGGACTTCTTACTACAGTAGCCTGACTACTCTGTGGTGAAGGCAGGGTGGATCATTTCTTTCAGCCCTTGCTTTGCTAGGCTCCCCGGTAGTCTAGTGATCAGAGAGGTGAACAAGGAATTTGAGGGTGTTTGGCCTCTGGAATTCGGTTGAGAGCACCTTGGTTTAAAGTGCTGTGGAGTCTTTAATAATTATTTACTAATAATAGTTGTGAGAAACACATGAAGGTCAATGAACACCCACTACTATATACTATTACTTCATATATACAGGATCCAAAGGCATGTTAGGTGTTTCATAACCGCCCAGAAGCAGACAAGTTAGTGCGATGCAACTGGGACCATGCTTCTAGATCGACATAAAAAAGATCTTCCTGCACTTAGTATAGGACTTGCTGAAAAGATACTTCCAGAGTGACTGAGCCTTTCTGATTTTATATATCTTTTCCTGAGAATCATGCTTTCAGGAAAGAAGATTCCTGGCTTGGTGAGACTTTCTAGGAACCATTTCAATTAAGAGCTGGTTAAAAGGCGTAATACCAAAAAAGTGGATAGCTAGTCAGAGCCCGCTGAGCCTTAGCAGCAATTCGGCTCTTGTTCCTTTCAAGTCAAGGTAGGGAGAAGCCACTTCCCATTGCTTAAAAAGAGAAGATTTACAAGTAACGTGGCCATTCCATTGTGAAAAATCCCCCAAGGTTTTTGAGTTGTGTGCATTTACAATGGACCAAATTAATCCATGGCATAAGAGGCTGAGTTGCCATTAAGCTCATGTGAGTTGCTCCCCAGAAGGGAGCAGGGAGAAGGGTATGCACTCACCCTCCCCTCTCACGCTCCCACTTGCCTGCCTATGCCTGCTTATGAAACCCTGCGGCTTTTCCTCCCATTATCCTGCCTGCTGATCCGTGCCTGATGGCAGTGTCAGGTCTCCAACACCACCAGCTCTCTGATTGCTGCACTCTGTGCTCTTTAACATGACAATTAAAAACGATTTACAAACGGTCGTTTCAGTTCCAGATAGAGAGCAGCAAGAGGCTGCAATGCTCGCTGCAGCATCAGAAACATCCAGCCATCTCAGCAGCTGCTGCCTTTGTGTTCACCGCTCGTTCTTCCCCGGGGTTTTCCATAGGACGCCTGTTCTCGAAGGGCTGCTTTGTGAGATGCCTGTTCTCTGTAGGGCTGGAGTGGTTGGTGGAGCAGAGTCAGCCTCCTGGAGATAGAGGCCTGTTTCCAGTAAGGAGACATTTGGCAGGTTTATGGGGCTGTTATATGGGTATACCTGTAAGATGGGAAAAGACTATGCAGGAGGGCAAGTGCTGGCAAGGGGACTGATTATTAACTGTCAGTCAGGCAACACTGAATACTGTTTGTTACTGTCAGTCTTTTCCTCACAGAGAAAGTTGGGCCTGAGATTAATCCATGATCATTTTGGAAGGTATTCATGCAACCTAGCTTTGAGTAACTGAACTGTAAGGCAGGAGTCACTGTACAGTCATGAAGAGAAATGGGATCCATGACAGTTTGGAGCACAGATGTCAGGCACTCATCCTGAATCACTTTCTGAAGAGGGCTGCTAGGTCCTGCACACACAGAAGGAATTCCTGCTCCTCCCCTCTTTGTTATGCTGAGTAGCTTTGTCTGCCTAATGGATCTATCTACTTGGGCTTGGGGGAGGTATGGCTGATCTTGTGGTTCCCAGACCTGATAATCTGACACTTTTATCAAATACTTTTGTTTTTTTAGGGTCCATTATGTTTGCAGTCTGTGACAGAAGCTTCTAAAGAAGTCCTGTGCATGTTTACCCTGAACCCAATCCCTAGCTCTGCAACAGCTGAGCTGTATTATGATACCAGATCTGCACGATCTGGTTTGCTTGATGGGAAGGATTAATGACAGTAAGGATTTTTTCAGTCTTTAGTATTTTTCAATGAAGAAGGAGCAGCTGCTATTGTATTTTGTCCACCAGCAGTGGTCAAGTCAATCCATGGAAGTGAAGGTGAATACAAAGTACTAACAATACTTCCCTTCCTATTACTTTCTCCTCTTGCAAATTTTAGCTCAAGTTGTACTAAAAACTTTTGTCATTTCTTGATTTAGATCAATAGGAAAGAGCCCATCCTGACTTTTGCATACACGTTACAGTAAACTCTGCTTGCTTACAATTCACTGTCAGACACTGACCGGCATCGTCTTCCTCTATGTGCTTCTCTGCCTGTTGTCATAACTGTTTGTTTACTGCTGGGATGAGATTGACACAGTTGTGAGAGTGTGGGCAATCTAGTGTCCCAAAGGGCTAGCATTGTGTAGGGAGGGAGAGGGAGCCACGTAATCAGGGTTGATGATGTCAGTGTGATGCTAAAGGATCTTCCAGTCAGCCTGATACTAGCAGGGAACACAATCATGCTGTTTCTCAGAGGTGGATACGTGATAACCCGAAGTTAATTGCTGCTACCATGCAGTTCAGCAGAATCTGTCTGGTGTTTTCTTAGCTGATTCTGGTACCTTCTGCTGTCAGTGACAGGTTAGCTCTGTTACAGAAAGATTTTGCTGCTTTTGAATACAGAGATGGAGGTCATAATTGTTCTTAGTTCTACCCAGAAGGATCATCAGTGGTCATTATTTCAAGGTTTGTTCATTTAGAGAATTAGTGAGCTACAGGAAGTTTAGTTCCACTATGTACTGCTGCCTCCTGCTCTGGGGAAAAAAATGGAAGGAGTTGGAAAATCACATTCAAAAGAGAAATAAGGAAAATAGTATATACATGTGAAGAAGAGCCACATGCCACCTCATCAGGAAGCAGTATTCTCATGTTGTAGTGGCCACACTGTGGCCTTCTCAGAAAACCTTCATTTTGCATAGTGAAAGCAAGAAAGAAAATGGACTGGAAAAAGAGATTCAGACTATATTAAAACAGTAAGCATTGATGAGTTACAAATTTTTTAACTGTGTAGGTATGGGGTCAAATCCTGTCCATAATAGAGAAAAAGAATCTAGTGATCTCAGGCTCCTCTGCTATAGATTCCAACCCCAGAGGGGACTTTTCCAAGTCTCAAAAGACTAGAAGAACACAAGGTTCAGCACAACACCATTGATGGAGTTGATTGAGTTACCTTGTGGAATAATTGGCATAGTTAGAGGAAGGAAGGGATGACTTCTGAAGAGGGTGGCAATATTATTATCTCACCTAGGCCTCAAATATCTAGGGAGCTGCAGGTCAGGACAGAAGTGTTTGAGAAAATGTACTGTGTAGCCTGTCCGAAGTTTGTGTAGTTCTGCTTGATGCTTCCAGTCATTCTCTGCTATAAGATCGGGAAATACTGTCTGTATTTAAGGAGAAATGATGGATAAAATAAACTGCAATGTTATTTTAAATGAGAGAAAATAATTTTCATGTTTCATTTCCCTTTTGTCTCATCACCACCAACAACTCAGGATGGAGTATTTTGGTTTTGTGCCATACAGTAGCATGTGCAATCTGACAAGTCTGATGTGTCACATACCTTGACGTGACAGAGACTGACATCATGGATCAGGACCTGAAGTACAATTGTTTAATTTTAAAAATGAGTAAATAAAAAAGTGAGGCAAGTACTGATTGTTTGACCCGATCTTCAGAATTCCATTAAAATAACATTTTGCGGACAACTTTTTAACCCTGGACTTCTCCAAAGTACTCATTAGTTCAGATGTCTTTGAGTCCCAGCTTTCAGAGCACTTAACAAAGGTGGAAGATGCTGCTACTGCTTTAAGGAGTAGGAAAACAGGAATGGAAAGAAAACTGACCCACTTGTAAAATTAGGGATATAACTGGAGTCCTCTGACTTGTAGCTCTGTTTTCAATCCCATTATAGTACTTTTCAACAAAAGGGACAAGGAACCTGAGATTTTCAGCAAAAGGAAATTAAAATAAAGCAGTGGCTCTTAGGGTGGTGACTGAACAAAGGCGATGTTTATGATAACTTCTTTGTTCGCTAGAGGTCATATCAGGTGAAGTTAGGGTTTCAGTGTAGTCCTTCAAAAACACGGAGTTTTCCATATGGCAGCTTTCCTCCTTTGTTATGCTGTACAGGTAAGAGAGCCTCTACAGTAGCTCTGTGCATGTAGACACAAGGCATGGCTCCATTTCAGTTCGGTTTTAGTGTAGGCACTTAAATCCTTCTGAGCAAGAGTTAAACTGTATTTCAGTGCATGTTGCTCAAATCAGAGGAGGTAATTAATTCAGAGAATGACTCAATTTTCTGCTCCTCCCATCCCAGCAACATAAAAACAAGATCAATCTGTAGAGCTGAGGCGTTTGCAGCATTCACAAGTGAAAAGTTGTCAGACACTGAAACACAGGTAAATGCTTCTGAAATTACCCTTAATTACAATGTTGTGTGTGTCTGTATCATATACATTCCCTCCCTACCACCCAGCCTTCTTCCTACCTCTCCCACCTCAGCTGTGCTTGCTAACTTCTGAGAACCAAGGTAGGTGCATTGCAGTCAACAGAAACTTTTCCAGATGCTTAGGCTATGGCAAGATTTGCAGAGACTTTGTGATGAAGCTGTTCCTTGTGGGTTATGTTAGTAATACAGGGAATGAGAGCGCCAGCCTGTGCCTCAGGGCATGTCTGTGTCCGGCAGCCATCATACAGAACCTTCTTGTATAGCTGTCATGGGTGAATCTCATTTTTATACCAAGATGATGGCACAGGCTTGCCATCTCGTCATTCCATAACACCCTCTTCTGTACCAATCAGTGTATCATAGTCAGAGGGAGAAGAGACAAAGCGCTTCTCTCTAGCAAAGGACTTCAAAGAAAGATGTAGTTCTGCTACCTAGTCCAATGATCTGAGAAACAGGCCAAGTTGTGATAAGAGTTTAGTGGCCTAATGTCAGAGTTTCACCTAGGCAGCTGATATCATCGTCTAGTTATATCTCAGCTCAGGTATTTGAAAAGTTTCTACGCCTGTGCTGTAACTAAGAACTCAGGAATGGCTTTTTCTTGCCCTCGGAAGAATTTACTTTGAGTAGGAACTATTCTGATCAGACCCGCAATAGGAACAGATAGTACTTAAAGATATGTACAGAAGAGGTGGCATGTTAGCAGGGCAGTGTGCTATTTCAGGCTGCCTCAGAAATACAAGCCTTACACCAATACTATACTGCGCATCAGCCTTGGCTTGGGAGCTAGTTCATGTGCTCCAGTCCCAGGCGTATTTGAAAACATGGCTCCATTTATGGGGGAATTGTGACAGACTTGGATTTACTTCTGCATTATGGAGAGTCACAAGATGGTGGGAAGAAGCAGGACTAAGGACAGGGAGAACCCCTCTGCAGGTGGGATGTATTCTGTTGTGGCATAGATAGGGCCAGTATGTTTTGCGTGCCTGACACATGAAGAAAAGATGATGTAACAACTTTCCTCTTTTTCTTTTCCCTGTCTTAATTAGCTCCTTCCAAATGACCCTTTTCCAGTCGGCCTCCTCGTGAACCCCACAGCCTATGGATAGCACTGAATATGCATGAGCTGATCAGAGAATCTAATGTGTGAATCACACTTAAAACAGACCCACCCACTCACTCCCTGACATCAGCTTTTTCAGAACTGTGAAGTGAGAGGCGATTTTAAAATTAGAAAGCATGTCATTGGGAACTTTTATCAGCCCTCAGAGAAAATAAATAACCTCTCAAGATGTGAGAATGGATTTAACTAATGCAGTTATTTATTTATTTTTGCTTTGCAGTTAAAAAAAATGCTTTCATATTTCTTCAATATCGATGTTCCTCTTCAAAAAATGAACAATAATTGTAATGGATGTCAGAAAATACTGTCATCTCTAGTTGTTCTTCCAATCTCCTGAGATCCCAGTATGTAGTTTCTGGGGATTACTTTTGAATGTGGTACATATGCAATATATTTCATTGGGAAGAACAGAGGGAAGAAATGATAATCCTTTTTTTGGTATGTGTTTTTCTGGAACGTTTTCATTTTAAAAGTAAGCAGTCTTCTATACTTTTTAGAGTGGGTACATTTTTAGGAGGAAAAAAATCAACTAGGAACTTAAATGGCCAAGTTTTTGCAGCATAAATAAGCGGAGAGGAAAAGAACCCAATCTAATGTTTGTTGTTGCTTTTCGAGTGACCTGTGGGGTTTTTACTTTTTCATAGATTTCCAAGACTGAGCTATGTGCTAAAAAACAGGACGGGAGGGTGATCTACAAAAGAAGTCGGTTGACTTCCTGCACCCTCACTGCCTTGTGCTGTGATCTCACCAGATTTCGCGTAGGGTTAGTTTGGGCTTGAAGAGAGGATCGCTGAAAAAAAGCCCCAAGAAACAAGTTTTTGCAGGAAGTAATAGGGATGACTCAGTGGATGGTCTTTTGCCCCTTGAAGTTGTACCAATTCCACTGTCCTTTTGGGATAAAACATAGGCTTGTTTCGTGAGTGTTGGTGTTTGTAAAGATCTACTGTCAGTTTTCACATTTGTAGACATGTTAAATCCAGGGTTCTGGTCTAGTTCCAGTTTGAGGAGCTATTTTCTGCTTAGTTTTTGCAGCAGATTTGTATTGACTGCGATCTCCTCCTCCACTTGCTGTCATACATTTTCATGTTTGCTGAGCTCTTTTAAACAGCCACCACATTCCCCTTCTGTGTGTATTAGCAACTACTTCTGGAGTGGAACATGGCAGCACAATATTATACCTCACTTAAGAGGAGACATGATAAAGCTATAACAAATCAAAGCCATGAAATAAATTTAAGGTAGGCAGAAACTAATTACTAAATTGGAATTTTGCCAGGTTAGGGGGATTAGCAGGCTTATACAGAAAAACTAGAAAGCACTGAAGAATGAAGTGAAAGATGCCTTAGATACAAGAAATGGCAAACACCTGTGCCATCTTGCCCTTCCCTTGGCATTTGCTGCGTATTTGTTTTTTATGTCACATTCACCGGTGATACATCCAGTCTAATTATAAATGACTAAAGCAACACAAATCCCACCATCATTCTGCGGAGGCTGTTTGAGGGGAGTCGTTGCCAAATAGAAATGCATCTCGACGTTCCTCCTGCATGTTCCTTTGTGTCTTTTTCTTCCTAATTGCACAACCTGGAATTGTTTGCTTCCTCTTCTTCTATCTTTCCCCACTACAGTCTTTGCATTACATGTCCTTCAAAGGCTCATAGTTATTTATCATAGCAGACTGTTTTCTGCAAGCTTGCCTTTCCAACCGTCAGGCAGGTTTTGTCAAACAGCCCCTGCAATCACTTGTAGCCTCGTCTGCAAGCAGCTTGAGCTGGAACATTGACTTAAAATCACTACCTCCATTGGATGCCCAAGTCACTTACCCAAAGCTGGAAGGATAGGGTCAGGGTTGTGAGGCACAAGAGGGATCATATGCCCAGAGAGGCCAGACTTACTCACCCACCGGCCCAGGTTCCTTTTCAAGTGGATTTTGTTCATGCCAACTTAGATGGACTGCCTGTTAGACCACTTTGGAAGAGTTAGGCTTTTTAACAGAAAATGTTTTTGAAGATTTGTTTGCCCCTCAGGTTTTCTGGAATTTTGCTATTAACTGTGCATGTTAGTTGCAAAATATTCTCTCTGTGCTATATGGAACTTAATTTTCCATCACGAGGCTGTTCCACTACCTACCTTACATAGTGCAAATAATAAATAAGCAGCTGTAAATGTTGCGATTAGGGATTGGATTTAGACGCAGGAAGCTGGAGTGATTCACAGAAACGGTTTTAGTGTTTCAGTCAGACTGCTGTTCCCTTTGCACTCTGTTCTCTCAGGCTGTAGTGTCCGTCTGTCCTGAGTATGCACATCCCACCCATTGCCAGGCTCATATGTGAGGTTAGTTTTGATGTATGGAAGGTGACCCTATTTGCAGATTTTCTTTTCACATTTTTTTCTAATATTTGAATCATATGCATAGAGGGGAATTTTGTGTTCTTCAGCGTGTTTCTGTACAAGTACCAAAAGCAACACATATGTATTTCTCAGGGCAGAGGATGTTTTCCAGTATGTCAGGCCTTGTCCTGCAGTGAGTGATTCAGGAGAGGCCTCTACATCTGTAAACCTTAGTAGCTACAAGGTCACATTATGCAATTACCTATGTATTCTGAGTTTATGTAATATACTCGATGGATAATCTTAACATGGTTTGGGGAGGAAAATGCAGCTGTTGCATTTCTTTCTTCCTTCTAATTATAGCACAAATTAGGCTTCGTTAATCATTTGTCTTTAGGAAAATGATAAAAGGCTGCAATTACTAAAAAGAATGCAGTAAACAAAAATGGTTTTGATTGCTTCTCCTGACACATTGTCTCAAACAGAACTTGAAAGTCAGAATAAATCAGATAATCTGAAAAAGAGCCAAACCTGAACAGATTGCTGGCTTTGTCTGCTAAAGGTTTATGTTGATTTTCAGAGTGTGTGTGATCGAGTAGGACTGGTCATGAGCAGAGGTAGAAGGTAGGATGCAGCGCCAAGTCCATAAAGGAAAAATAAAATGAAAGCTTGCTAAGTGTCTATAAAGTAAGTCTTGAGATACTGGAGAATGATGAGGCATCCCTGGGAAGCCTGGAGGAGTCTTAGTAAAACTAGAACTTTATGGTGTCTTGAAGTTTTATTTTAGAACAGTGCTATCAGACTTCACTGAAACTCCAGGGAAATTTCTGACATTGCATTTGTTGCAGGTATGTCCTTTATTATTGTTTAATTTTGCTTTTCAATCTCTAGTGTTAACATTTTCAACATTACAATCAAAAAAACTTTGTGTTTGTGTTCAACAACTGGAGCTGTCAATCAATCTGTTGTTATCAGAGGTTTGTTCCATAAATGTTAGACAACTGGGGCCCAATTATCCTATCTATTATGCAGCATGAATTTGACAAATAAAGGTGCAAGTTACAGTTAATCTTTCCCAAGTGGGTGCGAGTTTTAGGAAGATGCTATTGTGTGGTTTCAGAACAGCCAGATAAAAGGTTCAGGACTACATGATATGTGACCATGCTGGACTTTAGATAAGGTGTGGTCAGACCCATGTCCTTCATTATTTTTCTCAGATCTGGATGAAAAAGGGAATAGCTAAAGCTACTTCAGGTGACTCTCCCTTGATCTGCTTTATGGGAATTGCCTTGAATGGCGTATAGGAATGCAAAGTTTATTGCTACAGTGCAGGATTCTTCGTGGATTTGGCATATCTCTATGACAGACATCCTTCATGCAAGAGGTGATTGATACTGTAGTTAGGAGTTATGCTGGCAGTGTAATTCTAAGAATTGTTTATTTAGGAAAGTTGAACTTTCAGCAGCAACTGCATTGTGTAGCTGGGTGAGGGAACTGGGAACTATGTCTAAACTGGCTCATTCAGGAATACATTTTTACTTCTGCATTGGACACTTGAATGCATACTCTGCTTTTTTTGATTAATATTACCACATGTTGTATCTCAGAGAAGCACATCAGTGAAAAGACCCCAGTCTAAAACAAAGGTACATGACCAGATTCAGCAGATGCAATGCTGATATTTAAGAAATGGTAAGCCATAAAATGGGGCAATTTGTATCTGCCCATGCTCATTTCAGCCGGCTAAGAATTTCTGCTCTGTCTCTGATGTAGCTAATTTGTTACAGATGATTATCTCTTACAGGATTTAGGAAGACGTTCCCATTGTGTGTTCAGTATTAATGTGCTAAGCTTATCAATGTCATGTTGTACCATCAGCTGCCCCTGCACTGTGCTATGAAACCCAAAATTTGTTCATATGTACCTGCAAAATGTCTTTTGAGTTTCTCATAGGAATAAGTAAAACTGCTAAAGAAAATAAAAAGACCTGGAAGCGTGTGGTTTGAGAATGTGGACCACTTCCTCTCTGTGCCATTCTGACCAGGTACATGGAGATTTTTCTTAACTGTCTTCAGCCTCGCGGACATAACCTGATACCACCCAGAAATGTGCAGGGTTCTGAGATGCCGGCATCTCACCTCCACACGATTTGTAAGTCTGTGATTTTTCCTGGTGGAGTACTTAGATCTCGTTAAGGAGTTCTTGACATTGCTTCAAGATGTTTCAGTATCCACAGCGATCCAGTTCCCTTACCATTCCCTCACTTTTTCAGGTGTGTCCGCAGTTTGCTGATACTTACCCTTAGAGACTTTTGAGGGAATGAAACACATTAAACCTCAAGACAACGACTTTGGGCAAGCTCACAGGGATTTTACTCCAGCTTGGCCTGAAATCTCCACGGCATTGCTTATTGGCCTGTTCCCTGGAAAAGAACAGCTGGTGCTGCGTGGCCACATTTCTAGTTGCTTGGGACCTTATCAACCTAAATCACTGGTATCAGCTGATAGTCTCACATGCTCTGTCTTTCCCGTTTATGCAGGTGTAGCATGCGGGTAGCTCACACTGAAGTCAACGTACGTGTATGTTTAGGCACCACACCTATGAAAAAAACAGTGTCAAGCTTTTTGCTTCATGTTTCCCCCCTTTCTTTCTGCACTGTTCTCTTAATTTCTTTCCTTCCACTTCTCTCTTTACACTCTTCTGTGTGTCCTTTCTGATTCTGCGCTTCTATTCACGCTTGTGTTACGCTAGTAGTGGGACTTCATTGCACTGCACAGCATCAAACATTAGGGAAAAGGACACAGTGTTCAGAGAAGAACATGAGGTGACCAAAGCATTAGAGTGTGAATTCTGAGTAGACTTTTTATTTCTCCACTTATCCTCCTGCACCTGTCTCCACTCTGATACCACCGTTCACTTTCTGCTATGTGTTTGAGGACTAAGCGCTCCTTTTCTCCCTACATGATCTGTTTGTTCCCTGGGCTTTTTTGGTTTTGTTTTTATACTCAGTCAGACAAAAAGCTAATGATCTGTATACAAAAATCAGCTTCCTGCTCTGGACTGTAAGTGCCAGCTCTTTTCCTGAGAATTTGGCATTAGAATTCTGGTTGATTACATACAAAAGCATTCTCTTGGTTGATGTGGTGTGTGGATAATGCTTTAATGATGTTGGCATAAACAATTAGTTAATATATTATTAGGAGGACTAAGCAGGTGCTCATGTGTGCTGATGGGATTTTTCCAGCTATCTGCTTTATAGAAAAAAAGCAGCATGCTTCATTGTTAAAGGTCTTTTGGAGTTAGGTCTTCCTTCTTCCTCTCTCCCACTCTGTTTTTCTCACTTTCCCTGTTTCTCTTTCCTTCTTTCTTTCCCTTTTGCAAGCATTCCTCCCCCCCCCTTTTTTTTTTCTTTGCCTTATACTGAAAATGATGTTTGCTGCTTATGGGGTATTGATTGCGTATTATCAGTCAGACTCACACATCGACAATTACATGTAGTGCCAAGGTAGCCGTGACAATGAGGACCGGTTGCCATGGCAGTGAAAGAGGCCTATTGCTGCTACCAGGCACCTGCTCTATAGCGATAATCGTGCTGCTCATTTCATTTTAATTGAAATTTGAAATCATATTCTCTGGGAAGAAGCAAATGGACCTTTTTCTCCATTTTTTTTACTTACTACCAAAAAAAAAAATTACAAATATGAAAGATTTGCACATTTCTTACAGCAAAATATTAACTTCCTGACAGTCAGTCAACACCGAAAGACCGAAGTCAATGCAGAGCTTTATAAAGGTAGTTTTTCAATCTTTCTCATTCTGTTCCTAATTAATTCCCAATTTTCATTTTTCACTAGCTTTGTGTTCCATTTGCTCTGCTGTGGGGTTTATTTGGTACCAGCTGATCCAGATAGTCAGCTAGCTCTTTGCAAAAGTCACTGTTTGCTGCAAGCTACAAAGTCAGTTTTGTTTTAGCAGTGAATACAATAACTTGTCCATTATTATTTTTATAATTTTATTAAGTTTATTGTCTAGTATAAGCAAAGTTTTCCACTGCATAAATTGACACACCTCCACCAATGACAGTGAATCATACAATCATAGAAAGTTTTGGGTTGGAAGGGACCCCTAGAGGTCATCTAGTCCAACCCCCAATGTCTCTGTGAAGACAGAGTAACTCTTGTTTTCAGAAACGTGGAAAATTAGTGAAGAGGTATGGAAGCTAGTGATTTCTTGAGGGGAAAAATGAATTTGAAAGCTTAACAGTAGTGAGAGAAGGGTACACAGAAAAGTATATCTTGATGGTAGGAAGTGTAAAGGGAAAAGCTCTCAGTGATGACGTTAATGTTGGGAGAAAGACAGTGACAAAAGCTGGTAAAGAAAAAATCAGACTCACTTTTCTTGATGCTGTTTAGATGAGGTTAACCTTTTCGGAAGCTGAGAACTAAAGATGCCTGCTTGCTTTCCTTCACTTTTGGTTCTGCACAGCGTGCCTGGCTTTCCCACAGTCATTCAAGGTGGCCAAAACTTGAGTGTATATATTGAATTCTACCACTGTTACCAATTTGCTTTCACATTTGAGACCGTGGGTTTGGGGAGTCTCCCACATGTGTGTCATTCTTGCCATCTAGTAATAAAAGTTAGACATGTTGCACCTAACAATTGGATTTTATTTTTTAATTAATATTCTTTTGGTTCTGTTTGGACTCTTGTGGCTTTCCAAACCAAGAATGGACCCAGCAAATAAAGGAGTTTGCAGTTACTACTTAACGTCTTTCAGATGTAGAGAAGATGTGTGTAAAAGATGTAGAGAAGATGTGTGGTTGGTGAAGTGGATTGAGAACTGGCTGAATGGCAGAACTCAGAGGGTTGTCGTCAGCGGCGCTGAGTCTAGTTGGAGGCTGGTAACTAGTGGTGTCCCCCAGGGGTCAGTACTGGGCCCAGTCTTGTTTAACTTCTTCATCAACGACCTGGATGTAGAGTTAGAATGTACCCTCAGCAAGTTTGCTGATGACACCAAACTGGGAGGTGTGGTAGACAAACCAGAAGGCTGTGCAGCCATTCAGCGTGACCTGGACAGGCTGGAAAGTTAGGCAGAGAGAAACCTGATGAGGTTCAACAAAGGCAAATGCAGGGTCCTGCACCTGGGAAGGAACAACCCCATGCATCAGTACAGGCTTGGGGTGGACCTGCTGGAGAGCAGCTCTGTGGACAGGGACCTGGGTGTCCTGGTGGATGACAGGTTAACCATGAGCCAGCAGTGTGCCCTGGCTGCCAAGAAGGCCAATGGGATCCTGGGGTGCATTAGGAGGAGTGTGACCAGTAGGTCGAGGGAGGTTCTCCTTCCCCTCTACACTGCCCTAGTGAGGCCTCATCTGGAGTACTGTGTCCGGTTCTGGGCTCACTGGTTCAAGAAAGATGAGGAGCTACTGGAGAGAGTCCAGCGGAGGGCTACAAGGATGGTGAGGGGACTGGAACATCTCTGCTACGAGGAGAGGCTGAGTGAGCTGGGCTTGTTCAGCCTGAAGAAGAGAAGGCTGCGAGGGGACCTAATAAATGCTTATAAATATCTGAAGGGTGGGTGTCAGTAGGATGGGGCTAAACTCTTTTCAGTGGTGCCCAGCGACAGGACAAGGGGCAATGGGCACAAAATGAAGCACAGGAAGTTCCGTCTGAACATGAGGAAGAACTTCTTCCCTCTGAGGGTGACGGAGCCCTGGAACAGGCTGCCCAGGGAGGTTGTGGAGTCGTCTCCTCTGGAGATATTGAAGACCCGCCTGGACAAGGTCCTCTGCAGCCTACTGTAGGTGACCCTGCTTCGGCAGGAGGGTTGGACTAGATGACCCACAGAGGTCCTTTCCAACCCCAACCATTCTGTGATTCTGTGAAGAGGCACTTTGTCATTTCCTGTTACATCCTTGTCTGATTCCTTTCGTAATAAGCATCTGATTATTGGATGAACCTGAAAGGCAGTCTTCAAATTTGAATCCTAAACTTCGAACAGTTAAGGCTTGTCTTTCATCCAAAGCCTTCTGAGTTACACTGCAAAATTTGAGGAGTTTAGAAAGGAAAGGTATTAACTGCTCAACTCATCCTCTGCGTCACAGCTCTGAATGTGTTAGTGTTGTGCAGGAGCCTGTCACTGGCTGCTTTCTTTGCAGTAAAGCATTTGCCCTTGCAACTCTTAATCAGCCTTTGCAACTACTGGAATTGAACCTGAAGCTCTGAATCTGCAGCATAACCAGGCATTTTAATGAGGATCTGACTAGCATATGGTCAGGCGAAGAGTGTCCCATCTCTTTCTTGCCTCTGGTATTGCTAAATGCTGGCTCTCCATGCGAGGAGCAGCAAGCAGGGGCTGCGTAGGTAGCTTTGTGATGTGCCTCTAGCACCTGAAATGACATTGGGTGCAATGCCAGGTATTTTCTTTAAACACTGAGAAACTAGCTTTTACCCAGGCAGATTTCAGATATGTTTGCTGATTTATTTTTGATGTTTTGTTGTGGGGGTTTATTTTAATTCTTTAATTTTGTTTATAGATGCCATTTTTCTTTAATGATGTAGTTTTGAAGTAGCTCACAGGTTTTGATTTCTGCTCTGTGGCCAGATCAAAACACACTGCCATGAAAAGATACAATGTACTGAGCCAGGTTAAACTTACATTGCTGGTACAGAGTTTTTTTAAAAAATGTTAGTGGGTTAACTTTGCAGCAAATAGCAATATTTATGCTAGATCAGATACTATCTATTTGGGCTTTTTCTAACTTTATGCAGGAATGAAGATCATCTGTCCTCCCTTAGCCAGCTGAAAGCCAGTATAACCATGAAAACCAACTTAAGCTCTGAGTTGCGTGCAGTGGTCATTCAAGAGAAATGCAACCATCTGCTTGGCGCAGACCTCGATCATGGTTTGTACTGCTGGGTGTGATCCCCAGATGTCACAGGCTGGTAGCGGTGTTTTTCAAAGGAAAGCCTTTACCCTGAGGCTAGCAAGGACCTGTAGGTGCTGTGCTCGCTGGGAGGGTGGGTGCTGACCCGGGGGAAGCACACCCTCTCTGGGGTCCCTCTCACTGCGGCAGCCTGAGTTCTCTGCGCAGGTCTTCTCTCCAAATGCTGCCGGAACCTCAGCCTGGTTAGTGGGTGAGGTCCAATGCACCTTCAGCTTGAAATGTTATGCTTCGAGCCTGTCTGCTGCAGCCTGCTTTGGAAACATCTGTCTGAAAGCAGATCTAAGGCCCCAGAGGGGTTTTGAAGCCATTACTGGTGGCAGGGCTGAGATTAAAGTAATAAAAAAAAACCAAACTGAAGCAAGTGGTTAGAGAGACAGATAAAGTGTGAGGTAATATTAAAGCTGGAAGATGAGCAGGGACAGTGAGGGAAGTGGAGGTCCGTTTGTGCCAGGAGTTTTAACAACCTGCTCTCTACATTGTGTATCCAGACACTCTGCTGCCCAACATCTCCCCCCTCTTTCCTGAATCCTCACAGACCAGCAGAGTTCTTAATTAAGTGTCAAAGAATTGATTAGTCAGAGCTCTTGCAAGGCAATTCCATTGATGAAACCATTTTGTCAGGCCAGCTGATATAATTAGACCAAACAAGATGTGAAATCTTCAGTGTTTTGGGCTACAGCCCAGTAATTATTTAATTTGTAATAAAAAGGAGCTGGGGAGGGAGGTGGAACAGCAGAAGTAAAAAAAAAAAAAGGATAAAAAAAGTTTACAAAATGTTTTTCTTTCCCTCCTTCCCCACCGTTCTTTCCTCTCGCGGGAGTTTGAGCATTTGCAGAAAGCTGCTTAATGTCTGCGCAGAGGAAGCCTTGGTGAGCTGTCAGCACTTGTCCGTTCCTCTTGAGACATAATATCGCTTTCCTTGCAACTCATCAAACTGCCAGGCCTGATTTATACAGAGCTAAGCATACTAGTGCTGTGGGATGATCATCATTATTGAGATTGCGCTGTTCATTTTCTAAGCTGCTGCTAGTGTGTCTGAAGGAGTTGGGGCAGAATCATATTTTTAACAATAATTAGTACTTATCTGGCGTTTTTCTGTGAATCTTTGTGCTTGATGGAAGACAGCCAATACGTGCCCATTTTACAGATGGAGAAATTGAGCTTCAGTAGAGTGGTATAATGTGATCAGTGCTTCACTGGAGAGGAGAGGCATGGCTGGGAATAAGACCAAATCTCTTAAGCTCTAGCCCAGGCCCCACACTACCAGACCGCGTTTACCGTTCTTGTGGACAGCAGCAGGGTTTTCTCTTCCTTCCCCACCCTTTGGTGAGATAGTGGCTAAGCTGCTGTTACTACAGCACTGTGATGGGCTGCTCCCTCATACACCTGGGTTCTCTGCACTTGCCCACTGTACTGACTCTTTGAAGACCCCTTTTTGCCATAGCACACTTGCTTGCATGGTGCATTTGATACTGAGTCCCAAAGGCTTTCATATATTAAAATGAGTGAGGGATGTTATGCAAGTAGGAAATATAGATACTCCAAGTACTTACTTCCACAGCCTGGAGAGCAGAAGGCTGCAAGCTCTCCCTAAGACTTTTACTGTGGAAGGTGACCACAAAACAAATCCACAAGTGAGCACAGATGCCAGAAGCCCTCCATCTCTGTCTCTTATTCGATCAAATTTGTGTTAGCTGCTTTACTGAGCTACTTTAGCTGGATTTTAAGAGTGCTGCTCTTTGTGAGTTTTTTTTTAATGTGTTTGTTTTGGTTTTTTCTTTTATTGCAAGAACAGGAGATAAAAAACTCCACTTTAATAATAGAAGGATAATATTCCCATGTGCTGCAGGTTGGCAAGAGAAGACAAGGAAAAGCAAGAGAATATAAAAGAAAATCTGGTTATCAAGTGAAAATCACATTCCAAAGAAGTTGCACGCCTTGCAGTGCAAGCTTTTCTCCCTGAGCTGTGATTACTGGATGATAGCGCCAGCCCTACTCCATCCCCTGCACACCTTCCTCATGCTATTACAGAACAAACATGTACTGCCTTCCTCCTCTTCCTCTCTACCACCCCTTTCTTCTGTTCTTCTTTTCTTGAGGGAGTGGTAGATGTGCATACGTCTGTGTAGTGGCAAGAAATGAGCCTGACAGAATCAGAGACGGAACAGAAGTCACCTGAGTTACAGATGATAAGTTAGAACAAATCCCCATGTGCATTTCTGAGTGATGCACCATGCTTCTAAAGGCAAGGGGCTGCCACGTTCCTGTCCCCCCATTTTCCGCAAGGCAGGGAATATTATGTTATCTAAATAGTGCATGAAGCGAAGATGGAAGATATATTTACATGGAAGGCAGCCACAGTAAGGCTAGAACAAAATTATTGAGCTAAGGTAAGGTGATGTGTAGGCCAAGCTGCAGAGGAGAGCAATGCATTGTCATCTGCCCCTCCGAGTAGTTTCACAGAGCAATGTCTGTGCTGGTTATTAAGGCAGAGGGCAGAGCCCCTGTGGAAATGCAGAGCTGATCTCTATCACAGTGAAATCTAAAATCCAGCAGTAATCAGGTGCTAAGGAATTTCCTTGGAGACCCCAGGTGTAGAAACACATGATAAGCTACTAGGATGCGGTCGTACGAGCTGAAGTCTAAAAAGCGTGAGGATGCTGTTTGTCATTGTTTAGAGGAGAGTGCTTTTCACTGAGCTGTGGCCGCAAGCATAGGAATCTGGAGATACATTTCTGTGGATTATGTATGGGTTGTGGCTATGCAGTTTATCGGTATACAAGACCTGCCCTGTCAAGGCTGTAATTAGTTTCTGGAAATTGTTGAGGAGATACTATATATCTTTTTGTGTGTGTATACATATATTTGTATACATGCTTGCACACACACACACATATAGAGAATATACACAACATCTATTGAATAGTTCTGAGGGGGCTGGATCTTCTGAATATTGTCCTTTTTAGTGTTTATGCAGTGGGCTAGTCTACCTGCCCATGGGTGATGGTCTCATGTAGTCACACTTAGCTTATCACAGGAGGCCCCAAAATATCCCGAGGTAGTTGCATATTCACCTGGTGCCACCACGGGATGTCCAAGAGAAATACTTTCATGCTGTGTGATACACCATTAGGACAGGAGAGGGGTGGATTTTGCACAAGGCCCAAAGAAGACAAGCCTGAGCCTTTTTAGCACAGGCACCAAAGATGAAAAATCGAAGTATTCTTGCTCTTCATGTTTATAGCACCCCAAACAACCCCTTAAACATGAGGAATAATGTAAAAGTTATTCTCTTCCTTGCCCTCTTCCTCTCACTCTGCTGTCTGTAAGAGCACCATATGTTTCCTAACTGTCGCTACCACTTCTCTGCTGGAATGGTGATACTTTGTCTGTTAATTAAAGGGCTAAGGCCAGTGAGAGCGTGACTGTGATCTGCAGCCACTCCCCCAATGTTCATACTCTGCTGCTTCTCTAGTTTCATAGCCCAAGCGCAATTCATACAGTGTGTCAGGAGGCGTTTCTTTCTTCCTGTTTAGGCAAGTGAAGTGTATAGATCAAACGTTGGAAGCCATTAAAAGTACATTAAATCAGGGATACCACTGGTGTAAGGACACTAATGAGGGACAGCCGTGGTGTTTGGCAGTATTGATTCTAGTGTTAGGTGGCTCTTAAAAACATTAAGCGTCTGATCCATACTTTTTACCAGCCTAAGCAGAGTGGGGATAAACATCTGAGCACACACTAAATGACAAGGCTTTGATGTTGCTTTTGTGGGTACTGAACCTAGGGGATGCATTTCTCTTTCAGCCTGTGTCCCTGGAGTTTGACACCCAGTGCAGAATACTGAGAGTTTATGCCTGCTCGGCATGGAAGAGCCATAGGGCAGCATGGTATGGAGACATCATCCTGTTTAAGCACCAGGTCTAAGTGATAGAATAAGATTCTCTGAATGTTTTTGCAGAGCTTCTTTACCTTCTTCTGTCAGTTAAACGCTATCATCTAGGTAATCATAGTGGATTTCCAACGTGGAACGTCTTTCTTGTACCTTTTCTGGTATTTCTGGCTCATGTTTGGGCGATTGAAACAAAGTGGGTTTTTTGGTTTCGTAGGCATTTTTTGCTTCTCACTTTCATTAGTGACTATGTTGTTGGCTGCGAATAAGGAATAAGAATAGGTAAGAACCCAACATGTTTTCCAATATCTAAACCATTTGGTTTGAGCACTGGGGCAAGAGGTAGGAAGGTCTTCCCTTGTCTGATGAACTGTGCATTTGTGTATGGCTTTCCTCTACCAGCTCGAAGAAGAGTCTCTCAGCTGTGTCATAGCTCCTCTCCATTGATGGAGATTCACTATTAGTTCAAGCACAAAGATAAAGGTGTGTCATACAGTGTTTTGAATTTGCCCATAGTAAAATATACGGTTTCTGCCTTAGCAATCTTGCGATCTAAATCTCATTCCGGCTGTTGCTGTGGAGCTGTGAGATGGCCATAGGGTGCAGACGAGTGCCAGCCTGGTGGTGGCACATCTGTTATGTGATTCTGCCTCAGACCCTTTCCCCGGGCCTGGTTTAGGGCGCTTGGTCAGAAGCTGTCACTGTGTAGCCTAGACAGTGGTGGGATTTCTGTGGGTGTAATATGTTCAAGCTGTGAGTTGGCATGTCACTCATAATGACTGACAGCTTCAGGTGATTAAGAGAAAGTGTTGTCAAGCTTCATTGGCAGGCCTGGAAGAAGGATAGTGGCTATAACTTGGAGGCTTATCTGAAAAGGACAAAGTATGGATACCTGCAGGGAGGGGTGAAGGGGAAAGCCACTCAGGTGTTTGGAGGTAGATTTCTTTGCTTGGGAGCAGGTTTGGGTGCTTTTGGAGTGGAATTGGTGGAGGGGCAGATCTCCAGAGCTGTTCTGAGGCACCAGCTGCAGGGAGGGACCTTGAGAGCCAGTGAACAAGAAAAATGGATACAAAGTAGAACAGTCTTTCAAGATGGCTTTGATTACGTGAGATCAATGAATAAAGTATGTCAGGGAAAAGACAGGCTTCCAGTAGTAGTACATATTTTCTGCACCTTGAGCTACAATTTAGAACCAGGTGAAATTAAAACCATTGAAAAAAGGCACAAAATTTTACAGTTTTCTGCCTCTGGATTTTGCGCCTGCTCAGATTTTGCTTTGTGAGAAACCCTGATAAAACAGGTATTGTAGGTTTTCATGAAAATGGTGCTGAGGGCAATGATTTACAAAGCTGCTGAGGGAAGTTTACTTAGAAAGTGACTCATTTTTACTGAGAAAACATGCACGCTTTGAGGGTGACGGTGTTTATGTTTTGAAGAGACGGGACCATTTTTAACATGAGAATCAGGGCAGGGGGGAGCGCGGAGATGAAAATGATGCTGGGTTTAGGAGTTTAGGTTTTGCACATTTGCCGTAATTTCTGTAGACAAACAAGGTGACCTTGAGCAGTGACTGGCCTTTCTGCGCCACACAGCCAAGCGTGGTGCAGCGTGCATTGGCCCAGCTCCACATGACTGGTATCTCTGTAATGTGTAGGGCGGATCTGTGCAGAGATATGTGCTGTTCTTCTCACAGCAGTGTTGTGGTATCCGTATACAGCTGTTGCTCTCAGCCTCTCCACAGGGACACAGTGCTTTCCAGATGTGCTGCTTCTGACTAATGCAGCTTGGATACAGCTGGTTCATGGCTTTCTGAAAGATACTCTTCTGTGCACTGCTTTCTTTTCTGGCCATGTTGTAGAACTCAGTTGTGTCCTTCATGTTTTGAAAGGATGCATGCGTTGAAGGTTGTGAAATATTCTGCTAACAGGGAGGTGGGAAGTCTCTGTTCTAAAAGCTTGTGGTCGTGATCCACAAAAGCACTTTGGTGTCTAAAGTGCAGCCTAAGTGACACTGAAAACCCTGTTTAGGCATCATAGCTGCCTGGGAAACTGTACATATTTGCTTTTTCTGGTGAAATTTTACTGAGAGGTCTCCTACCATGCTCCTGTGTGCGCCCAGAAGTGCTGCCGACTTGGCTGTGCTGAATGACTGCATAGCTTTCAATTGCCTAAGCCTTTTGGGTGTCCTTGTGCCTAACTCCTCAGGTGGTGGTGACAGGGTGGGAGGAGAATGGGAGAGGCCACATTGGTGGGTATGCTTTTTAGACCCCCTATACCTACTGGGACAACTGAATTTCTGTCTTTAAGCTCAGAAAATTTTCTTTCTTCCAAGGACTCTGTAAATACAGTGTTCACAGTACAGGTCCTCTGTCTACGAGCTCTTTATTCTGGGTACTGCAGAGACACGTACTTAGGAGCCCTTTATCAGCCCTGGGCCTCTAGACATTTGGACTGTGTATGTACTGGGAAAGTGACCTGTCATTTAACAGTGATTGTCATCAGTTGGTCTAATGCCTACTCAACCACTGTTGAAAGCAATTTTACTACTAATGAATGTGGGACAAGTGGTTTCCAGTAGCTGCCATTGTGATTGAAACCTGGTGGAATATGATCTCAAGCCTATTTGCTCAAATAATAATGGAAACAAATTTTAACCCTTTGTGACTGCAGAATTAGAACTGCAGGATATAGAAATTAAAAAGTGTTTGAAATATTTTTCACTCTTATTAAAGTCGGCAGAATTTTGAGAGAAGAGAGATACATCTTTTATGACTACCTGTTTTTATAAACTGTTTAAAAAGTCTGAAATTGCATTCTTTATTTCAGATGATGTATGAGCTGGAAAGGTGTAAACTTCAGATCACAGGTGGAGTTTACTAGGTTGGCAATTAGGGAAGGAAAAATAGCATTTTTTCTCAATTGCTAGGTGTACATGATATGAGACTTATAATGGCATTTTAATGGAGCTGCTTCCCTATAATGATTGCGCTCTAAATTATTTTAAATAACATGTAAAGAGAGATGAGTTATTGGCAACTTTAGCAATACAGGTAGGTTTTTCAAACAAAGTATTTATCAACTTTTAGGGTAGAGATCAGCTAGAGAAAAAACATCACAATTGCACGTGATTTACACTTTGGAAGTATTTAAATCAGCTTTGCAGCCATTTCAGTTTTACACAACACAATTGTTCTCACCGTCTGTACGTGCAATGTGCGTACTCGCACCTCCATATGCAACATATTGCTTACTGTCAGGCCAAAGCTACCACCAGTCCATGGGATTTGCCCATCAGAAATTGCCTGAGGCCCAGAGCAGCAGTGCAGAGGGAGGAGGGGCTGGGTGGCTCTGCAGGTCCATGTTTTCAGCCTGCAGGCCTTCGGGATCCAGGCACTAACGCTTGCCTCACTGAGCTGATGGTTCTCAGGGAGGCTGTGTTTGTGCTGTGTGTATGTAGCAATAAAATTCACCCTCCTCTGGCTTTCACTGTCACTGCCAAGTCTGGTAATTAATCAAGACTGTACTGTGGTCGACTTTCTTATTTTCTTTTCCCATTTTCTGAAGTAAGTAATGAAGAATGATGTCTTCTTCACCCCCACATCTCCTCACCTGCTCAACACTTGAACTAGTCCCTTTGACAAGCAGCCTGCACCAGGGAGAAAGTGCCACAGATGACAAATGTGGCTTTGGAGTTTGGCAAGCATGAGGTTGGCTTGATGACACTTCTCCATTTGCCACCATCAATCTTTCCCTGTCAAAGTCCTTTCTGTCCTGTCATTGTTGCTGTTTGTTTCACATTATGCATCAAGTCCTGCCTCTGCACAGGCTGGCTGGAGACTGTACTTGCTCAGCACACTAGGAGAAAACCTCTTCTAACCAGTGGGGCAAAGTGCCAAAATGATGGTTAATAGTGGTCAGTGCTGCAGGTCTGAAGTGGCTATTAAGAAGGAAGACAGAGAAGATGTTCTCTGTGAACTTCAGATTCTTTTCCAGCCCAAACTGAAGCTCTCAATCTTCTTTCCCTGCACAATAAATTTAAAAGAATCTTGAAGGTTAAAATCAAGTCACAATCTAAGGGCGGCTGTAGAAACCAAGAGGTGTTTCTTTCTTTCTTTTTTTGTTTTCTTTCATACAAAAAGGTTAGATGTTAAAATGTAATAAGTTGTCACCGTAATAGTAACATCTGCTAATCATTCATAGTTTCAAGCCAAGCATCACAGCTCAGGTGATTTCAAGTCATCAGAGATTAATCCTCAGAATCCCTCTGAGGTGGATACCAGCATCATCATCCTCATATTTGAAAGGAAGGGAAACTGAGGTACTAGAATGGGAAGAGACTTTAAATTTCACGAAGAATCAGTGGCCAAGAATCGGTGACCTAGAATGGGAAATGAGGTCTATCAAGACTACAGAGGTATTCTGTAGGCAACAGTTAACTGAAGTATAAGGAAATAAATTGTGTAATTGATCCCTAGTGCCATCACAATGTTAGAATGTGTTTCCGTGAAAGAACCAGAGCTTCTAAACTTTTCTTCATGAAGATCCTTGTTTTTAAGTTCACTTGTTAACGCAGCTGTGGTTTGGGGACATTTTTGAAGAGAAGATCGTGATCTGATTTGCAGTGAAGTCCTTTATTTACGTAGTTTGCTAGACTAAAATGAATTTAATTGCTTTCTAGTAGTTTGAATTGTTCACAACTGTCAGTTTAATAGAATAACTTCACAAAATCAGGGAGCTGGTCATTTCACAATGGCGCTATGTAATTCAATGTTAGAAGGTTCCAGAAAAGTTGCTGCATAAGTTGAAAAGAGTATGTCTAATTCTCTATACACCTAAAAAGCCTAGAGAGGAGATCTGGCTCCTGTCTAGTATTTCCTCAGGGCAACTGTTGCCCCGACTCTTGTTTTAATGTTGAGTTCACAAGGCAAGACTTGACATACACAAATAGACACAAATGCATAAATTGTGGTCATAACATTTAACTGTTGCTATTGAAGAACTAGTGTCTTCTCTTTCCACTTAAACTCCAGTGGAAGAGAGGAAATGTCACAAAACTTGGCTATTTCTGCCCCATAATAACAGAAAGGAATAAAAGAAACCTCAAACCTAGTGAAACAACAAGCAGCAAAGGGTATGAAAGCATCCATGTAAGTTACTCTTTCTGAACATTTAAATCTCTTCCAATTGCAAGCATAATCTACATATTTAAACTTGTTGGAAGGTATTGAGCCCTATTTTCTCGTAAGAATTTATCTTGCTTCAATTTCCAGTGCTCAGCTAATTCTTCTTCTTATGCTGCTTTCTGTTAGGTTGAAAAAGCCTTGTAACTCCAATATTTTCATCCACTGGACCTATTTACACTTTCATGAAAAGCATCAGATTGACTGTGGACATATTTGTATTGTGTGATGTGGTATGGTGCTCAGTGGTTCTACCTCTGGGCTGGTGGAAACTTAGTCCAGCAAATCCACATATGATCCAAGGATTATGATAATGCTTCTGTTATATTTGGCATCCTCAGTTTTAAGAGAGATTTTTTGAAAAGCTGAAAAGCCAGGAGTGCTGATACATCTTCATATAGATAAAAAGCGTGACACCTTCTTTCTTTGTAAGTCTGACTCCTGAACACTCGCTGATTTTTATACACAATTTCCTGCCCTGTATGAATTGTGAATCTCGTGAACTGTTTCCCATATATTTAGAATCTATTTGACAATATGTAAACTAGACATACAACATTCAGAAACTGGCTTTTTTCCTCTGTTCTAATTCTTCAAGCATATGGCCTCATACAGTAAATACACCCTACCATGTGCCAGAACATACAGTGTATGTGTGTATATATATACACACACACATTGAGGGACAATCTGTCATTTTTCTTCTTTCACTAAAAGCATTCTTTGCTTTTCACATCTCCTGAAGGAGTCAAACAGTTGCATGTGGATTGATATGAACAAACTAAATATGTACAACTTGACTAATTTGTGAGTAAGTAGGGATGAGATAATTATTTAAAATCAAGAAGTGAGAAGCGTTGCTTACAGTGAACCACAGCAAAAGAAGGTACAACAAGGGAGAAATCTTAAGAAAGCAATCTTCAGCTGAATATGGCAGAGGGAAAATCTCATGGCAGTAAGATCCACCATGTGTTAGTGGTGGTATTTTTACCGGTTATCTATTCAGACTTGGATGAAACTGCTGGATGATTCTTGTTCGTTTGTTCGCAGTGCTGTAACTCTCATGTGTTGCAGGGATTCCCTGCTAGCATAGGCCAAGGTACAGAATAAAGTGCTTGCTGATTGTGAGAGGAGGTTATAAAGAACATGTTTACCTGTTGTGGAAGCAAAATTGCGTTGTGACTTTGTTCCTATTATCACCAATAAAGACAAGTGACCTGGCTGGCTGGCATCACAGCAGTCAGCAAGTGGCTTTGACCAGGCCTGCTGTGAGGTGACAGCAATCGGGTGCTAGCATCAGACCACCTCTTTTGACTGCTCTTGACAGGAGTTGGGAGACAACTTCTGAACATATTCACTGAGTGGTGTTGAGAGTACTTGGGAGGTGGTTCCCAACAATGTTTGCCACAGGCATTGACATCAGTTAGGACCCAGCAGTTGTATTGAGGACCATTTTCTGATGAATTATAAAACACGAGTGGTTGTGGACTCAGGTTGATAATACCAGACTAGAAGCCAAAACTGGTCTGTCTTTCCTCTGGTTCCATGAGTTGATGAGCAAGGCGGTGCAACAAGTATCTGGACGGAGAATGCACTGAAGTGATGATCAGTAATGTTGCTTCCTTCATCGGAAGTTGAGAAGGGATGGGTGCAGACAGATGGATCTACTTACCTCTTTTGTTCTGTATGTACCGCAATGAGAACAATACACTTTTCCTGAATGGTAGAATTGTACAGAATCACACATTTTCCAGTCTCTGCTAAGCTGGGGTGTATGAATGAGGCAGCGTGGAGTGTCTGTGTGAGCTGGCATGTCGTTACAGGAGGAGGTTTCACCTTCTGAATAGGTGCTCCTGAGACTTCGCTTAGGGATATTTAGTCTTTGTTTTGCCATAATTTTTCCCATGACTTCTTTCTGTTTCGTGATTTGCAAAGTGTAGGGAAGGAGGTAATATTAGTTATCTGATATGGTTCATGAATTTCTGTGTCCTGTGGAATCAGCAGGCTAGAGAGCACTGGTGTGTCCCTAGCTCTGTAGTTTTCTCCGTATTTTCAACAAAAGGTTCTGGAGATGTACTTTTTGTTGCAACCTTGTTTTTACACTCTCTGTGACTGTGTTCCAGCTTGGCAGTCTCATGTGTGAATGTGAGTCATTGTGCTCTGGAAGATGCTACACATTGTTCTCAATCTAATTTTGTCTTTGGTCCTTATATAATACAGTGACTGGTACCTCCTTGGTGGACAAATGCCAACAGTGTTTTCTCCGAAACTCTTCACACTGAAATGTGAACTTTGTTACTGAGAAATGGATCCCTCTGTGGCATGCATCAAGCTGGACAACTGAAGGTTTTAAAGATCACTGCCATGGCCAGTGAAGCTCTCTATGCTTCTGTTCATTTTTGACAACTCTTTCTTTATTTGTGTTGCAGCTGCCTTATGCTAGTCAGTGGGTAACACATTTTGCAAAGATGTGGTCCCTTTCCCAAAGAGATGCTATTCTAAAAATAACTTGAGAGATGACAGGCAGAAAAGATCAATGGACAGGGACAGCGCAGATTAAAGTGACAGTTCCAACCAAGGTGATCTGCTGTGGCCACAGCACGCTAACCTTGCTGAAAGTGAGACAATAATCAACACTCATTCTGTGGTAACTTGCTGCTGTAGCAAGTATCTCAAAAAACATCCTTACATTAAAAAGGGAAATGTAAGAAAAGAAGAAAGTAGCCTTTCACTTCAAATGCTTGGAAATTCTAATGACGAAGGCAGTATCTATGTTGAACAGAAGAATATTGATGTGTTTGACATTAACAGCTCAGAGGGTGCAGTCAGTGTAGCCATAGCAATGCAGTGTGCTTGCTAAGCCCGCACTTGTCCAGTACAACTGCTGGTATATGTTTATGACATGACACGGCACAGCAGTATAATGTGCTTCTCTAGATGTCTAGATGAAGCCCCATCTATTCATGTGAAGCAGCTTTGATACTGAAATTTTCTTCGCCATTCTTCGGTATTAATCATCTTAATACAAAACATTGAGTACAAATTCTGCAACAATGCTACATCTTCAACTGAGTCTCGTGCTGCAGTAGTAGTATTACTTTTATCTCTAATATAATAGAATTATGTATTGTTATATATGACATTATTGCATGCTATTATATGTTATTACATAATAATATATTATTATATATATTCATATAATGTAAGTGCTGGAAGATGCTTAGGAAGAGCCATTCGGTAGTTGCTGAAAATGTCACGAAAGAATTGGCTTCCTTCAGCAGCAGATGCCAGGACCGCATTGTCAGGCTATAGATTTTTCTTGGTTGCAGTTGTAGAATGGAAACACTTGGAGATAAAAACAGACATGTCTTTCTCAATAAGAGGGAAGGGGGTTTGTTTAATTTGGATGTACTAACTGCTCTAAACTTGCTTCTGTTTGAATTTATGAAGGCTCTGTCTAATCAAGTTAGATACAGTAAAAAAAAAAAAATTGCAAATGTTATCACATGATGCCAGTGCGACCCAATGAACAAGCTCTCATTTCAGGAGCACTTGTAATTCTGGCTGTTTTACCAGATGCTCTTAGAGCTTTCCTGCAAGGCTCTCTCTTTTCTATGAAGAATATCAATCTACATCAGCAACTGTAGAGGAGAAAAGTGGTCCAGACATTATTATCCTCAGAAATAACTTATTATGAACATTTCCAGGATCATAGCCTAGTCCTACACTCCTTATATCTAAGAAGGACCTGGGATTTGTTTGGCTTTTAAGTGCAAGCCCTATGGATTAATAGTAATTATAACACCCTGCTCATGTGCAGCACTTCTTGTTTGCAGAACTCAAAGCACCTCAAAGTATTTTTGTCCCTTTTATGAACTGTGAATAGGAGGTAGAGAAGACATATAAATGACTTGCTGCAGATGAAATGGCCAAGATGTGGTAGATCCAGGAACAAAAATCTGTAGTCCTTCTGTGTTTCTCTTTCCTTTCTGACCTCCTGGTCATAGGGTGGCTGTTGTGTACAATGTAATGTTTTGTACTCGTGTATCTTTTTTTCCTAGTCTCTTTTCTCTGCATTTCCATTGCTATTATTGTAATATCTGTAAGGTTTATAACCAGTCTGGATGAAAAGAGTTAAGACTGGACATTATTTCTGTGTTATTTGAACATGGTGTCCTCTCACCTCAGCATCTTCACCTCTACCCATCTGCCTCTACTGATGTAAAACTGCTTTGATAGTTGACTTCTGATGATGAAGAAGTAAGCATAATTCTCCCATCAGTCTGGTGGGGGAATTTTGAAGCTGTTAGTGAGAAAAGTATGCAAAGTTGCCCCCTGCAAGGTGCACAACTACATTTTGGAGTTCAGCTTGAGTCTCCAAAAATTAGCCTTACTTATGTTTTGTTTGTTGTCACTGACCCTACTAATTGCCTAAAGGACAAACACTACTGCATGACTTTTCCTTTTGTTTGTTTGTTTTTTGTTTGTTTGTTTTGTTGTTTTTTTGTTTTTTGTTCAGATGCACAGGGAAGTCATTTAGTTCCTCCTCTGTTTTCAGAAGGCAGTAAGGCACTACCACCAATACTGAGGTGCTGGACTTAGATTTCATTGAGTTAGGGGACAGGTGCCATGTGTTTACTGGTTTACACGTCATAAGCAGGGAGCATAGATAAAGCTGGGGAGGACCAAACCAGAAGCACAGCTCTTGGAAGTTTGACCTTGTGTTTGGAGGTGGAGTATTCTGTGCCTTTTTCTGCTGCGTCAGGACTGTCTTGGGCGACGGACCTCTTGGTCGTGCTGGTGTAACACTGCTGGAGCTGCCCTCTGCACGCACTGGTGGCAGGAAGGAAGCCCTTCAGTTGGCTCAGTGGTTCTGGGTATCAGTGATACAAAGTATCCTTCGCTTACCCTTTTGGAGAGATACTGCTTCTCATCTTCTTTGGGAACAGTTAGTCCCACTCCTCTCTTCCATTAGTGCTGTTCTCCTTAAGCTTTTGGATTTCAACTCCTCTGTTCAGTTTGTATCTTAGCAGTGGCTCCTGCTACCATCCCTGTCTTTAGTTATCTATGAAAGTGTGGTGTGATATGATTTACATCGGTACACAGAACACTAGTTCCTTGAAAAGAAAAGAAGGTTCTTCAGATACCACATAGAAGGAAGCTACTCAGAGATTTGGCTATAATAGAGTTCAGTGGACTTCATGATCAGGTTTTTTATTACTATTATTTTTACTGTAGTATGACATTGTGGTTTTTTTGTAAGACAAGTCAAATGCAAATAAGCTAACACAATCAAAAATATTTTTATGTGAACAGTTTCTGATACAAGTTACAAATTGTTCCTTTTGCCTCTTTTCCCATTTTTCTCATTCCACATGGTATGTCACTTCCTATAATATTCACAGAAGGAAAGCACAGAAGGGACTCAGTGCAACCAGCTCTATATTTATCTATCTGAATAATAACAAAATTCAGAGGTGTTTGTCTAGTCCTATATTTAATAATGAAATGCTACAAAGCTTTTTTGCATTTTCTCTCTTCCAAATATCTCAAAGCGCTTGACCGTCGCCATTATGAGACAAAGTCAAGACCAAGGAAAGATTTTGTGAGATGTCCACAGCTGACATCCAGCAGAAAATAGAGCTGGTGACAGGATCTATGTCCTGAACCCTCAGGCTGCTTTGCTGTCCTCACTGCAACAACTGTCGGATGTGCTCCCTCTTCTCCCCTTCCCCTGCAGTCCAAGGTCACAAATCAGGGAATTAAGCTTCAGGAGAAGGCAGCTCTGCTTGTGAGGCCCTCTGAGCTGTAGCCTTGTTCTGCAATTAGTGCCGCCTCAGCAACTAAGCTCAGAAAGTGAAACAAAGAGAAGCCCTTCCAAATTGCAGTCATTATCTCTGCAGGCTTTCTTCCCAACCCTGTGAGCACCACATAGTGATAAGATACTGAGAGAGAAGTAGATTCACTCATCCTACGGTTGCTGCAGGGTTGCTCAGGAGTATCTGTCTTGAAAGGCCAACCTGCAGCATCCAGGTGTCAGAACATTGTCTTAGCCCCACAGAGTGCAATGTAAATACTACAGTGTGATGGCACGTTGCTCTCATATCAGAGGTTAAAGTTAACAGAATGTGGAAGTATCTTCAAGTAGTGATCACTACTATGAAAAGTTGTTAATAAACTGGCTTTATTTTAATTTGGTGGATTTGATGGTAAGATGTGGAAAAGATCTACTGGAATATCTTGTTTTTAACTTATGAAGGTGGGTGGACTACATCTAAGCTATATAAAAAAGTAACTAAGAAAAGCAAGCCCATTGTCATTCGGCTTAAAATCACACTACAGAGGTCTATGAGTGAGGCCCAAAAATGTATGAGTGACTACAAACTGAAAATGTTGAAAACTGTTGCAATTAGACCACCAGTCTCCTGAAGAATGTATCGTTGCTTCCTTCCAGTTGTGAAAGTCCCAGGTAAACAAGGTATCTGCTGATGTGACTGAGAATTGTGTGTGTGGTCATGAGGCTGTAGTAACCATCTGTCCTAGCTCCACAGGCATGCTGTGCCTCTGACCTTTTTACAGTCCTTTTGGGATTTTAATTCTTAGTACTCAGCCATTGGACTTGACTAGTGTTCAAGGGAAAGCTGTGCAACTCCACTGGTCTTTGATGAACTATTTGGCTTCACAGTTCCTGTTTGTTACTGGTGTTCTTCCAGCCAGGCTAAAGATGTGTAAGACTGACTCCCCCCTGAGATGCACTCCTTTTTGGTTCTGCTTAACAACAAATAGTAGACAGAACAGCCTTGTCAAAGCATGACAGATTACTAGCAATTTCAAGGGTACCATTGGAAATTTTCTAGCTAAGATGAAAATAGCAAAGGATGCACGTGCCTATTTTGCTGTGGTTAGTTGTCCTTTTTCCAAACATGGAACATTGCAACTATTTATTGCAGGGCTAAAGCCCAAGGCTTTAGCTTTCCAAGCCCTCAATTTGCTTCTTCACTCCAATATGCAGTTCAGGTGTTATTACACATTTGGACTTCTCTGACTGCATTTTGTTAAAAGTTAATAGTCACATGATGTCCCACCATTCTGTTTTCCAGTTAAATTTATTTCTACAGAGTGGAAGATATTAATCAATCAAGTCTAATTTGCTATGGGTAAATTACTAATGCCTAATTTGACTATCCTTTTTCAGAGGGGGTTAAAAAAAAGGGCTTCTTCAGTCACAGGAGGTTGCTGTTCAGAATTCATTGATAAACTGAGGCATGCATAGTCTTCAGTGAGATACTGACAGCATTTGCTGCTTCTTGCAAGAAGAGCAGAAATGACATTTTGGAGGTTGAGTGCTATGACCAATGTGATAAGCTGTACTTTACAAGCTTCCTGTTTTAGAAGTTTCACTGAGATTTTCCAAGTCTTTTGAGTCTCCACAGTGGTGTAGGACTGGTTGTTAAAGCAAAGGTATTTCAGACACCTCCGGGCTTGCGTGAGAGATCCAGACAACTGCTGTTCTTGTGATATCTCAGAATTTATTCTGCAATTATTAAAGACTGGGAAAGTTAAATCACCAGCACACTCCTGTTGGAAAAGCATTATGTACTATAATTGTTGGTTCTATTATTATTTCATGGCTTTCCAGGTGTTCTAAAATCTGGTAAATATTTCAGAGCATTTGAAGCTTTTTTGTGAGCGCAGACTGGGATCGGGAGGAGTGTAGCAACTCAGGTTATAGTGCAGTAGGATTGAAACGAGTGTCAGTAGTAGAAAGGGAATTGGTTACATCTTGCTCAAAGCATTTGGCAGTTATCACATTTAGATACAGGAACAGATGAGCCATTGATTTGATTGAGCAGAGAAGTTCTTGTTTCATTGTTCCTCTAAAAATTTTCATTCAGATTATGGAATTTGATAGGGTCCTTTAACTAACGAGACATGTGGGGGGGGGTTTAAAGACAGATTTTGACTGTATTTGTATCTTAGACTTTTGATAACTAGTGTTTAACAAGAGAGTGTAGAAGTCTAGCTTCTCTGTACATCGCTTGATCCAGTTGAGGCAGCATCTCTTGCAGCCTCCTTTCAACAGGAGAATTGCAAAAAGCATAAAAAAGCATTAAAAAAAAATTAAATGGTGATTGTAATTCAGCAGAAGGATTCTAGACTTAAATTTTTGGAGTAGGGAGGTATTCCTCAAACTTCCTCAACTAAGTATCACATTGCCAATCATTGTAGCTGTGTGTGCTGTGCAGTTTGCAGTTTTTGTGACATTATGTGGTATAAGAAGCCCACTACGAGCCAAGAATAGGGAAATGAACTGTAAAGTTTTTGTAAATTGCCTCCTTTGTATCAAAATGTGCTTCAGACTGTGTGTGATGGACCTGGACTAGTTAATATGCCATGGAGAGACTTAGCTAGAGCTCTGCATAGAAGATACATCATTTAGCATAAACGTGGTGTTCATCTGGGTATCAGAAAGCCCTGCCCATTCTAATGACACTGTTTCCATAGCAGCTAATGCACTTCAGAGAAGAGTGAGACAGGAATCAAACTCATGACTAACATGGCTGTCCCGAGCTCGTGAGGATATAAACCGTGCACCCACATTGTCACGTGTCTTTCAATGTGTGGTATGTCTAGGCAAGTCACTGAACAGTACACTAAGGCAATTAAACTCTCTTTTTCCCTAAGAGACTTCTGATTAGTCATTGCTAACAGTCTTATCTTCATTGAATTCATGAGAAAGATCTAGATTTGCCAAATTAAGTCCCTGCACTCAGAGTCAACACTGGCTTAAAACTTATACTGGCTTAAGTCTAGATCCTGGAGTTCTAATGGTCTGTTTTGGAATTAGTCTTGATTTGTGGTCATGGAATTTGACTTGGTAACCAGCCTCTATGTTGACCTGTTGCATTAGCTACGTTGCGTGTACTCTACATTTGTTGGCAAACATCCTAGTGGAGCACAGTATGGAGTCTGTACCATTTTGGTCCTGGCAGTATGCATCAGTACAGGGGAATCTTTCTGAAGGAGTATGTTGCCACCGCTGATCTTTGTGGCACACAAGCTCACCCTTTGGTGCTACAGAGGACTTCCTGTAACCTTTCCTTTTAGCTCTCACTACTTGGATTTTACGTGAATCTGTCTGAATCCTCGGTTCTCATCTATCTGACTGAAACTCAGTTCGGTAAAGGATGCATACGTGTCTGTCTGTTGATATGCATTCAAATTTGAATTTCCAGTCTGAGGTTCAGCATGGGGGGATGTGGGCTTGGTATCTCCCCTTTTTCTAAAATGGACATCTAAAAGACACCTGGTGAATTCAGCCTTGGAAATGCCTCCATTGACTCTGAAGGAAATCTGGCTGACTGTCTCGGATATGGAGGCCTACATGAGGATGGAGGAGTCCTGGCTAGCATGATTATGATGCTAACTATGTTGCCTCAGGTACCAGAAGTCAGACAGTTTGAATCTTGGCCAGTATGCAATGGTTACTCTGATGTGCTGGTGACTTGTTCTTGGCAAGTCTCGCAGGAAGGCATGTTTTGCAATTAGTCAAGGATAGGTAAGAGTGACAGAGTGGTTTATGAGGCTTTCTCTTATACAAGTGCTACCAGTTCATGGTTGTTTCTTTCCGGGCATTCATATATTCTGGCATATACAAAGGCTGGCACTAGTCATACTTAATTGTTCAGGAAAAGGGGTTTCCAGTGCGTCCTCTCTGACTTTGTTCTACAGTCCTATAGGGATGTCTTTTCTATCTAACAGTCTACAGATTTTTCTTTTAAGTGCTTTATAAAGCACATCTTCTGGGAGAGGGTACTGGCCTGACACCTAGAAGATCCGTTTATACTTTCAGTTCAGCCTCTGCTTGCTCTTTGATGCTGGTCTCCTCATTTCACATTCTCTTTGCTTTAATTCCATCTTTTGTTGAACGGAAAAACTTTCTCCTTCCTGCTGAAGGATGCTCACTAAGCGTTATCATCATCACCCTTGGACCAGTCTGAGGAGGACAGACAGTCTCCCAATATGTTTTGTAGTCCCACGCTAGCTGTTGTGCTGTTGTGTTGCAGATGAGATTTTGGAGTAGAGGGGAGTGTCGGAGATTTTAACTTGAAGTCATGGGTTTTGTTTGCATTTTCTCCTCTCGGTAACTCCGGGATACCCATTTCTCAGTTCTTGCTTCATCCATCCTGAAACAACCCAATTACACCAGTTGAACAGATACTAGAGATAAAACAGATTGCAGAATTTCCCCAGGGCTTAAAAGCAGGTGGAAAAGCCATTTCTCACCTACCAGTGCCAGAAGCAGAAAGCTAGGAGTGAATCAAAGGACTCTTGAGATGCAGCAGAGGAACAAAGCAGTCAGTAGTGAACACTGACACAAGCCACTCAAGCCTGGAGGCCCAAATCTATATTCCCTTGTCTTACTAGGAGATTATGCGGCCACAGTGACTAGGACAGCTCTTTTCAATGAGACTAAAGATGGAAAAGGTCTAGAAAGTCTCCACTAGTTCATTCCTCCTGGAGCACACGTTTCCCCCTGCAGGATAATCCCAGAGGCTTTTATGTCTCTAGTTTCACCTCAGGCAGTGAGGTTTATGGCTTAATGACTCTTTAGGTTAGAGCAATATTACCTCTCTAAACGAGAAAAACAGTTCCTTGTTGGATCTTTTAGTATGTTCTCTTAGGCTGAACAGTGACCAGTCACATTATTTTTCCCATGTCCAGTAGAGGCTACCCATCCTGTTCTGCTACTTAAAGAGAAGTAGATGTCATTGTACTATCATGAATTCCCTGAAGCAATCAGTGCTTCTACGATAAGGGACTCTGTATTGTTTGTTTTTTTTTTTTTAAAACATAGCTGTATTCAACTGAGGAAGAGCCTCAGAAAGGCTGTTGACTTACATTGGAGGTGAAATTGGCCCAGTGAATGAAAAGTAGTACGTTGCTTTTTCCTGTATTTGTCTGAGCTGATGCTTCACTGAATAGTGTGACTCATTATTTACGTGGTATATTAGAAATAGATCATTGACTGGTACCTGTGCTTAAGTCACAAGAGGGAAGATTAACATACTTTGCATCTTGAAATAATCTTTCTTCACCTCCAGACTGTGCCAGCTCTCTTATTTGTGTGAAAACTGGGACCTATGCTGAAAGTTGTCAATTTATGTTGCATACTGTAACAGAGCAGGCTGCTGCAGGCCTGCCCCACACCACATGCACACACACACACACAACTTTCTGATGAGGGACCTGCCTGCTCCAAAAGCAAAGGAGCTGAAGTAAACTCACTGGCAGCTGAACATGCCTTCTCTCCGAGGCAATGTGCTTGTGTTAGTGAATTTGCTGCTGTAAACCACAGACTGTCTCTGTACCAAATTTCCCTGAAGACTGGAAAGAGTCTACACTCGGAAAGCAAGCATCAAAGCATCTCTAGTGAGCACCGAAGATGTGGTAGTAAAGGAAAAAAGCCAAGGATGGTCTAAGGGGAAGGGAATGGGGAAGAGAGTGAGGCAAGAGAGAAAATACATAGAGAACTGTGTTTGGGAGCAGGGAAGAAATTCTCGTGAGGGTACAGTCTGACTTTATGGTCAAACACATTTCCCAGGGCTGCACAAATCAGTACCCCAGTGGGCAGCAACATGTCTGGGCTTGCTTATAATTTGCCAGCAATCTGTTTTGCCCTTCCAGCTTCTTTTTTTCTCCTGTCCCTTTCATTTTCCCAGCTGGTCTTTAGATGTTATCTGGAGCTAATGCTGCAACAGGGCCTCTAATAGACTGAAGAACTACTGCACCCAAACTCACTGAGAAGTTGTTTTTAATGAGCAAAAGCATTGCACTGAAACAGTGAATTCCTTCTCTAGCACAACAGAAAAGATCCTTAGTGGTAATCCTGCAGTGAAAACTCTTCAGATGAATAGCTTGTTAGAGGATAAAGCAGTTAAGTGAATAAAAACCTGATTATGTACCTGGAGGTAGAACATAATAAGAATCAGAACAAGTAAATTAATAATTTGGCTGCTGCTTCTGACTGTGGGCTATGCCTGAGCATTCTTGTCCAATACCTGCTCCTGAAAAAGCAGAAGTATTACAAGAGGCAGAGTATTCGGAAGAGAGTTTTGATCTGCGTTTGACTGCCTGCTCATTTGTCTCTGAGCTGGGACTGTAAAGTGGGAAGGAGGCATTTCAAGCTGTTGCCTACACGAGGTGGTCAATTTGAACAGGACACATGACATCTCCAGTCACACTGACAGTAATGTGACAGAATGACATGACATCTCTGACATCTCTGCACAGCCTGGCAGCGTGATGGCACTGCATTAGACAGATGTTTTAGGGGAGTGGAGTGCTTTCACCCTTACTGTGAACATCATGTCCCCTTTGGTCAGATGGGGCTAGTGCTCAAAAATGCACACCACACTGCTGAGCTCCGAGAGCTTCCTCCTGGCTCCAGGTTTGAGGAGCTGCTGCCTCCCCTGAGCTGCCTGCTCTAATCGCAATCCCCAGGCAGCATTTATTTAGCTTGGAGTAAGTGGTTAGTGTTAACCTCACACAGACTTAAGTGCTGCTTGTGCACCACTTCCTGTTTATTTATATTTATTCCTTTTTCTTGTTACAGTCTAGCCCCATTTCCCTTGGGCTTTTGTACTGCATTTCTGCATTTCTTTTTCTTTTTCTTTTTTTTTTTTTTTCTGTCAAGCTCTTTCCCTCCAAGCCAGCAGTCATATAGAGAAATCCAGGCATAAGTGTGAAAAGCTCAGATACCCAATAAGCCATCATTTTATTTGGGATGTGCCCACTAGATTGTTATAGACCATTCCAGGTCAGTGCTGTCAATGAAAAGGAAAATCCTGGAATCTATTCCCAAACTGGAAAATACGCTCTCTCAATTGGCAGCACAGGGCTATCCTTCATCTAAATACATCCAAAAAGCCCACTGCCAATGGAGACTACCTCCCTTGTGCTCGTGACCACACAGCTTCCCATCATCAGCCTGGGTAATTCTCATCACTAATCTGCTAGAGCTCCCAAAATGGGGATGCCAGTGCCACCTCTTCTAAGTGACTGGTAAGCTGCTGTACACAGCCTAGACTGTTAGCAAAACTCTCTGTCCAAAATAGCTCGTGAATGGCTCTGGTTTTGATCCAGCTGAATTTCTCACCTTTTCTTGTTGAATATAGTTGGACTTTGCATTTACAGTGTAGCTTCTGTTTGGCTGCAGGGAGAATCTCATTTCTCTGCTAAAGATAAAGTAGTAATTTTCCCCAATGCCTGGCACACACGCAGCAGTCATCTTTTATGTTTTCCCCAATGGTAATTGCTACCTTCTTTCGCTTCTGTTTTTTCAGTCAAACAGTATTAGGAGATGAGCTCTGTGCAAGCCTCTAAATGAAAGATGTCATTGCTTTCACCTGTAGTTTTGCGCAAAGCCTCTGAAGTTTAAGCTGTTGTGAATCTGTTCATCTGCTTGCGACAGATCTCCCTACTGTGTTAGTTATCAGATAGTGTGACTCTCCCTGCTACCTTTTATTTTCTACTTTGTAACTAAAGATAGCATAGCATTCACTTTATTAAGATAATTTAATGTAAATCTATGATGACAGTGCTTTTTCTTTAAGACTTTATGTCTGATGGTCTTAAATCATGTTTATTCATGTTAATGAATTGACTCTAATAACTCCCAGTGCAAGAATACAAGAAATAAGAGTTATTCCTAAGGTTATACAGGAAGGCAGTGCCAGAGTCCCTTCCAGCTGAACTCAATGTGTTGGGTTTAAGTTAAACTTCTGTTTGCTTTGAGTTAAACTTTTACCAGGGAGTTCACTTGTGTTGTGACAAATGATACTCAGTGTGTTAAGAACCTAACATCTGAAACAAATGTCTAGAATTTTAAGTTTAGTAAGCAAAGAGCACAGAAGAGGACAGAAATACTAATGTCTTTTTTTCATAGAATTTTTGGGGGCAGTGTGACTGCCATCTCATCTGGATAGAAAGAATTTCACATTTTGTGTGTCTGATGTGCAGTCTGTCTTCAATATCTAAAATAGAGATGCACCTGAAGTGTTCTGTCACCATCAAAGTATGCAAGTGTCAGAAAGTGCAAATATGCATCCTTCTTTACCTTTCTGTTCTGTAAAAAACTCAAAAAAAGAAACTATTATCCAGTCACACATACTCATTTTACTTCCTTATTCCCTCAGATTTAATCTGGACCAAAATTAGCACTTTTATTGCAATTAAAATGGTTTTGTTTGGTTTTTAAAGGGAAGAAAAAGACTGCTTGCCTTGTGCTAAGACTGCTGTAGATAGCCAGAAAATAACATGTGTGAATGTGGCTCATTGTAGCGTTATCAAAAGTAAGTGCTGAGGTTTGATTGGGTAGTGTTTTATATTTTCTCCTTCATCCCATTTTGGGCTAATGTTTAAGTAGAGCTAATGTAGCCAAAGCTCTGCTTTCCAAACTATAAATGTAAATCTAGGGCATACCATTTACAAAAAAAAATTAAAAAAAATAAAAGCTCTAGCATTCAAGAGTAATTACCCCAAATATTTCTGTAGCTTGGTTGTTGTAAGTAGCAGTGAAAGTCTTTATTATAAAGTAAACTGCATTCTCTGGGATTGTTGCAGATTTATAACACTGTAACAGTTGAATAATTTGTCCCATTTCACGTTACTCTTCCATCTGCTGGGACACTTCAGCACAGCAGCATCCAGGCACACTATGATACTTCTGTATTTTCAAGTAGGATACTGATTCAAATACATATATTCCCTCTACACAGAAAGTGATCCGTCGAGGCTCCCCTTGAGGCTATTATTCAGACTGAGCACCCAAAAGCCTGGCCTGGCACCCATTCCGGGGGGGGGGGGGAGCTGTGTGGAAGCAGAGCAGAGCAGCTGCGGTTGGGCTCCCTGGAAACAACTGCATTTGGCCAGCACGCTTACATAACCTCAGCCTTGCATCCTCTAACAGCAGGCGTCTGCGAGAGCTGAAGTAACGACAATAATCTTTCCCAGGGGCTTAAGCAGGTCACGAATTTCTTCCTGCAATGAGCAACTGACAGTCTGAAGCGACAGACCCTGTCCTGGCATATTCTAATAAGAACTGCTTCTGAGAGGAGAGGTTGCAGTGGAGCGGCCGGGTGCTGTGTGGGACTGGTAGCAAACAATGAAAAACATTTGCAAGGGCAAATACTGTTGCTTCTTTCTCGGTCCTTGAGGAAAGGGGCTGTTGAGACAAGGAGAGCTGCTCAGACCAGCAGCATTCCCCTCAGCTTCGCTTTCTGTCTGCAAGCTTTGAGAAGTTTATGGAGGAGCATCTGAGCAGTATCTAACAGGGAATTAGGCAGCGATGCTCGCAGAGAAAGGAGTAGGAGATGGGCTTTCGTAATTGAAACAGAAAGATAAGGAAATATATATGTAACAGAAGAGTGGTGGAAAGGGAGCCCTGAGGATAGGCTTAGGAGCCAGGGGCTCGAATTTGATTTCTTGCATCTTGTTCTGTTGAAAAAGTCACATCACTCATCTGCCTAATTTTTCTTACCTGTATAATGGGGCACGTGTTACAGATCTTGTTTTAAGGGGAGGTCTGAGAATTAATGGATGCTGATAGAGTGCCTGAAAGATGAAAAATGCTGAGTATTACCACAGCACATGGTAACCCGTGTGACTCATTTTTGATCTTATTACCACCAAATGTCTCTCTGGCTTCCTGTCATTTCAACTAAGCCTCCTGATCCTATTAAACACCGGGGGAAGATCCCCAGCTAGAGTCAGTTGTCACAGCTCCATTGACTTCAATTATTTCTCTTGTGCAACATATTTCATGCAAAGCACTTCAAGTATTTGAGAGGTATTGGCCAATTAAGCACCACAACCTCTATGGGAGGTACAGACTCATACCACAGTTAGAGAAACTTAGAAAAGAAAGGTTAATCAATTTGCCCAAGGTCAGGAAGAAAGCATAATAGAGAGAAGAAAATGGACCAAGAGTTGTGCTCCTGATTCTGGAGGTCGCCTTGGCCAGGTTTTGCTCTGTGTGTCAGAGTGGATCTGAAGCCACTGTTCCAAGCTCTGTCTTTTTCAGGTTCTTACTGGTATGAGTCAGAGCAGGACTCGCTTCCTTTTTACACTCTCATCCATGTTTAGTTTTTATCATTCTCGTTTTATTCAAGGTATTGTAGGAAAAGAATTATGGAGCCTACGCACATAAAAGCTGATTCCTCAGCTGGTATAAATTAGAAGGACTTCCCAAAGGCAATGGGAATATGATGACTTATACCTGAAGATCTGGTCCCTAGGGCTTATTTCTGACAGAGTATGGCTATAAGATGCCTAGGGATTTTCAGCTCCAGTCACTTACTTATGCACAGGCTTTCTGAAGCGGCAGGAGGCTAAACTGCCTACTGGTGGTAATTGCTTTTCCAATACATTGCAAGCCAGGACTTTATGATCATATGTGCAAATGATTCTCAGTAAGCTAGTTTGTGCCCTCATGCCTACTGAAAGTCCAAAATGGCTGCATCAAATCGTGATAGTTAGAATAACCCCAAGTGGAAATACTTCAAATATCCACAGTAACTCTGCTGTTTCTGAGATGGGATTTTTTCTTCCAATGTGGCGAGTGTTTGTGCAACTTCAGCATTTTATTTTGCAAATTTAGACCCTCTTTCAGGGAAGCTAGTGAGTGCTGTGATAGTGGAGTTTAATGTATAAATAGCCAGCAGATGAGCGTGAGGAGAGGCAATGAATAACTCACAGATGGAAGAGTCAGAGATCAGTTGTGACATAATGGCAGAGCAGCAGTGCAGAGCGGAGGAGCAGCGCTCAGCCAGGTCAGCACTCAAAGAGAAATCCACGAGTGCAGTGCTCAATTACACATACAGTTTTAAGTCCAAAATCAACTTTTTCTGTTTTTTTAAAAAACAGAACAAAAAACAACCCTCACCCTGTGGAATTTGCAGCTTTGATGTAGTACGCATAGCACCCAGCTAGGAAATAACAATTTGTTATTGATTTTGGGTTTTATTTTTTTAAAGCTACAAACAAGTTGAAGAGGAAAGCCTATCAGAGCTATGAGAAACTAAATGTATTTATAAGCTTGAGATCTTCATTTTCTGAAGCAGCTTTAAATCCTGATAGCGTACTGTCTTTGTACACTGAGTTAAGACCACAATTATATCATAATACCGGCAATTTATTATTTAGGTAAATAATAACTGAGTCTAAAATGTGCTGTGTTTTCATACTTGGGGGATAAAACCAATTCTATCTTTGTAAAGTTCATGAAGATATTTACATTGAAGTAAATGCATATAAATGTGTTTGTACACACATTTAAGTAAATGCAGGCCAGTTCTGGGAGAAGCCAGGTCTAAGAATTCACAGGAGCACTGGAGGAAGGGCTGAGGTGTGTGGAGAGGGAAGTGAGGGGAGGACAGGGCATCTCAAACTCGGATTGATTACCTGTGTAATTCCATTTCTGCCCCTCCACACACGTGTACTTCAGAACTAAGAACTAGTATTTTCTAAAAACCACCACTCTCTAAAATCTTGGAAATTATTTTTTCTTCATCCCTATGCTGAATTTAGACATTACCTTGGGCTAGACTTTCCTGACCTTTTCACCAAATGTATCTTGATATGTAAACACTTGGTGAGGACTCTTCACCTGTGAAAGGTGATGAAGCTATGAAAAGGAGAAGGCTCCAACCTTCAACTTCAGCCTGGAAAAAACTGTCTGCTTTTTTACTTCTCCCGTGCAGAAAACATGCTCTTTAGCAAGAGGGAAGGGAGATGCGCACGCACTTTAGGTCAGTAGCCACATATGGGCTATGTGTTTGGTCCTCATGAGAACCTGTAACAAGCATATGGTCACTTCTGGAAATTTCTATCGCATGTGCTCTCCCATACCATCTTAGTCTAGATTTTTTCCACTGGCATGGGAAGCAGAGATCTTGACTGGCAAGAGAAGGGGAACTGCTACTCTTCCAGGACCCCAACATAAGAGAAATCAGGAAGGTGTCCTATATGCTTGGTATGTCAAAACACTGACTTGATAAATGTTGCCTGGCTATTTGGAGGTGCTGTCTCCTCAAGAAGATAATGGTGTGCATGGAATGAGCAAAGTCCCTGTCCTCCAGAGAGTGGGCACAGGGTGACTCCAAGTGTTGTCCATTTACCGCGGGTGAATGTGTTAAAACTGCCAGCATCCCTCTTAAGGGGTATAGAGCTAAGAACAAATACACACTGTAAAATGCCAGAATACTTTATTGTTAGGTGTAAAATCTGTTTCTGTTGACAAGTGCAAGCAGTGTTTATTGTTCGCAGTTAACAGGACCCTAGGGACTTCCTGTTCATTGATAGGAAAAAAAAAAGGCAAGAGGAAACATTTATGTACAAGCTAATACTTTTTGCTAGAGCCTGCACAGTTTAGGCATGGACTTGCTACAGGACACTAAAAGGCCAACTTTACTTTTACATGGGATTTTAGAAGTCCTTTTGCAATGCTGTCTCAAAGACTTAGAACTGACCTGGTCAACCTGAGTCCATAGGAATACAGTAAATGGGTATGTGCTGTGTAAGCGTACTGGGTCCTATATCACAAGCCTGGTGGAGTTCTGAGAACACAAATTTTGGGCTAATTAAAGCCAGTGTAACACCACTTCCTCAGCCTCCCCTTGTATAGCCAGTCCATGAGTGTTAAGTCTTGTATCCTTTCCTGGGAGTTTCCATACAGGCCCTGGCAATCTTCCCATCCTCAAGACTATGACAGTGAAAAACTTGCTAGTGCTGTAGTCCTGGGCTTGTGCAGAGGCATGTCCCTCAGGGAGATCCGGGATTGCTTCCAGAAAATACTACTCTTTCCCTCCTACTTTTTGGGAAAAGAGAGGCATCAAGGTTTGGGTGGCTTGCAGTGGGCTGCTGCCAGTTGAAGGGGGCTGCTTCCTTCACATTACTGGCCTTCCTTGTAAAAAAGGTAAAGGTGCACTCCTAAAAGAAGAATTTCTGTATCATCATAGGCTATATAGTTGAGGGTTTTTCTCCTGGCAAGGTCCTGCTAGAAAGGCTGTAGTTGTGGAAGGAACCTTTCCCTTCTCCTAAAAAAATTATTTTCATCCTCGATGGTGCTACAGTGTTGTTGAGTATCTATCTACCTACACTTCAGGAGGTCTATCCAGGTCCTTGCATAAAGAGCTTATGCTGATTGCTGCTGTGGCTGACCTCTCCAAAACCGTGGTCTCTTGCATATCCCTCAGCCCAGCAAAGGGTATTTAGGACTTCTGCTGGTCATGGGTTGCTCCCTGGTGGAGAAGAGTATCCTGTCCATCCTTCTCCTATTTCAAATGCTGTTATCAACATGTCATATCTTGACTACGTGTCAAAGCTTTTGAAAATGCACACTGTGCTTAGGAGCAAGAGGACGTGATGTGAGGATGTGGTAGGTGTGGGTCGTTCTGCGTGACCTGATGGGGTGTAGAGGAGAGGCAGGTGTTCTCTCTGAGGGCCATACTCAGAGGAAGTTCCTGAATCTCTCTGTTCTGGTAATATTTTTTAGTCAGGCAGATGGAATGCTATGGGAGCTGTGTGCCACCTGGCTGGTTCAGTGTCACTTCTGACATTTAGCTAATATACAAATCTCATTTTTTCCAGCTCTAAAGAAATGTTAAAATTTATAAAAGCCATCATGTTATCATCAGTTTTGATGATAGCATTAAACAGTGTGTTAAACCATTCCCTTCAGTGTACAATTCATACCTCTTAGCCTGGAGGTGCGTTTCTTATTAAAATGTCTCAGATCCACATATTGTGAAATAATATCCACTGAAATTCCCCCTTTTTATTTATGTATTTAAAAGAAGTTGGTAAGGGATTTGGGGGAACAAATGAATTTACTGCCTGGTAATAATGTAAAAGCGTAAAAAGTACAGTACTTATTATGAGAGTTGTTTTCTAAGAGACTTTTAGGCATTTCATTCAAATTGGCTTTGAAATGAGTGCTGTTCTAGATGGACTAAAAACTGTCTGAATGTCCCCAGGGACAGCATGTTGAATCAGAGATAAGGGGACAGTAGAGTTGGAGGGTGCTTTAGAAAAGATTGGGCTGCAAGATTTTCTTTTGCTTCCAATCAAAAAAGTCAAGATTTACAGAACTAGTGGTTTTGATTACCTCAATTTCAATGATTTGAAACTGAGTTTTAGAACTGATTGCACAGGGTGCTGATCACTCTTTTCCTGAAACTCAGGTTCCTGTTGGGGTTCTCAGTTCAATGCCCAAATATTGAGGTACCTAACACCAAACTATACTAAAACATCAGTCTGGCTGAACAGCTGCAGTGTTAATGTGGAAAGGAGTTAAGTAATAGTCATCAGTTCTGTTGTCAAACAGGGAGAAACTGCAAGCCCCAGAGAAAAAAAAAGACAACATGACAAATGGTCTGTGTTGGTGGATTTGCCAGAAGAGTTGTATGCAGAGCTGATATAAACAAGCTTGTATCTTGTGCCAGTGTGGGGCACAGATAGCCACTTAGCTTTACTGGACCTTTTTTCTTGGTAGAATTGTATCTGTATCTGAGAGTTTTTCATTAGAAAAGCTGAGTCTTTTGCAGAGGTAGGCAAGAGGTGAATAATTCACTCAGCCAGAGACATACAGGGATAAATTCTTGTCTGGGCACTTCCATGATCGGGTTCCAGCAATGCCTAAAGAGCTGCCTGCTCAGGGCGTCATCGTGGATCTGCTGAGGTTGCTCCCTGGGTATATTCGTCCTGCGTGATCTGGCCTTTACCAAGCATGTGTGCAATATGGCAAATGTCTTAGTACTTCCCCTCCCCCCCCTTCCATATCCTGCTTTTATGAATAACTTCTTCTTTTAATTTAAAAGCTTAACAAAATATGACTTTCTGGCCTGTAAAGGTCCAGGCTTCTAGGATATAGGTGACAGCCTCCCCATCCCATTATCTGTGTTCTCTTTAGCTTGCTGTTCCTCTTCGACACTGAAAATGTAATCAAAGTCACCGGGGCCCATCGGACCTCAACTTGTTGATTAGAATTGGATAAACTAGACAAATTCTGGTGGGAATGGAAGGTATTTACAATGACTACCTGGCATTTTTCTCTGCCCTTTTTTATGTACTTGTCACTGTATTTTCTCACATCAATCTCATAAAACATTCTTTTGCTCATGCTTGAAATATTGATATTATCCTACAGCAAAGATAAAAGCACATCACAGAGCAATATGGCTTCGTGATAGAATTATCTGCAATACACAGAAATCTCTACTGATGTTTAGGGCTGGCATGGTATTAAACACATTACTTTTGCTGACAGGCATTTTCATTTCCTTGCATCATGCAGGTAGGGGAATTTGAAGGAAATCTAGTTTTCAGTTCTAGATTTGTTCAATAAAAAATGTAAAACAGAAATGCTGGTGGATATGGTAGCATCTCTTTAAATCAAAAGGAACTCACTGAAAGTTTAAGTTTCAGAGAACACTGTGTTTTAATGTGTATATGTATGCATTTGTACATCTGTATTTACAAATATATCTATCTATACATAATATTTATATAAACCCCACAACTGTTCTGTGTTTAACAAATCTGAAAGAACTGGGGACAATCCAAAATCAGGCAGTTAAAAATTAATGTCAGTGAACCTTGTGCTCCTTTGGTATGGGCTTTATGATGCGATCTTTGGTAACACCTTTACTCGTTATTTGCCCCCTCCCCCCATGACTTTCTTCCCATGCCGTGCACAGGACACGTGCACAGGAAAAAAAAAAAAATAGAGCTTCTGGTGTAAATTGGGAATCTGCTCTCAAAATTACTCCGTAGGATGCCCGCTTCAATTTTACTGAAGTGGGATGTGTAGCCAATGAGGCAGGGGATTCTTAAAAGGCAGGGAGGCCTCTTGAGCAAAGCACTGATTAAGGGGCATCTCGTTCTGTCTATCCCTCTCTCTTCCTCAGGGTCACAGTATGATGTGTAACTGAGTAAGTTACTAAAATAAATTTTTTCTCAGGCCATCCCTGAATTATGTGTTCCTTGTGTTCTGGTCCCTAACTTGAGATCATGTAGCTTGGATGGAAGCAATATTGAGTCCTGAAAACAGCAATCAAGTCAGCACTAAATGTGCTTCAAATGGGTAAGGTGCCATAAGGTGTTAAGCACTCTGTGTAATCAGAATTTGCAATCTGAAATTGCACATTCAATACCAGTGGGCATTTTGGCTTAATTCTCCTGTTCCTGAGCTCTACATTTGTAAAATGAGCCTATCACCTCAGAAGGGTGTTGTCCAAAGTAATTAGTTTTTGCAAAACAGTCCAGTGCTCTGCTGAGTGGCACCACAGAAAAGCGCATGTGGAAGTAAATTACTCTTCAGCGCAGGATTAGTATAGCATGCAGGAGAAGGGGCCACAAATAGAGCAATGAAGATAAAATATAGTACCAAGTAATGCCACCTTGAACAGGCATTATTCTTCCCTTGTGCTGAATGAAGGAAAGGTCATGTCAAAAAGAGTAGTGTGTGATCGTGTAATTAGAGGCTGTATCAAAACATGAAAACCAGGGACTGCTTTTATGCTGTATTTGTGCAGGATGACTAGAAACCAACAATATTAGAAATAATAGTGGTTGCTGTTGGTAGGATGGGAGAGAATCCCATCTAATGGCTGTGGCCTGGGGCGAAGACTTCTCCACGCCGACGGTCTGTTCTGTCCCTCACTGCCTCAACTCCACACTCTGTAAATTGGAGGTAATTAATAACTTGCTTTCTATGTCCTCTGTGGCACTAAATTCCTTTGGAATAGTTTGATACCATACATTGTACAAATATAAACTATTCCTATGTAGTACACAATTTATTTATGGAGTTGTGGATTTCGGAACAGTATTTTCATATGTTTTCAGGGTTATGCATTCATTGTAGAACAAAACTGAGTGTTCCACTGCTGTACTGAATCAACCCAGAGCTGATCAGAACATGCTGGGGTTTTCATATGCTGCTTGGTTTAGGGGGATCAGGTCTTTTGCAGCCTAGAAGGTGGGAGTTTTGGAGCCAGGAGACTGAGGTCTCTGCTTGCTCCCACTACATAGTTGGATATTTTGCATGAGTCTGGAGTAAATTATTAATCAGCACACCCTAATTTTTCTGTAACTGAGGAGGGATTTACAAAACTTAGCTGAATATAATCATGTTTTTGTTTATGCCAGTGTTTGTGTCTGTAATGAAATTTGTTAATAGGCCAAATTAGCAAGCATACAGAAAATGAGATGTCAGTGGTACTACATAATCTTGTTAGGCCGTTTCCCCAGGAAAAGAAGAGGTTTACCTGAATGTCCGGCACAACTGACACAAGAAAAAATTGTGCTGATCCTTAACCTTCACAAGCAGTGTGCCTTCTCATTGTAGTATGGGACTTACTGTAAATGCATACCACTTGCTTGAGGACATCATGGAGGTGAATTACATGTGGGCTGCAGGGATCACGCTGGCCAGAGGTTCTTATAGCTGCTCTTGCAAGGGGACTGCTGAGGTTAAACTACATAGTTTTTGTAATTTAGTCTTTCCTGCTGGATATGACCTCAGCTTTTGTCTCAGGTCTAAGCCTTGACAGTTAGAAAAAACCCCAACACTTCTCTCTCATCAGAAGGTCAAGCGTATCTGATCTGGTTAATTCCTAGAAGGAGAGAAAATTGGTATAATTTTACAGAGTTCTTTTTGGAGCGGAAATACTGAAAAAAGGACTGTTGTAACCATTTCCAGCTAGACTGGAACCTGCTGGCTTCTGAGATTTGGGAGAGAAACAGTTCTTTTTATCAAGAAGCACTGAACCGATGTAAAAGCTTTTAATCCTACCCAAAAGGAACAAGCCAGGTTATCTCCTGCCATCCCCTTGAATGTGCCAGCCATGAATCTAATATATGAATATGTAGACTCTACATATAAACACATCCTACAAGAAAAGGTTGATCCTGTGCAGTGGAGTTATACTACCTTTTTCATTACTGCTTGTTCTAGGTAGTGTTCAGGTCAGTGCTATTGAGCATGTTTCTTTGTGTGGCAATTTATATTGTGTGCAGGGTTCCAGGGGACAGCGTGGGGGATCATACGGCTGTGGGTTGTGCAAAGCCTCTGTGTACATCCATCATTTTCAAGGCAGCAGGAAAGCTCATTCTTTTTGCCAAGCTTTCGCTGCAGGAGCTTGGATGTGCCTCCCCCTCGGAGCTCCCGTTGGCCTGCCGCACAGGGAATACTCAGCATTCAGTGCAACCATTCTGCAGCCGCCTGGCAGAGCACCAAGCTTCCAAAAGGGCACAAGAGAAAGCATAAGCCTGTTTAAAACTACCCAGGCTTATCAGCAGACAGTGGTATTGCAGAAGAGCAGAGGTAACAGGGCTGCATAGTTCATCCTTATGCAAATAAGGTGCCAGCCAGCAGTAGTGAAAAAAGGGACTGTTTCCCAAAATTGAGAAATGCTGCAAGCAGCAAGGTAAAGAGATGGGTTTATGCGTGTGCTACTCTTACACCTAGTCCCATTGTAGCCCAAGAAACAGGGAGACAAGGAAAAAAGAAAAGGGAAAGAGGCGGGTAGTCACAGGAGAGGGGAGACAGGCGAAATAAGTCAGATTCCCGGGGGAAGCGATTAGTTTTAGGAAAGCTAAGGCACTGCAAGAGAGAGCACTGTTGCCTACCCAACTTTTACCTAGATGAGAAGGCTAGTAACTAACAGTGGGGCCACAAAACAGCTCTACTTTAGCATTTCATTATCTCACTCCAAAAGCAAATAAATGCATGTTTAAATGATCACAGGAGTTAAACACTGCTCCAGTGGAGTACCATTCTGTTACATCTGCCTAGCAAACACCTGGATGTGCCTCTGCAGAACAGAGATTTTTAAATGTTAACTGGTCGAGGATTTGGCTGGTTGTTAAATCTGAGATGTCTTTTTATTGCTAGTGCATAATTTAATTTTGCGGCCACTGGTTTCTCATGTGTATCTTAGAATCTGAGTTCCTGCAGGCACATGGTGTGTCATTGTATCTGCTCATTCATTTTTCTGAACAGAAATTTTCTAGCTATTACAGATGAAAGCTTGAAGACATACCCTCAGTTTCCCCCTCCCCTTCCCCAAGTCCAAAAGGAAAAGGTAAATAAAGCAAATGCTACTATGCCAAAGAAAAAAAAAAAAAAAAAATCACTCTTTTTGCACTGGAGGGGCCAGCTCCCAGATGTCGACTTTAGAGACTGGTAGTTTTGCTAGTCCAAGTTTTTGGATTGCAGCCTGGAATGGAAAGGGTCACATTTCTGCTTGGGAAAGGGCAGACTGTGGCAGATGGTGAAAAAGGAAAATCACCTTTTTGACACTTCGTTTTTCCGGTGTAAAAGGTCTCTCTTGAGTTGGGTGTTGGAAGGGCCTGAGAATGGAAGAGGCTGCAGTGGAATCATGCTTAGGGGTTGCTTGCAGATGGTTCCTTTGGAGTGACCCTGAGGTTCCCCTTCTATTATGCCAGCTCTTCTAAATTCAGTGGCTTACTCTGCTCTTACGGATTTAAGTTGCAGCATTCCTGTACAATTGTATGTGTTCCCTGTGTTCTTGCAGATTATATGATGACTTGAAGAATAAGTTTTGTCTGATTAAATGCCATCCGATTTTGGGACCACACAGCTCACTTGACAATGGTGCAGGATACTGTAGTGCATTAACACAGTTCTGCTCCTCCTGCTGCATAGTAACACCATTTTGCAGCATGTGTTGTTGAACGGACTGTAGGATGTGATAATTTCTTTGAGCCCTATACTTGGCTGCAGAACAAAATGGGATGCTTCCCCTGATGTCTTTCTGGTAAGATCAGAAATGCAATCTATAACTGAGAACACTGAGGAATGAGCCAGACCGAGGAGATAGGAGTGACCTTTGGGATGATGAAAGGACCACGGCTGGTTGTACTAAAAGGGAAGGAGCTGATTCATTGAGGCCACTAAGCACAGTCAGACTCTGCAGTTCTCTCTTATTCTCCAGTCTATAGATTAGCCAGTGTTGTCTGCCCTCACCTGTTATCACACAGCTCCCACAACCATTTGCCACACCACCCACCTTTCTCAGCATGCCATATCTACAGGTGTCATATCTATATGAGCACCAGTGTGGAAGCTTGAGCTGTTCCCACTTGCCCCTTTTTAAATGAAGTTTTTCCTAGCTGCTCTGTCTGTGGCAGGGCTGGTGTTTTGCAAAGGCTTTGGCACGGCTTTCTCTGTGGTAGTGCTGCAGTCTGTGGGATCACAGCTCCTGAGGATTAGTCACTGTCTTCAAGCTCACGCTAATAGAAAAGAACCAAAGCAATGAATATGCCTCAAATGCAGTTATAAAATAATGAGGGAGCCTGTCTGTTCTGTCACAGAAAGGCCCCTTAGTTCTGCTCATGCCCTAGCTGGAGGGGTGTTCAGCCTTGTCTTTACCTACGTTTTTACTCTCCCTCCTGGCTTCCCTGGGCAAAGCCCTGCCCTGCACTGTGGTGAATGCTGCTGCAGGAGAACACTGGGAGCTCTGCTGTGGGTCACTGCAGTCAGCTGGCCTCAGGAAGGGTGAAGGGCAGTGGTCTGACAGAATGTGCCTTTTTTAATTAAAAATCAAACAAACAAACAAAAAAAAGAGCAATCCATTTTAGAAACGGGAGAGAAAAACATTTGGAAAGCTTTTCACTTAACAAGGCTCTTCTGTGACATTTAGATGCATTTATACAAGTTAAAAACGAATTTGGCACCTTCCCACCTCACTCGGCAGGCTTAGAAGAGAAAAAGCAAATAAAAAGACAAGATTACTTGATATGTTGCTTTGTTTTCTTCACATGAAGTGTTGTGCCCGTTGATGTTGGCTGAGTACTATTATAGTCCACAAAGGGCCTTGAAAGAGGAGTCATACGCAGTCAGGTCCAGGGCTTGCTTTCTAATGAGGAAAGATAATTATTGTGCCAATCTCTGATAGCCTTTTACAAGGCACATTTAATCAGAAGGAAGATGGGAGCATCTTCTAATAAAAACTGGAGAGCAGGGCCAGCGGGTGTAACAGAGTAATCACTCTGAAGGATTTGTTCATTATTTCCCAGAAAGACAGAGGGGAAAAGTCTTTGTGTCACCGTCTCTTTCTGTCTTCACTGCTCTTGAGTTCAACCTGTGCAGTTTGACTGTGGTGGCCCCACTTCTCCAAGCACCTATAGATCCCATCAGAAGTGCTCTTCACAAGCATTTATTAACAGGTTTGACAACCAAGCAGTTTCTCTCCCACACACCCCTTTTCTCTGTCAAAGAGAAAATCTGAGGTATGTTTCATGAGAACCTGATGATGTGCAGTGTGCTCTGAGGCATCTACTCCCTTGCCTGTAGAGCTGTGTGGACATGGTTGTATGCTTGGATACATTTTTGTACATTATAAATTATCTCCATAGATGTGCATGCTACCGATCTGGGTTCATATGCATGAATGTGCATGTGTCTTTTCTTTGAAAACACACAGGTGCCAACCCCTGGGGAGTGTACAGATGAGCACATGCTCTGGGAGATGTTTAGTTTTGTATACCTGAATGTGTTCATGTCTACAAATTTATGGCTTCTAATTAGATGGGAACTCCATTGAGAATTGTCTTGAGAATTCTCTTGTGTTGTTTTCTTAGTTGCAACACAAATTGATGGATCTCCTGTTTTTGCACACCTTGTAACATAGATCATCTCACTGATCTTCTCACCACTTGGTCCCACAGTCACACCAGAGGGGTTGCCACTGCATTGGGAATAAGTGGCTCTGGATAGCACTTTATAAACTGATTTTGCCTCAGGGAAACAGGCAAACGGAACTAGAATGTGAAATACAACAACTTTAGGAAATTACATCTTCCTTTTAGGACAAGGTATTGGGATTCTCAAGCAACTTGGTCAGAGAGGCTTGGAAACAGCTCCAGCTAATATTTTAAGTGTAATTTCAGTAACATTTAATTTATTTTGTCTTTTACTTTACAGTCAGTTCTTTTATAACATCTCAGTGTTGTCTGTTTCCAACATGCCATAGGTTTCTGCAGTGGAGGTTCACAGTGAACATGAAAACAACTGGTGGTACAGTTGCACTTTAGATGCTGGGGAAGTGGGTTTTGCATGGTAGCTGGATTATTCCAAGTTCGGTAATGGAGAAGTTGGCAGGATTCACTTGCTGGCTTTAGCTATCAGCATTGACAACTCATTGCAGTGAATGGAAGGGTACAGACCTACAAGCCTGCAGTTTTATGATACCTGTAGCTTATCACTTCATTGGTTTATGTATGGTTCAAAATCTCGTCCTTGTATACTACTAGATCAAAACTACTGTATCTTGATCCCATAGTCCACTGAATAAGCAATTTTTCTTGTACTGTGGCGAGGTCCAGCAATGGGGAAGAGGAACACCCTGACCTCTTCTGATTCATTCACACTATTCCCTGCAACACAAATTTCTCTAAACGTGGGATGAGGCACTAAAGTTGCGCTATTGACTCTGAGGGGAGAAAGCTGTGAGTAAATCTTATTGATCCACATCCCACTGTCCAGCTGCTGAAACAACTGTTAAAACAGGTGTGTCTAATTTTAGCTTTTCAAACAGCTGGGCAAAGTGTTGGTGATGTTTCAGTATCCTTTGCTTAAAGAGAAGGCAGGTGGCATTCTCTGAACATGTCGCTATTGAGTTAGAGACCCCTATTAATATTGGTGAGTCAACTTAATTCTCTCAACCTGCTAACAAGAGCACTTTGGAAAGAATTGGAGAAGAATGACAGAGTACCTTGAATAAACCAAAAGGGAAAGAGATTGCAGTGTGTGTGTTCTAGCAACAGCAATTTAATCAATTTAGGTGCATCTGTGCTACCTGTCACTCTGCTGACTGTATTTCTTTTGCCTGGGTGACTTGAGGCATATATATGCTAGCTGTATTTTTAAAATGATGGCATACTCCATTGAAGTAAAGATTACACATGCACATGAACTAATAGATACGTGTGTGAGAGACAGAATATTAAAAAAGCCAACAACAACCTTACTCCGAGTGATTTTGGTTTTTGTTGCAAAAATCACGCATTCAAAATTGAAGCATGCTGGAAGTAAATGTAACATCTTCCCCTTTCTGCATTCCTTTCAGTCTTTAATTACAGGATCATGTTATTGTGGACTCCTGATCTGTTTTGTGAGGCAGAAACAATTATTAAGTGAAACACATTTGTATAGTTAGAAAATTCTGTAGTCTGTGAAACCCCTGTTTTAGTTGCTATAAAAATTAAGGTGTCTGTTGAATAATGAAGAGGCAGAAGGGAGTCTAGTAATTAAAGAACTTGAATGCCACCATGGGTACCCGTGTTGTGTTCGTATCTCTGCAGCAGGGTTCTAGAGTGATACATTCTTCCTAAAAAGCAGTGAGTGTGTTATAGAAGTGAGTGCTGGACAGCAGAAGTAATGGATTGTTATCAGTGTAAACTTTTGTATTGGTCTCTTTGTGTCCCCAAGAACAACAGCTTTGAAAGCCGATCACTATATGTAGTAGACTGTGAATCCCCCCCCCCCAAAACTGTTAGAAAGAAGTGGAAGGAGTAAAGAGAAAATATTTTAGAAATGAGGTGTTTTGTTCACGTTCTTTAGCAGCATCTGATCGTGCTGAGGAGGGTATAAGTAGCATCTAGCTCCTCCAGATGTCAGCTATTTAGAGAGACACACACCAGAAGTTCTGTGGACAACAAATGTCTGAATCCCACGCAGGATGCTCTTCTTGGCAAGAGAAGAAATGGGAGCGAGTGGGTGAGCCTGTGTGTGTTCCTATGCAGGATGGGCTGGGCAATTACAAAAATGGAAGATAGAGAGGGAGAAAAATGAAGATGGATGGAGGTAAAAATACCTGCTAAATGCCAGCTGTCCTACTTGGATGGTGTGGGATTGTTGCCTGGGGTAGTCTCAGTGCTTTGTCTACTCTGATTTTAACCCTATAAACTTTTTTACCATGACTTATGTAACCTAAGCTACAGTAAACTCTGTATAAACCTCTGGGTATGTATTATTTTCAGCCTGTAACTAGCGACCTAAGAAAGCTCGGTAATGAGAGCATTTGTTGCAATACAGCTTGCTGGGAAAAACCAACCCGAAACGATTAGACCCTCCTCAGCTGAAAGCAGTAGTTTTTCAAATATTTCTTTAGATTAAAATTTTGTTAATAAGTTCTTTAAAGCACAGCAGTATTTCTGGGAACAGATCAAAGAATCTCATAGAATCCATAAATAGCCAGATGGTTTGGGGGCTCCCCTCAGATGCCATCTATTTCCCTGACAGAAGTTGGAAACATGTTGTCATACTGGTTTTGAAATTTACTTTTGTGTAATATTTTCCTGCTACCTTGAACTGCATTAAATAATTTACTTCTCTTTCCCATGCAACTTCTGTTCAGCAGCTGGCTCTGACAGCAACGTGATGTTTGTGGGTGAGGAAGAGAGGCAGTCTCCCTGCCTTTGTGTTCTAGCTGGTCTAGGTCCTGTTGCCAGTGCTCGATGAAATCTCCCATTTCCAGTGGAGAGTAAAGCTCGATCAAAGCAGCACAGAATTACTCACCTTTGAAGGTTTCCTTCTGGTGCTGCTATTTCTGTCATCCTTTAACTAAAACATGCTTCATTACCACATATATGTAGTACCGATCTAAGACTCTGAATTACCCATCTCTCCTACCATAGTCTTTGGGTCTGGTACTCCTTCTACAAAAGGTTTCTTGCAATGCAGCCCATAGTGAGAAGCTGACATCCTGCAACTTCAACTGTCATGCCACTTGAGGCCATACTGTACTAGTGTGGAAATACGGTGTTGTTTTAGTCTGGTTTTCTAAGAAAATGATGTTTCTGTAATCACTCTGGCCATCACCCCTTTGATCACGTGGCCAGCAACCACCACATTTGACAGCAGCGCTAAAGCCCCAGAGATACTGAATTCCTCCAGAACTTGTTCCACACCCCTGCTGAGGCATAAGGGCTGGTCCACCAGCTGGTAGGCTTGCAGCTCTGAACCTTCACAACACAGGCTGCCTCTTCCTTGGTCAAAGCAAGACATGAAGGGGGAAGGAAATGAAAGGTGTTACGGGGGGGTAAGGAAATACGACAAAAATCTGAGCACATCAGAGGAGGGAGTGCGAGAGAATGCGGGGGGAACTGAGGATGATGTGGTGACGTTATTGTGGTGAATATGGGGAGGGTGACAAAGGGCAAACATGAAGCCTCATTTCCTACTCATTTATTTCTGTAGTTCTGCTGCTTGTAGAACAACGTGTTTTCAGGTAGCCAGGAATATCAGATGCCCTCTTTTTATCTGCCTGCTGCTACATTTCTGAGGATTACGTCTAGTGTAGGGGCTGGTAGTGGGTAAGAAGCATCTTAGTGCAAGAAAAGGTGTTATATAGAGCACCTGTATAACTGTTTATTCTGTTGATCACATACTGCTTTCTGTCTCTTTTGGGGATTTTTTGTAGCTTGGGCTGTCACAGAATAGATACCCTCTGATTTTTGTGCAGGAGGAGATCAAAATGCTGAGATGAAGACAGCAGCAAAATGATTCAGAGTTAGTCGTCCTGAAGACCACTCAGATTTCTTTCACCCTCACAGTACCCACCATACTTCTGCCAGTAGCCTGGAGGAGTCAATGACAGACTGTGTGTTGCCATCCGGAGTGCTCACTTTTGGTGACTGATAAAAAGGGGAAGGGGGTGAAATGTGGCATATAGTTAAAACTATACAGACCTAATTATAACTTAAGAGGTGACTTAAGGGATGAATTGGTTTAGGGTACAGATGACTTTTTGTGACCAACGAGAAGTTCAGAAGCAAGAAAGAAAAAGCATGATTCTTCAATCGAGTTGGGGCTGTTCAGCCTGGAGAAGAGCAGGCTCTGGAGTGACCTTATAGCAGCCTTCCAGTACCTGAAGGGGGCCTACAGGAAGGATGGAGAGGGACTTTTCACAAGCGTGTGTAGTGATAGGACAAGGGGGAACGTCTCTAAACTATAAGAGGGCAGATTTAGATTAGATATTAGGAAGAAATTCTTCACCATGAGGGTGGTGAAACACTGGGACGGGTTGCCCAGAGAAGCTGTGGATGCCCCCTCCCTGGAAGTGTTCAAGGCCAGGTTGGATGGAGCTTTGAGCAACCTGGTCTAGTGGAAGATGTCCCTGCTCATGGCAGGGGGGTTGGAACTATATGATCTTTAAGGTCGCTTCCAACCCTTACCATTCTATGATTCCTCTCATGGATTACGCAGGCATTTCCCTGTTTTCCCCTTTCCTGGTTTCTCTGGTAGTTGTCCCTGGCTGGTAGTCTGAGGAAAAGATAGAGAGGCTACAGAGGAGAGAAATAAGCAGAAATAAGTGTGTGTGCACATGTGTTTGTAAGCATCTGACTACTTTAAACATAATCCCTGCATCGCTGTCCTTCTCTTTTCCCTTGGCACTTTACAATGAGTAGCTGGAGTTTCTTGTCTGTTCTGCCCAATAAAGAGCACATCCGTCTTGGGAGAAGTTCACGCCTTATCTGTTGTGTACAGCCTATCAGGGAGGGAGTGTGTTGCTCCTTACCCCTTCTTTCTTTCCACTTCCTAATTTTCACAGCTGCCTGGTGCTTACAGCTCATGTACTCCTGATGTCTGCACTGGCTCTGGTGTTAGAGTTTGCAGCTCCACTGGGGTTTTATTGCTGCTGGGTGCCTCCCCCTACACAAATTCCTCCCATTTTTCTCAGAGATGAGGGTGCTGGGTAAAGGGAAGCATTCAGTTTGAGGAAGCAGGCTCTTGGCATCCATGTGACTAGCAGAAACACTCTTTGAATCACAGGCAGGATGGCGGATTTGACAAGACAAGGAAACTAATGGTGTCGCAGGAGACCTGCAGCGCTGGAGGAGCTTGCACGGGTGGCGTGGAGTTTGAGACCCTGGGGAATGACAGAAGAGTGAGGTGCTTCACGAGGAGAGAGATGTTTTTAAAGCAGTTCATGCTCCTTACATTTATTCTCGCTATTGTGCTTTTGTTGAGTTTCTCTGCTGGAGACCAAGTGTCCCAGTGAGTCCTCTGATCAGTTGCTGCAAGTGGACCTGGAGTATCTTTTGCTTCCGTCTGTTTGATTTGCTTGTGTGGGTGTTGCATGCCTTGAAGCCACGGCCTGCCCTCAGCAGTATTAAATGTATCAGCAGGGAACAGGTAGTTGATGCTCTACTGCTGCCCGTCCCAGCATAATGCTACAGTGACCTAAGCTGCATTTTCTGAAAGTTGCAAAAGCTTTTAAAAATCTCAGTGAAAAAGGCCTAGGAACCCATGGACCAGGGCTTAGCCATATTTTCCATGTTATAGAATATAAAACTGGAAGTAGCTAGCGGGGTGCTAATCAGCCCTCCTTCTATGCAAGAGGGACAAACGCCTTGCAAGTAATATAAATAGGAGTATCATCAATGAGATACATGAAATAATTGTTCTTCTGTATGTGGTGCTCGTGATACTTCATTTAGAGGACTGCGTCCACTCTGGGGCATTGCACTTCAAGAAAAACGTAGATATTTGGGAAAAGTCTCTAGGAAACCAGCAATGATTAGTGCAGTCTAAAATTCATGGACCTCTAAGGAACAATAAAGCAAACGTCCTTGTCTAGGGAAGGAGGGACAGAAGTCTTCAAATACGTAAAAAATATCTGTAAAGATGAAGGGAATAATCTTTCTTCTATGATAGGGCAAGAAATAACAGACCACAATACTGCAACTGAAAAAGTGCGTGTGTGTGTGTATGTATATGTATGTCAGGGAATTACAGATTGCTACGAAGGGAGCGTTTAGAAGGCTGATAAATCAGGCCAGTTTTAAATGTTAAAATGAAAGTTTACTGAACTCATTAATTAGCAACACACTTTATGCTAATGGTTAATTCTCAATCATTGTCATTAATTATTACTTTGTATACAAAACTGCTAGTCTTTGACATTTGTGCCCTAAGTTAACTGTGACTATACAGTACCATAGAGCTGATTCTCTACAGTTAGCTCTGACAGCTACTGTCTTTGCTGGTCTTCCCTTCAGGAGAAGAGGTGAGAAGAAGAAAATGATGAGAAAAGTTAGAAGTGATGCTGGCTTGTTGTCTTCTGTATCCGATTTCCCTTTTCATACCTCATGTTTTAATGCTACTTGCACTCTTCCAAAAGTGGGATCTTCAACTGCTAACAGTTCTCTTGTTCTTTTATCCCAGACATGCTTCTTGTGAATTCAGCAGGATGCCCTGCCTGTTTGCTTATTTTGTCCTTTGTTGCAACTTTTTGTTACTTGGATGTCTCCTATAGGCAACTAATGCAGTCTTGTTTGCCCGTTTGGTGGTCATGTTGCTCACATACTTAGTGAAATTCTTACATATACTATCACAGTGTTGTAATATATTATATACCACTGTTAGTTACAATGTTTTAGTACATTTATATCTGGGCACTAGGAAAGCTAATATTAAGTATATCCTGATTAATGCATTTGTAATTTATGGGTGTCACAAGCCACTTCTTTGACTACAGCAGATTTGTGAAAAGGAAAAAAAAAATTCTGTTTATGAAGTTCAGCACTGGCATATATTGCTTCCAGAGGCACTGATTCTTCATCATTGCAAGTTAGACGGTATCATCAAGAACGTTGTAGGTAAAGTTTATCCTGCCTTGGCGCAGAGAGGTGGGCTAGATAGCCTCTTAAAGTTCCTGGCTGTCTTGTCTGTTACGAGCCTAGTTACTTGGAGGGAAAAAATTCCTTTTTACTGTGGTTGAGAGCAACTGGACTGTATACTGTGTACAACCCTGTGCAGGTTGTGTAGCACAGACGCTGCGTGTAAAAATGGCTATTTCTCTGGGGTGAGGAGAAGGCCATCTAATGGTCTTACTGTTCATTGTGCCTTAGCCAGTAAGCTGGTTTGCCACAGACTGTGCAGCATGGGTTCTTTCAGGGTTAAAAGCAGAAGAATTGTTCCCCACAGTGTCTGCTTTTGTCCTTCCAATTTTTTAGCTTTGGCTGCTCTGACCTTCTTTTTCTCTTCGTCTTCTGCACACTGACAAGGTATGCATCTTAGGAAATTACACCTACCAGCAGCTCCCATGAGCAGGCTTGGCCGCAGGAGACGTTTCACTCTTTGTCTGGCTAGCGGTGAGACACTTGTGTCATTGAAAGATTTTCCCCCTACATCTTTCTTTGCTTTTCTTTTAATTCTTTTTTTGGCGATCAGGAGACTACAGCAAACACCAGTCACTTGGCAGTTATTGCTGCGAGATGAACAGGTGATTACAGGCACAAACCAGGCAAGATGACAGGTGGAAGAGAGCAAGAGAAGCAGAGGGGAGCCTGTGCACGCTGTCTATTAGAGAGCTCGCTTTTCATTAGTACAGAAGCCAGTTTAAAGGAGCAAAAGCAACAGTTTTTCCAGCTTTTCCTTTCTGTGTCAGACAAGATTTCTTTGAGTGCAAAAGGAAAATAAAAGTCTCCTTGCTGCTCTCATGGGTAAAAATTAAAATAGTTCCCTATTTATCACAGCAGATATTTTAACTCCGTCTATTCCCTGTCTCTTTCTACTTCAGCCTTTTGGGTACTATTTAAGTTTTAGAACTCAGAGCTTTTCTAAAATAATTTCCCAGCTCTTTTCTTCCACCCTAAGAATTCATGACATAAATGTTAGTTCTGCAGTGCTAATATTTAGCACTAGTGTGTAAGGTGCTGGACAGGCAGACCTTGGAGATCTAAATCCAGATCTACAGAATAGATACAGCCAAGATGACAGACGGTCACACGTCATCCTCTGTGATCTGCTGGCGTGTCTAACCTCTTGCTGCTGTGAAAGTTGCTAAATGTAAGGGATTGCAGCAGCGTGTTACCCCAGGCAAGGCTCACATCTAGGCTGGGAACAGGCTTCACCTTAGACTTGCCAATACTGATTCCACCCATAGGGAGAGCAAGGTACACATCTATTTTTGTTTCCATAAACGTAGTAGCTACTTGCATCCATAGTATCAGTTGCTAGGAGTTATGCTCGATATTAATTTGGCTCAACACAGAATCAGGCTAATCACAGAGCTGGTTAGAAAGTCATCTACCTATAAGAGGGGGCTCCTTTCCTTCATTGGAGATTCAGTAACTATCTAAGGTCGAGCAGCGGGCAACCCTGATTTCTTCAAACTTGGCCAGTCTTCTGGTTTCTGTAATGTTTCTGAGTCTGAACAAACCTTTGATAAAAAGTCATATCGCCTGAAATGATACAAGAAGTAGAAGCAGGTTCTGTTTCTCTGCCTGACAAGATCTGAGCAGCTGCCATTGAGCCCAGCTTCTAGTGAGAGTAAAATAGGGACAGATGCAGTTCCAGCCTTCCTGGAGGAAAAAGCTCTGCAGCCACACAGGATCAGTTTTCGCTGGTAAGTCTCCCGGTCGGCAGGCTGCTGACAGGCAGACTAGAGCCTGCTTAGCCCACTTTGATAAAGAACCCCAGGGGCAGGGATTAAAGTGTGTGAGACAAAAGAGGAGATGGTGGGTACTTGAGTAACAGGAACTCCTCATGATGGTTGAAGTAAGCCAAACCTAGGCATCTTTCGTTTAACACAAAGCACATTCATAATTACTGATCTGGTAGAGGCCCCATAGTGTGAGAAGGATCTTGTCCTAATTTCTGAGGCAGCTTTAGGAGAGAGGATGCTTGCTGGTGTCCTGTGCGGGTAGCCAGGGTATCTCTGTGGCACATTCAGCAAGGGCTGAAAGGGGACTTACAAGCTCAGGGCTGAAAGTAGTTGCACTGGTTGCTCCCATGTGAAGCTACTGTTGCCAGTATCTAAGCCTTTCCATTCTCTTGCATTCACAGACTAGCAGACTTAAGCCCCAAAAAAGGTACTAATTGCTCATAAAGCTGGTCCGACATACAGGAGCTGTGTTGGTTCATGCCTTTCCAGCAAGTCTGTAAGCTCTCTGGGTAAGTGACTCTGCTTCTGTTAGTTTACACAGTGCTGAGTACACTGAATTGTCCTTTATGCATTATATAGTAAACAGGGCCAATTCTAACATGTTATTGTCAGTTTGCATTAGCAAATTCTGACATTGCCTCTTTCCCAATTATAATTGATTAATGCTTATCAAAACAAGATATATTGCTGTATTTGTCTGTCTCCCCACGCTTGTTCTTGCTTGTTGCCACTAACATAGAACTGTATGTGAGAAATCTCAGAAAATAGAAGTCTGAACTTTGCAAGATTTCTGGCCCTTAAATTGGATGCTTGAGAGAACTGAGTTTGTGTCCCTCGTCTTCTGTCAAAGCTCCCAGTGGTTACTGTTGCTTTTGGCTAACATTGCTAGCCTGGGCTAACTGGTTGTAATCGGCTTCCATTTCTTTTCTCACAAATGAACATCAAGGGTCAGATCTCCCGTCACCGATGTCAATCCACTGGCTCTGTTAATTTTACTCACCCTAAATCTCAGCATAAATGAGAACACAACTAGGCTCCAAAGCTTCTGTGTTAGTTGCTTGTGGCAAACTGTGGTCCCTTGGAGCTGAGCTGAAAAGAGAATTAGACCTGCCCTTGTGTCACTGGTAGCGTGTAAGGCATGTGCCTCAGCTTTTGGAGGTAACTGGACTCTCTGGATGCTAAAGGAAAGCACAGAAGCCCTCAGAATAGATTGCTCTTTTGTCCAGAGGTACAGAACAACACAGAACTACAGAGACTGCAGCGAGTTAGTTATACACAGAAAAAGCACTGCATAGCAGCAGCTGCGTGCGTGGTCTTCAGCCCTGTCCTGGAGCAACCCTTCCCTTTCCCTCTGGATGAGCAGACACTGATCATTCCTTGGCGCCTCTGGGTCTTACCTGCCTCTCGCGGTTGCCTGCAGAGAGGCAGTGATGACAAGGACAGTGGGGCACCAGGGACTATTCTCAGAGCAGTTAATTCTGACGGCAGTGCTGAGGAACTTACCAGCTTTTTGGTCACTGCTGTCCTCAGCAGTATTTGAAGTAGCTTGCTGAAGACAAAGGTGTCTATATGCCATTCCTAAGATCTCTACAGCATGTAAGCCCCTCTGGTTTATTTTATTTTATTGAAGACTTTATTTTAAGATCATGAGTGGAACCTGCTCTTGCTCTCCTTGTTCCTAGAAAAGTGCATTAAAAAAAAAAAAAAAAAAAGAATGGGACTGTTTTGAACCTTGAGAGAAACAGTTTGGTCTGGGAAAAGCTTTTGGGTGACAGGTTGTTCTAGCTGACCTTATTCTCTTAACCTTATGATATAGCAGTGTTCTGCCTAATGCTGTACCTCATTAACCTCTACTGGGTGGAGCCAGAGCTGTCATCTCTCTGGGAGTAACCCTCTGTTGCTAAAAGCTAATGGAGATTCCTCTTTGGATCCAGTTTCACAGATCTGTGATTTTAGAGCAGAGCTAACTTTTTCAGTTCTGAGTGCAGCAAGGTAATTAACAGCTAAGATTTAATAGAAAATAGAGAGAGAGTTGTACCTGCTGACACAAATAAGGTAGAGTACAAACTTTTCCTGGGCTTGAAGCCAACTGACTCTCTGGGATTCTAAAACCCAGAAACAACTGCTTTATTATTTCTCATTTCTGCAGAATATGGTGGCCCTCTGCTCTTTTAGTAAAAGTAACAGCTATGTAAGAAAAAAGACTACTTTTCTCATGTCTGTAGGGAGCAACTTATGATGGGAACCGTTATCCTTCAAGGCACCCATCTCAGTTCTGAAGACGCAAAGGCATTTAGAAAGACTGTGTGTTTACCCAGATGAACTAATCAAATAGGAATATAACAGTGCCTCTTTTGAAGTAAATATGGTGGGAGTAATGTTGTTGAACCTTCACTTCTGAATACAAACTTCCCCTTGCCACCCAAGAGGGGAAACTGAAATTGAAATCTGCCCTCTTCCTGCAGTGGTGCTGCTAAATAAATGAGTCACCTGTGAATTACAGGGCAGTAAATACATCCACCGACACCTAATAAAGCAAGGCAGAGTGAAGTTCCAGTACTTTACGGTGTCACCAGAACCCTATGATGTATTTATAGCCAGCTTCAGAGTTTTTCCTTTTTTTTATTTATTTTTATATTGTACTCCTACAGTTTGGCTTTCTTGGCCTTTCTGCTTTTTGCCTACGGTGGTTTACCCAGTGGTTTGCAGCAAAGGAAGGCTGGCAGGCAGAATTTAGGCAGGACGACTCCTCAGCACAGGGACAACGCGCAGCAGCTCTCTGTTTCTCCTGTTCAGGGACTACCAGGCATTTTCTGTCTCTGGCCAAGGCAGTTTAAAGTGATGCTCACCTCCTCTATACGTCCCCTGCACCTGAGCTGGTACCTCTGTACATGGGGAAGGGTTGGTGGCAGATTGAGTGAGGAAAGGATCAGTGAATAGTTTTGGAGCTTGGTAATTTATTGTCCATTGAGGGCTTTGCCTCCTGCAGCAGCCCAAGAGGAGTCCAGCATGAACAGGGGCCTGAGTATGGAGAAGTGAAGAGGATGTGGTCTGTCAGACTGTTAAAGGGAGATTAAGAGCCCAAGGATGCTATCCATAGTTTAGTCAACAAAGAAGGTCCCTCTTCTGTTTTTCCTCTTTCAGCAACAGGGCAGATAGTTGCAGGGAAGTGACAAGGAGTGTATCCATGCAGTTCCCCTGCTTTTCCCTCTAGAATTGTGCTTCGCATAACACATCCATTTTCCACACAAATGAATGTTTTCCACCACTGCCTTCTGGAGAAGCAGCACTGAGTCCTCAATGTTTAGATCTGGAGTCTCTTTTTAAGTGATTGATCCTGTAGTGTGTGATGCGTTCTGTCCTTTTTGTAATGCCATAGCCAAAGAAAGTGAAATGACAGGGGGCAGGTCTTTGTTGCATTGCTGATAACTAGCTGGGTCTGAAATTTATTCCTGTATTTTACAAATAAGCTATTCAGTGATGTGTAGTTAATACACATCCTTCCCCCGTTTCCCTAAATCAAGCTTCCTACGGTTTAACTACATAATAAATATTTCAGAGTACTTTGTCTGTGGACTGGGTGAAAGTCAGGACTTCTGTGGCGAGGGATTCAAGGTGGGTGCCAGCAACGTCCTCATGGGTCGGCAGCTCTTCAAGAGTGATGTGCCAGATTATATTCCCCCTCTTCTCCCAAGTATAGTTAGGAGCAGGGGGCAGCTTCCTCTTGAGGACAGGATCCTTCTGGGTATCCCACTACATACACGGCAGCAACTCCAGTTTCCTCAGCAAAACTCAGGGCTGGGAACAGTTGTCTTGCACAGATAAAACTGCTCTGTGCCCTGTTCATGGCACTGCAAATCTGCCAGCCAGCAGGCATCTGCACCACGGGTTGCTTACCTCTGTCTCCAGCTGTGGGCCCCATTGTGAGGAAGGCTGATATTCACACTTTAAGGCTAACAAATGGCCACCAGATCAGTCAAACATTTATACTAACAGCACACACTGGTCAGGCTGGAGAATCTTGGTGTCTGTTCTGTTCAGTTCCCATGTCTAGCAATCACTCGCTGGCTCAATGCCTCTGAGCCTCTGTTTCCTTATCTTTAGAATGGCAAAGTAATACCTAAAGCTGTTGAATGGCTTCATTAATAAAAGATTTTAAAGCGCTGTGAGATTCTTAGGTGGCAGGTGTTGGATTAATTTGAAAGTAATATTCTCGCTTTCCAGCTTTACCATCTGCAAGCATTGATTAAACCCAGCAAAACACTCAAGTATTTCTGACTGCTTTAGCCCCTGATTTAGATCTCTTAAACTGTAACGTAAGTTACTGGAAAATAAATTACAAGCATATCAAGCTCAGCTAGAAGTACTAGGTGTGCAGCTTGGGCTGATCCATTACAAGTTACTGACGTGTTGTACCAAATTGAGACCAATGACCAAAACCATTGCATCTCTGCGTTAGGGAAATACGAAATGAGTCAAGCAGGTTTCTGAGGCGCATGCGTGCACACCTACAAGCATAGATCGGGGGGGTGGGGGGATGGACAAGGAAACTTACATTCATAAGCAATTTATTCCCGTTTGAATGAATAAAAGGAGGAGAGGGAAAGCAGCGCAGTGCAAGGCGAGTCCTGGGGCCGGCTGGCTCCTTTTCCGCAGCTCCCGATTGACTCCCGGAGTGATCTGGCGTAAGTCAGTTCACCGTCTGTACCTGGCTTCCCCAGTGTGGCCCGGGGGTTTTACCATGCAAATTGATAGGCAATAAATTACTCGATGCTGCTACCGCATTTATTTATTAATTAATGGGCTGCAAACTCTGGCTGCAGTCCTCACTCTCCGAGGATTAAGTGCAAATATACCTGTTTGGACTCAGCCTGTTGCTGCGGGAGCGTTAAAAAACCAAAACAAACCTATAAAAGCAGTCTGGAGTTCCGACGGGTGCCGTCGTGCCTGGTTCTCGCTTGGCTCCCGCGCAGCTGCGGCCGCCGGGCGAGCGCTGGGACGGGGCGGTAGCGAAGCGCGTCCCCGGGGCATCGCGGAGGGCCGAGCACCGGCTGCGAGGGCCGCCGGGCTTCGGCCCCGCCGCTGCTCCGGCCCCGCGCCCGCGGGAGGAGGTGCCGGAGGGCGGCGGGCACGGCCCGTCCCGTCCCCGCGCTGACGGGGCAGGCGCGTTCTCCCGGGGGCCGATCGGGGCGGGCAGGCGGCGCGGCCTGGCCCCCGCCCGTGGGCGCGGACGGGCGGGGCGGATGCCGGGCACCGGTTCCCCGGGGCGGGGCGGGGGGCTCCGCTCCGCCAGGGCAGCGTTGGGAACTCCCGTGCGAACAGTTCTGGAGGGCCGGAGTGCTCCCCGCTGCTGACAGCGCCACCGGCCCGGTCCCGGCCCCCCCACCCCCTCCTCGCCCCGGGGGCCGCGTCGGGACCGGGCCGGGGCCGGGACCCCCCGCAGGCACCGAACGCGTGTGTAAGGCACTGGCGTATGAATGGCGGGGGCGGTGCCGCCCTCCGGCCCCGCCTCCCCCCGGAGCCAGCCAGTCCCTCTGCGGAGAGCTGCCGCCTCCCTCATTGGCTCGCCGCGACCGGTATATTTGCATACGGCTCTCCCATTCGTGGAGCCGTCGCCCCGGCTGCGCTTCACCTGCGCCGCCGAGTTGCCCGCACTTGGCGCGCCGGCCGCCAGCATCCCGCCCCCGGCTCAGCGCCCCGCTCCGCCGGACCCGCGCCTCTCCGCGCCACCCGGCCCTCCCGCCCTCCCGCCTCGCCTCCCCGCCCGCCCGCCCGCCTGCCTGGAAAGACTTGGCGTTGCCTTGCCTGGCTGCGCGGGGTTAATCGGCTTGAGCCCTCCGTCGCCTGGATCCGGCGGACGGAGGATAACAATCCCGACCTCTGTGTGCGTGTGCCTAGCAGCTCTGCACTGCAACGCTTGCGAGTGGAGAAGCAACAGAAACCCCCTGGAATTGGGATTAAAAAAAAAAAAAAGAAAGAAATCAAAAATTTACCTGGGGTCTTTGGCTTTTTTTTCTTCTTTTTCGTTTTCGATAGTCCCTCTCAGCTTAGTGAGAGACGGGGGTCGCAGGCAGGGATAAGTCCTCAAGGACCCCGTGATCCTGGAGGAACCTGACCGGTGGAGGCTCCGGGACCCCCGCGCTGACATGTGCGGCTTTCCAGCGCCCTCCCGGAGGCTCGGGGCGGCCTCGGGGCTCCCGGCACAGTAGATCCAACCCTGGGAAACGCCGCGTCTTGTTCTTCCGTGCGGTTACTAACCTCCCCCTTCCCCTCCCTCCCCTCCTCGCACACGCTCCCTCGCACAGGCACAAACCGTCTCTCTGCCTCTCGAACACGCGCGCCCGCCCCAGAGCCTCGGAAGCGACTCTGCTTGCTGCTAGCATGGGTCCCCTGGCATCATGAACCTCGTCCTTTCTCCCCGGCTGGAATTCAGACTGCCCGTCTGTAGGTGCCCTGTGCCTTGACCATGCACCTGAGAATAGACCCCAGCGTTTGCCCGGGACGCCGCCCTGCCTGGACCCTGTGGATGTGCTCCCTCTTTTGGGGATGTATCGTCAGCTCTGTGTGGAGTTCCTCTAACGTGGCTTCTTCTGCCTCCTCTTCCTCGTCAGTATCTCAGGCTCAGTATGAGCATCACTTCCACGGCAGCAAGCACCACTCTGTGCCTATCTCTATCTACCGCTCCCCTGTCTCCCTCCGAGGAGGACACGGTGGGTTCCCGCTCTCGTTTCTTTCTAACCTTTTCGCAGAGCAGCTGGAGCAGCAGAGAGGGAACAGGGGCGACGGCTGGGACTCCGGGGCAGGGGGTCCTCCTGGCCCCTCATATTTCCGCTCCCCTCCCCATTAACCCTCCTTCCCTTCCTGAGCGCAGCCCAGGGCTAAGGACGGGCCGCTTCCAGAGCCAGCTTCCCCGGGCAGCGTGGTCCAGCGGGAGGGGGTGGGGGGTGGGGTACCGGGGCGGGCTCGGGCCGCTCCGTGCCGGGCGGCAGCGCCGAACCCGTCGGGTCGGGTGGAGGGGCACCGGCTCCCATCCCGCTGGGGCCGGGAGCTCCTCCGGGAGGGGATCGCCACCTCACCGGCTCCCGGCCCTGGCGTAATCGGAGCGGTTGACGTGGTCTTGCAGCAGCGAGTCTTCCCCGCAGGGCCCGCGGTCTGCCCGGGTGCCCCGCTGCGGGGGAGCCGCCCCCGGATTCTCCCGTGCCCTGCCCTGCCCTGCCCGCTCCCTCGCAGCCTCCCTTGGTGAAGTTGTCGGGTGGCTCGGGGCGTACGAACGGAACGGCGAGGGCTCCTTACCCCTGCTCGGTGCCCGGCAGCGGCTTCCCGGGAAACCTGGGGGCAGGAAGTAATGGGGAGCGGGTTTCCACTCCGGCAGCAAGGGACGGGGGGGGGGGGGGGGGGGGGGGGGGGGGGGGGGGGGGGGGGGCCCGCCGGCATCCTGCCGCTGAAATGCTGAGCAGTGCTCAGCAGCTGGACCAGCACTGCCTCTGCCCGTCTCTCCTGAGCCTGCTCGCCCCGAGAGGAGTTGGCCCAGGCCTGGCTGACGTGGGGGCCCACCCTCACCTCCGCTTTCACCTCTCCCTGTGTCCCTTGGCTTCTGCCTTCAGCCATGTCAGCCAAGGGTGAGAGGCAAGCTAGGGCCTGGCCCTTTCCCTGCAGGGCTGCAGGTCAGGCTCAGGTCTGGCCAAGGTGTGAATCCCGCAGCAGCTTTGCTTTGCCACCTTTTAGGTAGAAATAGTGATATACTGGAAAGACGACTAAAATCTTTGCCGTTGTACCCAGCTCTGTCCTTCTCCTCCCTCCCAGCTTTCTTCTCCTTTAGCTATTCCTGTTGGAAACCCTTTGGGATAGGGACTGGCCGATCCCTCATATCCCACACTTTAGCGTGATGGGGACTATCTCAACAAGGTCCCTGAGTATTGCTGCTAACAACGGGGCTCCAGCTGCTAATGATTAATAACCCGTAACCAAGTTTCATATGTGTGGTGCTTAACAGATGGTCTTGATGTCTAGCATGGCACTGGTTCCTTTCCTGCGTGGAGCCTGAACGTGTTTCTCTTGCTTTTTTGGGGTGGATGTGAGCTTTGGGGTAGAAGTAGGAGATTGCTAAGCTGACAGGGTGCTGCCACTTGTGTCTGCAGAACTGGCCGTGCACGTCCAGCTCGACCCACTTTGCCCAGTGCTGTTTTGGACCTGAGTCCTTGCCTCTGCAGCATGGTGCTGTTCTGCAGCATCCCGGGCTCCCCCCTCCTGCTCTGCCAGAGCACCCGCAACCTGCCCTGCAGTGCTCCCAGCCACCCTCTTCCCACACCCTCCAGTAGCTCTGCCAAAGCACCTCCTGCTAGCGCAGCCCTGCTCTGCTGGTGCTCAGTTGTGACCCGCAGCATCTGCCTCCTGGCTTTGTTCCTGAGCCCGTTCCCTCCCCAACGCGCCTCAGCTTAGACCTGCAGTGCTGAGTTCCTTCTACAACTCTGCCAGTGTGCCTATAGCTGTAGCTGGAGGTCCATCCCTCGCTGTGCTGTTTGAAGTCTTTGGACTGCTCTACTGGTCATCCAACTGCTTAGCCGTGACATTCCAGATCCCGATATCTCTGTAACCCCGACACAGCCCTGCTAGCACATCCTCCTAGCGCCTACTGCAGCCATGTCATGCGATATTTCAACCAGCTGTCCCAGAGCTCTCCCCTCCCTTTCCCTCTCCTTCCAACTCATCCTCTCCCTTATTTCTGACACCCGTTCTTCTTCTTCTGGCCCTGCGCAGACATGCTTTTCTAGCTGAGTGGTCCTACGATGGAAGGGGATAGCCAAGTCTGGCTCATAGGTCACTTGTGAGGAAAGGAGACAAGGATGTCGGAAAATGTGATGGTGGTTAGCCTTGATGCAAAAGGCAGGCAGTAGTCTGCGGGAGAGTCCACGTTCTGTTTCCTGGTCAAGAAATGATAGTTCTTTTCTCCTCGATGATTTTTCTATCTGCCCTGAAAGGCCAGCAAAGCCTTGTTTAAGAGCCCTGAGCAAAAGCTGTTATCAACTTCAGTGTGAGGCAGGCATTTTTTCTGTGTCCTCATTGCAGTAAGGAATCAAGGGAGATGGAGAGCTCAGGGAGCTCAGGCGAGTACATAAACCAGCATAAGAATTTTTTTTTTCCATTTCTAATCATGTCGTGTAGCAAAGCTTGCATGGAAACCCCCTTTGGCCATGAGTGTGGGGGTGAGGGGCAGAGAGGGAGGAAGAAGAGACTACAAAGACAGCTGGTCTTGTAAACACACGCATGGTTTATTGTGTTTTCTTTTACTGTTGTACGACAGAGGCCCTTGGAATTTGGATCCATGACAGTGTTGAGGAGTCAGATCCCAGGGAGACTGTGCACTCCCTGTGTTTCCTGGGATTTTGGTTTTTTTTCTTTGCTAGGAGGAAATAAAAAATTCACTCTGACTACTGCCATAATCAGTGGCTACTTTCGTACTGGTTTTGGATGGAATCAGGTCGGGACTGTGGTCACCCTGCCATGTTGCCACCCAGTCCTGCAGTGATGTGACCATAGTGGCTTAGTTTTGTATCTAACTGTATTTTGCTTTTTTCTTGTGCATCCTAGTAGATTTCAGTCTGTTTGAAGAAGTAGATTAGTATCTAGAACAGAGGAAAGGTAAATGTCTTTCAAGCAGCGAACACTTGTTTGGAGTCTGTGCTCAGTGCTCCTTTAAAATCAGTGGAAAACCTTCCTGTGGCTTAACTTGAACAGGACTGGGCCCAGATCTGGCAGTCGTTACAGTGCTGGTGTTACAAGAGTTAATTCTGAAACCACTGAGCCGGTGCTTTCCAGGAGTTGAGCTGCAACCTGCAAATGTAGAACTTGGCACAGCGTATCTTCTCAAGGAGAAAATCTTTGTAAGAGGTTTACCTCCCTGTCAGCTGGGGAGGAAGCCTGGCCAGGCAGAGGACTTCATCAAGTCAGAAGAAATCTTTTTTCCATGTGAGGACCTTCCTAAACTGGCAGAGTCCTTCTCCCCAAGAAATAGGAAGGGAAAGCCATGATTCCTCTTTGTTTCACTAAGGACTTGTGGGACAGAGGGAGGAAAAAAATCCAACCGGGGAACAAAGTTGGGGCTGTGTTTGTTGAAAGTCCTCATGTGCTTCCCTTTAGCTATTTAGCACCCTGCTGGGTCAGCTGCTTTGCCGGAGCCTGCAGCAGTGGCTTCACAGCCCCTTTCCGTGTCTTCATCGCCTCAGTTGATGAATAATGTATGCCTTCAGCTGACAGATAAAATGAAGAGATTTGTGTGTGTTTTTTTCTGAGAGATGAATTAATTAATTTGGTTTCTCTATTTTTCAGTTTCTTCTCTGGCCCTCCTTAATGGGTGGGGAGCAGCGGTGCGCAGAGGCAATGTGTGATGCCTCGTGCAGGTTGCCCCAGGCTGCTGACTACTGCTGTGCAGTGGAAGCTATGGGAGCAGTGTGGGCCTGGGGGTTTTCGCTTTGTGGGGACTAGGCTTGCTTAGGCTGTTGCACAAGTCACAGCAAAAAGTGAAGAAGGCTTGTCACGAGGACTGGCAGTGAACAGTCACCAGATCTTGTAGGTGTAACTCTCAGGCCTTAGTCAGTTCTTAGTAATCCTGTTGTTTATGTGAAGCATTTCCATCTCTTACAGCTTTTTTAAAATTAGCAAATGAGAACAAATGTTTGGACAAATCAAGAGAGTCTTTCCATGAAACAGGCAGGTATTTTGCAAGCCATTGTCGAAGCTTGCCACACACAGCTGTGACAGTGTACCCTCTTTCTAATATGCATTTGCTACTCCTTGCTGCTCTTCCAGGGTGACCTGTTCCTCCTCTCAAGTGTCTTTGTTACTGCAGTCATGCCTTTTCTGTAAAATAGGGAAGCAATTCCCAGTCCTTGGCACTGACCGTTCCCCAGTACCAAGCAGGACCCTCCCTGTTCCTCCATCATCGGGAGATTACTTTGAGCAAGGGTTGTTATCTTTAACAAAAGGGAAAAAATCATCCTATATAGAGCAGTCAGTGATCCAGTAAAATTAACTTCATTCAGAGCTGAAATTAGGGTTGCAGTTAAGTTCTGCAAAGGTGAAAAGCTAGAAGTCTGTCTACTTTCTGTGGCTTGCCTCTAGTCTCTATCAACAATGAAGCCTAATTTTTTTTAAAAGGCTAGCGATTCTGTGTGCCTGAATGTTTACATTCACTTCTTCAGAGACGTTAACAATGACTTATGTTTTTAAAGAAAGGCGAGGTCTGTTTAAATTGTCTCAGGGTGGCTATCCAGACATCTAAGCATCCAAACTCACTAATCCCCCGTAGTCTTAAGTGATCATAGCTGAGCTTTGCCCCCCTGCGCTGAGTCTCTGTAGCTCCTCCGAGAAAGCACAGCGTTTAGCTGAACACAGAAAAATTATTGGTATATGCAAAGGCAGTTTCCGTAAAGCAAGGTTACTTTTTGACGTACTATTTGCAAATTTTTGTATGAAACAGTTTCTGATGAGGTGCTTTGACCTCTCATTCTGCTGTCCTATGGAGTGCTCAGTATTAACTGTTCCCGACTTGGAATAGCTTGCACTGTACCGTAAAATTGAAGCTGAAGTCTGTTCGCCTGGTACTTGATCTTGGGAGATCCCCGTGATCTTGCAAGATCTGGAACATGAGAAACCTATGTTATTGTTGAACCTTGTCATTCTGGTTTGATACATGTCTCTTTGCCCTTTGAAACATTGCTTAGACCCATGCTGCTGAAGGTGCAGTCTCTTAAGACGTGTTTAAAAAAACCTTCTTCTAATAGCTACCTTGTGCTTGCTCAGTATCTCATAGCACATTGTGCAAAAAAGTGGGAATGATAGCCCTGAGTCAGAATTAGATCAGGGCTTTCTTCCTCCTTATATTTCCTTTGCAATTTAGACTGGAGAGAGGTTTCTTCTCTTTATCATTTTTTGCTTTTGGATAATATAGCCCTGACTTGTCAAGCAACTGCCACATTCTAATGCAGAGGTGACTGCATTTTAAAGACAGATGAGGGATCCTGCTGCATGCTTTGTATAGGCATTGAAGTTGTAAAGAATACTGGGATACGTGACAGCAGCTAGGCAGTGGAACACGTAGAATGAGAACGGTACTTTTTATAATATTTCTGCATTTTAAAAAAGGAAGACATTTTTCTTAAACTGGCCAGTTTTCCATGTTGTTTTTGGTTTGTGGTTTTTTTTTGCTTTCTATCCTTTTGCCATGGCATGAAAGTACATGCTTGAACAATGTTATGATAGTCACTGGGTTGTTACATACAGTGCTGTTGGAAGCTCCAGATTCTTTACACAGGTCTCACTAGAAGCAGGAAAACATACCTAGGTCATCCGAGGTGAGAATATGGAAAAGAACTTGATAGTCTCCAGCTGGATGTGGGAAAGTTCCACGTTTTGCCGTACAGAAGGTAACTGAATAAACAGCTGGAGCTTGTAAGTGCAAGGAACAGAAATTTTGTCTGGGAAGTACACAGGATAACCATATTTTCTTCATTTCCATGTGCTGTTACTTAAGAAGCCTGGCTGGCTGTGTAGGTGCCTGGAATGAGGGTCTTGTGCAGGTTGGCAGACGTCTTTTCATTTTGCATTTCTGGTGGGCTTTGATAACTGTGATAGATCGCTTGCACTAAAGAGAAAAAGTGTTTTTTATGTCTTCATTGTAACCTCTGCACACAAGATGACACACTGTTGACCAGTGGCTCCAATTCGTTGTATGACCTTGGTGAAACATTACCTTTCTCTCTGACTTGTTTCCTTCATCTGTAAAATTAAGAGAAAACCATTTATCTCCTAGATGAGGTGAGCAGTCCTGGTGTACCTGTGTGCTTTGAGATCCCTGGCAGGGAGCCATAGTAGTGTGTGAAATCCCAATAGTCCTCTTCGGCTTTAGAATTTGGAGAAACTTAAGAGAGCAGCCTGCTTCAATCTCTGCTTGAAGGACAAGCAAGGCACCTTCAAATTCTGGACATAGATCCCAGTAGCGTTTTCCCTCATGGCTCTCAAGCCTGAACAGGCTCCAGTGCCATATGCCAGAGCTGGTGTTTCCAAAGGAGCAGGAGAGCATTTTGGCCAGAGTGCCGGCTGTGCGGAATTCCAGGCAGCCGCCAGAGCTGGAGGCCTGCAATTTGCCGCAGATCCCTCGCCACTCTCACAAATTACTTCTCTTTGCTCTGTGTGTGTGTGCGCGCATGTTGTTTTTGCACATTAAAACATAACTACTTATACTCCTGAGTGACTTTCCCCCAAACTATGAATTTAAAGTACTTCCGACACTGTCTTTTAGAATTTGAATATAATTACATGCTTTGGGTGTATATTGTGGTTTTTGCTACATAAGAAACTAATGGAAATGATCTGCCTGTTCCTGTAGTTTACAGATTATATGCTTTAGATCTGAGGACATATATTTAGGCTGCTTTTCTGTATGGTGTATTAAAATGAAAATGAAGTTGGTGTGAGCTGTAGTGGTTGCTAAGCATGAATAGCAGGCTGATAAAGGACATTACTAGATTGATCCAGTTTACTTCACCATCTCTTAGTTTTGCACCTTTCATCTCTTTGCATTCTTCATGGTGGAGAAGAGGAGGATGGAAAATACTTCACAGTCTATATAGTCTATATAGTCTGTCTGCAGAAGCTCAAGGGACAAGGTGAATGAATCAGAAAGACATAAGATGTTGCTAAAAAAAAGACGCTTCACTTCTGTGGATATGACATGGAAAAGAATCAGGGAAAACTTTGTTTTCTAGAGGGCTCAGGAAAAGAGCACTATCAGGCTGACTCGCCTGTTTATTCAACAGGCCAGGCTCCATGTAATAACTGTAGACTAAATCCATCTCTACGCTGTCCTTGGAATGTTGTTTTGAATTTAGAACAAATTCAGAAGCACTCCATCAAGTAGATCAAATGATTGAAAGGGGAGAGGAGGTGAAGTTTGTTTTTTTCCAACAGTTTGTTCTTTAGCATCATGCTGGATGACATCAACTGGACGTGTTTGTGAACCTTTTGGTTCCTTGCTCATCTGCTGCGTTGCCCAGTGAGTGTTTTCCTGACTCCCTGTCGTGGCTGGATCCTGCAGTTCCAGCAGCCTACTGCTCCTGCTCCAGCTGGTTTGCTTCATGACCCCAGCCACTGGAGATGTTACAGAGATGATATCTGGAAATGTTCCTATCTAGCTGGTTCTGCAGGTTTTCTGTTTCAGCTACCAGAAGTTTCAGTGCACAAATGTCTTCCACTGTTGGTGAAGGCTTCCAACCATATTATGAGGGCAAAGCAGCAGAGTACGGAAAGTTGCCAAATAATGTTGGGGAGGCAGTCATGGAGTGGTTAAGGGAGAGAGCACACAGTAGACAACCATGTATCAAGCACGCTGGTCATTAACCAAGTTTCTCCTTATCTCACCTACAGAGCATACATAAATATGGCTTTAGAGAAGCCAAATCTACCAGCGTTTTATTAAAATCGGAAACTTTCAACACTGCTCATTTTGTCAAGCAGGAAATCTGGCTTCTTAAGCATGTGCTAGAGAATGTTGCAAGATGGTTTGAGATCTGCCTGCCTTGTACAGGGCAAGAAAACATGTTTGGCTAAAATAAGAATTGACCTGAAATTGTTGAAGAAATGCAAGTGTTTTCAAAGACAAGAAAAGAAGTGGAAAAAAAGGCTTGATTCATTTTGGTTCAGTTACTATGCTGCCTGGACATAGCAAAAGACCTTCTGCTGAGGTCTTTGGCTGTCTACTGTGGAAAGATTCTTACTGTTTGGTTGAACAGTTATGAATTCCTGTGTTTATTAGATTAAAAGCTCTAACTTTCCTTGTACTTCATCTTTTGTAACTTCCCTGAGTTATGGTGATCATCTGAGACAGTTGCACCCCAAAGACTATCGGAGCTTGCAGTTCTATAGACGCGTTTTTCTGACCTACAAGCGCTTTGGGTCTTTTAGTACCTGGTGAGGTGAAAGTGGAAACAGTAGGTAAAACTTGATATTTTTCTCTTTCCTCTGTTTGTTCTTCTTGTTTTAATTGTCTAATGGTAGCCAATCATATGCTTTTTTCACTTTCTGATTATTCTGCTGATGATTATGATGTCCTGGGTTTTCACAGAAGAGTTGTCATTCACTGATGTCCACTGAGTGCAGTGTTTAGGTATGCTGGTGGCCTTCATCTAGATATCTGCTTCCATAACCTCTCTGTAGGATTGCAGGAGAACTCCCTGCTCCCCCAATGTCATCTTTTCTTTGTAGTTAAGTAATGAATGCCAAAGCTATTCCAGGTTTCTCTGATCTTGCTCCCCTGTCTGCAGTCCAGCATATTTCCGTCAGTGTAAGTTTGCAAGATACTGGTGACTTTGAATGCCTTTTCACTTTTTATTATCTCACCACCGAGTCTGCTCTCCTTCCTGTGCCCTCATGCATTCAGAGGCAGTTCATTAGAGGCAAGGAAAAGGCAAAGAAATTAATTTTCCTTGAGAAATGTATTCAGCACTTTATACAGGCTTGAAGAAGAGAAACAGCGGAGAATTCTTACTATCTTCTTTTTAAACTTCTTTTTCTATGGAGAATATGGAGAAAAGTGTCTGTGCCCTGCAAGGATCCCTTTACCTGGTGACTTGCTTTTCTGACACTAGGCACTATGAGCACACCAGGCTTGCAGTAGTAGTACTGGAACAGAGTAAGGTGGTGGGGGTGCCTGTCCTCCGGAATCAATATGTATTAGCTTAGGAAAAAAGGATATGTCTTGTAACTGAAGATCAGGGTGGCAAATTCTGCTCAGGTGAATGCCAATAGTGTGTATCTAAGCTTATTTCATTTCAGGTAATTGTTATCCAGACAGGTTGGTTTCTACTTAACAAGCCATAGACTCAGACTACTTTTGCTGGCCCAGTCATTCGGAAAATATACACTGGCACGATAAGCAGCCTCCCTGCTGGACTAAATAATACTTGATAGCTGATCTACTGAAATGGTGAAAACCTGAACCCTTTGTGGATTCCTTGGTAAGAACTTTTGCCATTGATGTCAGTGAAGCCAAATCCCACTTGGCAGTGAGTGATACTGAAAAGATTTTTCCTCAGAAGCAGCACTGAGCAGAACTGAGGGCAAGAACCACCAGAATTTTTCCCTAGCTCTGCCACTGGCTTACCTTGGCATGCAGGATGGTGAATTTTAGGGGTACATCATGTATTGCCAGGTGTTTCAGTTTCCCTATGCAGTAGTGCAGAAATGTGATGAGTATTTAAAATCTCTTTAGATCCTGACATAATCCATCTGATAGGAAAAAACCCACCGTATTGTTAGTGTTCTTTCCGAACATACTGGAAAGATATTGTTGAACTTCAGCCAGGATGTTTGGTCCTTTGAATTTAGGGACCATCACAGTGCTATGGCTCCTGGTACTGTCTTTGCATGAAGTCCTCGGAATTCATCCTTGTAATACCCTGAGAAGGGTTGGTACCTTCCCGTGTAGCCAGTTCTACAAAGAAATATTGATCCTCGTCCCAAGAATACACTGTCAGAAAAATGGGCAATGCCTGGGCTGTGTGGTTAGATGCAGTGGGGCTTTTTCAGTCATTTCTTTCTGGGAGCAAGTGATTCTCTGCTGCTGGTGACAGTTTCATTTACTGCTTCAAGGAGCATTATGGATATGCATTCCTCTTTTCTGGTTCCAGAACTCTGGGGGGATTTCTTACACTAGTGACCCAAAGAGCTGACCGCATCAACCCAGCCTCTACTTTCAGTGTCCCTGTTCACTGTCTTCTGCTTCTGTCACGAGTTAGATTTTGTTTGCAACTGCTCAATCAATTCATTTTACCAAAAATTGTGAACAAAATTATCAAAGTGATTTTAGCTAGCAAGGGAAAGAAGAACTGATGGAGAGAAGAGGAGGAAGACAGAAATTAAGCTGAAGTGTAAATCAGTCAAGGGTACAATTCCCATTCTTTCTTTCTCTTTAATCAGAAGTAAAGGAGGCAAGGATTATCAGAAGAGCCATTAAAGATCCAAGTAGTTCTCAACAAAAGACATGGACAATTTGAAGCTGGAGGAGGAAATACTCTAAAGAAACAGGAAAGGAAGAAGGTATATGAGAGCTCAGCAGCAAGATTGCCCTGTTGACTCCTCTTGATCTGAACCGAGGAGGTTCAGGCTGCTCTGTGGAAGGCTGTAGGGTCGGCAGCTTGCCCACCAGAGCCCCATGCTACTGATGTTCAATGTACAGTGGTCTTTCAGCCACATGCCTTTTTTGACCTTGGACCTAGACTTCAAAGTATTCCATATGTTTTTACAAATCCAGTTGCTGTGAGGACTGAAATGCCCGTTTAACTTATTTTTTTTATACCATTGCCTGTGTTTTTGGAAGTCTTACTGCCAATGTCTAGAACTAGACATTGATACATTTAGATTATTACCTACAGGTCTAAAAAGTCAAGGCACTTTTAAAAAAAATATTTTCTGTAGAAGGAGAAAGGGTGGATTCTGCTTCTGCGCAGCATGGTAAGAGCTATGCAGCGCTTCATTTGTATTACTAAGCAGGTCACTGGGACAGGCCCAGGTGAAGGCTGGGCTGTACGGCAGTCTGCAGCAGTGCCACAGGGTGTGTGCTTGCCCTGACTGCGCTCCCCCCTCGCACTAAAGGGAACAAAGGGGAGCAGTTTGTTCAAATGCAGTGTCTGAACAGTGGGCATTTTTGTGAGGGCACCCCTGCATGTGTACATAGGGATACGTGTAGTATTTCTCCTCAGGGAAACTTGCTTCTTTTCAGAAGCAGTATCTGGTTTTTACGTTTCTGCTGAGTTTTAGGATTATGCTTAATTCGTGTCCATAGGGAAGGTGAGTTCAGATTCAAGAAAGGGCTGGGGGCTGCGTGTGGAGACTCTTTCCCTCTAAATACTGAGTAACGACAAAGCAGTCATATCTGCAGGCGCTCTTTGTTTCTTTTTCACAGAATCACAGAATGTTTGAGGTTGGAAGGGACCTCTGTGGGTCATCTAGTCCAACCCTCCCGCTGAAGCAGGGTCACCTACAGCAGGCCGCAGAGGACCTTGTCCAGGTGGGTCTTCAATATCTCGAGAGAAGGAGACTCCACAACCTCCCTGGGCAGCCTGTTCCAGTGCTCCGTCACCCTCAGAGGGAAGAAGTTCTTCCTCATGTTCAGACGGAACTTCCTGTGCTTCATTTTGTGCCCATTGCCCCTTGTCCTGTCGCTGGGCACCACTGAAAAGAGTTTAGCCCCATCCTCCTGACACCCACCCTTCAGATATTTGTAAGCATTTATTAGGTCCCCTCGCAGCTTTCTCTTCCTCAGGCTAAACAAGCCCAGCTCCCTCAGCCTCTCCTCGTAGCAGAGATGTTCCAGTCCCCTCACCATCCTTGTAGCCCTCCGCTGGACTCTCTCCAGTAGCTCTTCATCTTTCTTGAACTGGGGAGCCCAGAACCGGACAGAGTGCTCCAGATGGGGCCTCACCAGGGCAGTGTAGAGGGGAAGGAGAACCTCCCTCGACCTACTGGTCACACTCTTCCTAATGCACCCCAGGATGCCATTGGCCTTCTTGGCAGCCAGGGCACACTGCTGGCTCATGGTCAACCTGTCATCCACCAGCACACCCAGGTCCCTCTCCGCAGAGCTGCTCTCCAGCAGGTCCACCCCAAGCCTGTACTGGTGCATGGGGTTGTTCCTCCCCAGGTGCAGGACCCTGCAATTGCCTGTGTTGAACCTCATCAGGTTCCTCTCTGCCCAACTTTCCAGCCTGTCCAGGTCACGCTGAATGGCAGCAAAGCCTTCCGGTGTGTCTACCACACCTCCCAGTTTGGTGTCATCAGCAAACTTGCTGAGGGTACATTCTAACTCTTCATCCAGGTCATTGGTGAAGAAGTTAAACAAGACTGGGCCCAGTACTGACCCCTGAGGGACACCACTAGTTACCGGCTTCCAACTAGACTCAGCGCCGCTGATGACAACCCTCTGAGTTCTGCCATTCAGCCAGTTCTCTATCCACTGCACCGACCACTCATCCAGCGCATACTTCCTGAGCTTCCCTAGGAGGATATTATGGGAGACTGTGTCGAAAGCCTTGCTGAAGTCGAGGTAGACAACATCCACGGCTCTCCCTTCGTCTACCCAGCCAGTCATGCCGTCATAGAAAGCTATCAGATTGGTCAGGCATGATTTCCCCTTGATGAATCCATGCTGACTACTCTTGATAACCTTCTTTTCCTCCACTTGCTTGATGATGACCTCCAGGATAAGCTGCTCCATCACCTTTCCCGGGGTGGAGGTGAGGCTGACCGGCCTGTAGTTTCCTGGGTCCTCCTTCTTGCCCTTTTTGAAGACTGGAGTGACATTGGCCTTTCTCCAGTCCTCGGGCACCTCTCCTGTCCTCCAGGACCTCTCAAAGATGATGGAGAGTGGCTCAGCAATGACATCTGCCAGCTCCCTCAGCACTCGTCGGGGCTTTTTTTATCCCATTTCACAGCCTGAATGACTATCCTACAGCAACCCTTTTCTATAACCTTTCTGGATTTTCTGTTTGGTCCCTGGCCTTCGTGTAGCTGAACTCAATTGTGTTTACAGAAGTCTTAGTTAATCAAGAAGTTTAAAATATGTCAACAGAGAGTCCCTGAAGTGGTATGACAATGCAACGTCATCATTTTATGGTGCAATGCTAATGGTTTCTAATTATTTATAAAATATTGGTAAAATTGTAAAATTCAATAGTCATTATGGCTTATATGACCCTCATACCAAAAAACCCAGAAATGCAGTGGGTGGCTCTTCTAAAAATGAGATTTCTGTTATCTTTGCTATCTCTGCTTGTCTTGGAATGAATCACAGAAAAACAGTGCAATCATTCTAAAAGAATGTGTGGGAAGGTTTTAGGATCCTGCCATGCAAACCTATGGTCTATAAATTCACAGACAGGACTGTAGCTATAAGAAAATCATTTGGAGTCTTATAGTCTACAGTCTTTTGTAGGCTACAGTCTTTCAGTAGCAAAGATTCAGGAATTAAAAAAGATTCTTGGTTCAAATTACAGTTGAGTCATGGATTCTGTCAGTGATCTCTGAGGGCAAGGCTTGGAAAATGTATGAGTGAATGTGGAAATGCACTGATAAAGAAATCCTGCAGTAGAGTTGAGGTAAGCGAGGGACTAAACTCCCGGAATGCTGAGCTGCAGATAAACTCACAGTACAATCAATGATATGTCAGCACCAATTTTGGTTAGATGTTGATACGCAATTAGAAGAGACATATCCAACCCAAAGGAAGAAATTAATCACACAAGATGATAAGAATTGCCATACACATTGGTCCATCTGGTCTGGTATTCTGTCTCTGGCCGTGGCCAGTGCCAGATGCTACAGATGGACGCAAATAACCTCTTTGATATGTTTAATTGTATATCCCGAGGGAGGGTTCTGTTTTTTTTCCTTGACCTCACAAATGAGGATCACCTTATGCTGTAAAGAACTGAGAAGGAGACTCATTGCAGTTTTATCCTAGATATAATAATTTCACATGCCATTCTTTTTTAATAACTCGGTTTCTTATGCTAACTTTTTGCTTAGCTATTTTTACATTGCTATCTCAAAGCATTTTCTGTAGCTTCTTAGAGCATCACAGCACTGATAAGAGGACAAGAAAACAGTTTTTATATTTCTTGTTCTGAGAAGTGAAAATGGGACATGGAGAGGGAAAGCAGTTTGCCGAGTCAGAAAGTGTTGCCACATTTAAACAGCCGAGTTCTGCTGAAGTCCCTAGGTTTGCTGCTTTCTGTCACTTCACTCCTGGCCATCAGGGTGCCTAATCAATAGGCTTAGAGGTTAATAGAGTTTAGGCTATCTGAATGCAGCCATGCACAGAGTGAAACCTGGCAATACAACCTGGCACTGGTGACGCCCTGTCCACTGCATCGTTCACATTGCTTTTACTTAGTGGCAAGGCGATGTTTCTGTCTAGGATTTCCTTGAATAGATACGTGCGCAGGGGTAGGAGGCACATGCATAATTAGTCTGACACTACCAAGAAATGTTGACCATCTCGATTAATCCGTGCATGTACCCTGAGTCTAGTGTGTCTCAAATACTTATGATTTACTGTGTGTGGGCAGATTTCTGGGACAGTGCATGTGCATTGGGTCCTCCTGGAACATTTGACTCATTGCACATGCATTATAGTGTTGACCTGGGCATGAACAGTGGAAAACTGGGTGTCTAGATATGCCAGACACATGTATACACCACTCCAGCTTCCTCAGACAGAATTTCCAAGTAGAAGAATAAAACATCTCTGGCAAAATCTGTGCATGTGGCAGCCATACCTCTCTCTCTTCCCAATAGTGACCTGCATCAGGGAGTTCTAAGGATAGGAAATATGATGCGTGTGTGTGTAAGAGAGAGAGAGACTATGTGTTGCTTTGCAGAAAAGCTGGATTTGTGTGCATTTGTGTGTTATAAAAACAACCTCAGCCATGCTAAATGCTGCCAGAAATGTTTGCTGATGACACCAAACTGGGAGGAGTGGTGGATACACCAGAAGGCTGTGCTGCCATTCAGCGAGACCTGGACAGGCTGGAGAGTTGGGTGGAGAGGAACCTGATGAGGTTCAACACAGGCAATTGCAGGGTCCTGCACATGGGGAGGAACAACCCCATGCATCAGTACAGGCTTGGGGTGGACCTGCTGGAGAGCAGCTCTGCAGAGAGGGACCTGGGTGTCCTGGTGGATGACAAGTTAACCATGAGCCAGCAGTGTGTCCTGGCTGCCAAGAAGGCCAATGGGATCCTGGGATGCATTAGGAGGAGTGTGGCCAGCAGGTTGAGGGAGGTTCTCCTTCCCCTCTACTCTGCCCTAGTGAGGCCTCATCTGGAGTACTCTGTCCGGTTCTGGGCTTTCCAGTTCAAGAAAGATGAAGAGCTACTGGAGAGAGTCCAGCGGAGGGCTACAAGGATGATGAGGGGACTGGAGCATCTCTCCTTGTGAGGAAAGGCTGAGGGAGCTGGGCTTGTTCAGCCTGAAGAAGGGAAGGCTGCGAGGGGACCTAATAAATGCTTGTAAATATCTGAAGGGTGGGTGTTAGAAGGATGGAGCCATGTTGACATGGATATTCCAAGGAATTCAGAGAGGGTTGATTGAACTATCTTCTTTCAACACCTACTACTCAAGGGAGATAGATAGATCATATTTTTCTGTAAAGCATCCAAGCACCTGATGCAAAAATAGTGATAATACAACTGTTTCTTCTGTGCACAAGTGCATCCATTGTATATACTTGTCTATGACTTGAAACCACATGGAGGAACTTAAACAGAAAACCATTAAACTTCCACAGGAAAAAATAACATCATTAAAATATGTTTTCCCACAATTCATTCCTTCCCTAAAGTGCCTGTAGCCCTCAGACTAACTCTGGAATAACCTTACTAAATTCTTAACCAGAAGCAAAATTCATTCCAGAAACCAAGCCATCGATGGCCTGGTTTCTATAGTCACCGTATTAAAATATCACTCATAATAAAACCATGCAAAGCTTTGGATTTAACACGTGTGGTCGCGAATATGGACCGATGCGGCAAAGTCATCCAGTGGTGCAAAAGCCCTCATGGAACTTGAACTGGTGAGACCAGAAACCTGCCATGTACCACGGTGAACTCACCCCAACATTCAGTAAATAGAAACATCCAGTTAACAGCGGGAGAACATTTTTCACAAATAACCACTCTAAACCATCAGCCCTGATCCTCAAGGGAGTCCTTCAAAACAGTTTCAAAGGAGGATCTTAGAAACTAAAATTTGTAACTCTGTTAGACTCTGAAAATCAAGGGCTCAGTATCGCAATATTGATTTATGGTATGTTGTATTTCTTCTTACATCCTGCTGCCTGTGAACTCCTTCACGTCCTGTAGACAATAATTAGTTCTCTCTCTGTTCCAATGAGGGAGAGAGCATATTACCTCTCCTTTTGCTAGTACCACTCCCCACAGATCTACAGGTAGAACTAACCTGTTCCCTCAAATTGACTAATTTATTAGCTAACAATGTTAAATTCAGAGCTGTTAGTCTAAACCTGCATGTAGCTTTGAAAGCTGCTGTTACTCTTTTAGATCTGAATAGTGTTTGTATTCCTTAAGTTTTGCAGTTTATCATTCTGTACTGGTTGGTCTATTAAAGGCAAACCTTGCTCATTTATATCCTTTGACTTTCATGGGTATAACAATATCATTACAGGAGTTTCAATCTTTGACATTTTATATCTTCATTAAGTATTTATTTATTAAGCTTTGTAAACAAAGCATGTTTTTAATGAAACTTGAAGCCTTATTATTAAATGCCTAATCTTGTTTAAAACCAAATATAGAACTGTTCTTATAAATAGTTTACTTCTGATGAATTACCCTTCAGTGGAAAATTCTCGACCAATGCTAGTCATAAAAAGATTTGGACACAAATGCAAACAAAAATGCACATCTTTGCCATTAGAACCATTCTGAAAGCCTGGGTTACATGAGCATTAATCCATTTAGAAGGCTCCCAAAATAGTTGCTGTTATTTCTCCCTTACTTGATACAGTGTGGCTTGAACAGCAGAGATAATGAGAAATATTTCTGGATCTTAGCTGTAGGTGACTGGGGCTCTGGAAGCAACTATTTTAAATCATGCTATCTTCCCAAGTTTTTAGCCTTAAAACTGGATGTTTGTTGCATTATGACTCTGTAGTTGGGATTTTAATGATGTAAGGTCATGGCTTTCTTTTATCTGCTACTGTGGAATGAACCCAGTCCTGTAGGTTTTTCCAAACCAGCCAGTGGTTGTGGACTTCTTAAAGTATTGTTGATTCTGTTATGAAAATATCTCATTGTGAATTTCTGCACTAATTCTGCACCGAGGAATTCCAGTCTGTAACTTGCTACTGGAGCAAGCCTGAACCATGGCTCAATCCCACCTTTGCTGCCAGGTGTTTTTTTGGTGTTTAGGATCTGGACAGATTTAAAGCCCAAACAATTCGCTGTTTAGGCAATACATTGTTTAGAATAAACAATACAATATGTTAATGTAATACATCGCAATACCTTGTTCAGGCACATATAATAGTCACATTTGCATAAATGAATAATGCTTGCATGTCTCTACACATCATGGATTTGCATACCTGAATTAGATGTTTGAAAATTTGTTTCTCAGTGGCAGTTATCAAATGGAATATGTAATTTTGATGAGATCACAGATGTGTGGGACGGCATTTAGTCTTCATTTTGCAAGATTTCTGTCTATGTCTTTCTTACCGAACTGTTTCTTGCTAACATCATTGATACATAGCTGTGTGCTTGTGAATCTGGAGGAGAGCAGGATCTGAGAATCTGTTTCTGGATCTTCCATCTTCTGGTTTTATAGACTTAGCCAAATTACGCAAACTACTTACTGCAGTTTCCTTCTATGTATGGGAATTACGATAGTGTCCCAGCTTTGTAAAGCATTTTGAGATGCATAATAGTTTTTGATTATGTAAAAGTCAAGTATTAGTGTAAGTGTACACATAGAAGGGATGATGTATGGTCTGCATATACACATTACATTTAGAACAGAGTCCTTGGTTTTACCCTTAATTTACCTTTTCTAAAATAATGTATACCAGAAGCTTAATCCTTTGCATTGCATGGTTATTGGACTAGGTGTTTTGGGATGTTTTTAAAATGGGTATTCGTTAACACCATGATCTTATCCAATTCCTCATTTAATCTATATTGAGCTGCCTAGATGTTATTCATATTCCCCTACCATCAGCACGTCAAGGTCTTGGGGAAACAGACTCGATACATTCTGTTTATCCCCGACAGTTCATCATCTAAGATAAGCCAGGGTTGTCTGCAAACTGAAATCTCATCAGGCAGGCTCAGATAGCATCTCACTTGACTTTTTTGCTTATTCCATTAAGATGACTGTCCTGGAGATTTGGGATGCTCAGCTTTTCCATGCTGGCAAGAGCAAATGATTAACCAGGGACTGGTATTTAGCCATCACTGGCTCCATTAAACATGACAACCCTTTTAGTCGTTACACTGAACCTCTATAAGGCTGTGCTCCCAGAGAGCATTCAAACAAGAGAGAGAGGAAGGATCAGTGTGGTGGCTTTTGTGACAGCTGTGCATCATTACATTACGCTGTAAAAAGATCTTAATTCACATCCCAATAAAGGTTTTACTTTCTCCCTTTTTGTTGTTATTGCTGTTGATTTCCCGTACAAGTATTCACTAGCACTGGCATTTTAGAGGTAAAAGGCAAGTAGGATCCCTAATTCTTATTCATTTGGCTTACTTCCTACAGCTTAAATAGCTCTGTGGAGAGACTCGAGCAGTTACCACTGCTGTGTGCATGCAGCAGAAGTGGTTGTAGGCATGTGGTCAGGACCACTTAGCATTCCGTGTTTCTTTCTGCAAAGCATGCCCCAGTAAAGCAGTGCATTCAGAGTGTCCTTAAGCTGTGTAGTTCGTAAACTGTACATGAAATCGTGGGCATGTGAATAGCTAGCCCCCTAGAAACACTGGCTGGTGTGTTTGTACGTAGGTGGGCTGGTAGGCTGTGGAAAATTCAGTCTTTGTAGTGTCCACACTGAAAGGGGGTGGATCCAGTGCTGGCATTTGCGGTGAAGAGAGGAGAGGGAGAGAGCGCAGCAAGGAGTGGGTTAACTGCCTGCCTTTCGAAAGAGCGGGGCTGGAAAATATTTTTCAACTTATGCTTTCGATATAGGGGGTTTGATGCTTTTTCTGTTTCACAGGGTTCAAAATTGGTTTGTTTTTTATGTTCTGAGGGGTTTTACTACAGTTATAACCATTTTGATAACAGTTCAAATAACATTTTTGATAAAAGAATTAGCATTTTAAACATTTCAAAAATGAAAATCGTTGAAAAGTAAAATGTTGCAGTTCTAGAAAGACCATTTTTCAATTTAAGAAGTCTTTAGTTTGAAAACATTAAAGCAACGGTATTATCTAAGGAAATCTGCACCAGACTGCTGCTAAAGGAAGCAGAGGCTGGGGAGGGGGAGGAGGGACAGTGTGGTCCTTCAGATCTAACCGTGAGGAATCTCCCTTGGATGGGAAAAATGCTTCTCCTAGAGAAGCACGTCTCTAAGTGATGGTCAGCAGCATTTACAGGAACAAGAAGGCATGAAGTGGATTGAGTTGGATTGCCTTGTGTTTATTCTGACATGTAGTACGGAAGTGTTTTAATCCTTTGCCCAGCATGTCTGCTTATTAAACTTTGCCAACCCAGCAGAAATCCTGATAGGCTGTTGACCGCAGTCCAATCCGTTTTTAGAAATAACCACATCCATGCCAGAGATTTTCAGAGGAGTCCAGTCCTTTGGATTATTTCTCTTGCTGTATGACACAGCTGAGAATTCCCAAAATTTCTCCAGTCTGGTTTGTAAGTGTCTGCCAGTGCTGGGGAGAGATTATGAGGCCAGTTTCTGAATCTAATGGACCACATCTGGAAAGCTGCACTCCACAGTGGAGGGCAATGCATAGCTCCTGCCTATGCTGCATGGTTTGTGTTGGGATCCAAAGAGGACAGCACTGCTGCTGTTCTTCATCCTCCAATCCAGGCTGCAAAGCCCAGCCTTTCAGAGCATGGAAATTCTCTTTTTAACTGGCTCCTGCAGCTAGGAGAGAGTGTGCTGTCCAAGAAGTTGTAGAAGGTACCTCTGTAGAAACCCAGCACTGTTTGTTTCTCTGCTGTTATATATGTAAATACCATAGGATTTTTGTTATATATATAAATACCATAGGATTTTTCTCAGCGTCGAAGAGCCAGGTAAATCACAGAATCACAGAATGGTAGGGGTTGGAAGGGACCTCTGTGGGTCATCTAATCCAACCCTCCTGCTGAAGCAGGGTCACCTACAGCAGGCTGTACAGGACCTTGTCCAGGCGGGTCTTGAATATCTCCAGAGAAGGAGACTCCACAACCTCCCTGGGCAGCCTGTTCCAGGGCTCTGTCAACCTCAGAGGGAAGAAGTTCTTCCTCATGTTCAGACGGAACTTCCTGTGCTTCAGTTTGTGCCCATTGCCCCTTGTCCTGTCGCTGGGCGCCACTGAAAAGAGTTTGGCCCCATCCTCCTGACACCCACCCTTCAGATATTTGTAAGCATTTATAAGGTCCCCTCGCAGCCTTCTCTTCTTCAGGCTAAACAAGCCCAAAGTACCACTTGACTGTGATTTCCTCTAAATCTGATTTCTGGACACTTCTGTCTGAGCAAGGAGCTATGGATTGGCCTCACAGAGGGTGATGCAGATAAAATAGGTAATGAAGAAAAGTTCTGATGTTTCCCGAGGTTAAATAATGTATTCACGATCTAGTACAAAGAAAAAGCAAGACTGCACATTACATACCACCAAAATATGCTGTAAATTTAGATACAACAGGAGAGTACTGGTTCTAATCCTAGTGCTGTTGTGCTGTCTTTAACAGCAGTCTTCCAGGTTTACACTGATATCAGTAGTAGCAGAATGTGGATTATTTTATTTGCAAATTAAAAAATGCAGGTAGATAATTGATTTTTAGAAGCCTAAATGGCTTAGGCCATTATTTTTATTTCTTGTTCTGGTGTGGAGACTTTTTGCCCCACACAGGAGTGCGGCAGCAAAGCAAGGTATCTTCTGGGTTGGGAGGTGGGCGTCTGGGAAGAGGAAGGTGATCGGCAGGGGCAGATGGGTGCTGCACTGCCTCTCTGACTCAGCCAGGCTCATTTTATCAAGTGTGTATGTTAGGGAAGTCGTACATTCATTAAGCTGGAGATCTGAACAAATGAGGTGGAAGCCCCTTTCCCTTTTACTTCATGTTGACTCTGGTGTTAATATTTTAAGATACATAGGATAACTTCTCAGTAGGTATCAATATATTGACTCATTCTACTCAGTAACTGTAGCAGAGCTATGCCAGTTTATACCCAGTGGGGGTCTGACACCCTCTGTCTGCTTTTTATCTGCTTCAGGTGTCTTAAAAAAAAAGAAAGAGTAACAGATTGCGTATGATCTAATTTCTTCCCCGCTTTGTCCGGTGTGTCAGCTTTTCTGTGACAGAATCCAAGTGAAGCTGTGATTTGGAAAAAAAAATACATTCAGTACGCTGTAATGCTACACCAAAACTCCAAGCAGTTTGTCCCTCCCTCCAAATCTTAATATGAAATCTTGTTTTGTAGCTCAAAAAAGGACAATATTAAGGGACAGGTATCACATTCCTTGCAGACCTGGGGAAATACTGCATTTTTGAATGAACTCACAAAGGAGCAGGGGATCTAGAATCGTTAAACATCAGTGTTGTACAGAGAAGTCATGGATGTCCCCTCCCTGGAAGTGTGCAAGGCCAGGTTGGATGGGGCTTTGAGCAACCTGTCTAGTGGAAGGTGTCCCTGCTCATGGCAGGGAGGCTGGAAACAGATGATCTTTAAGGTCCCTTTCAACCCAAACCATTCTATGATTCTATGAATGTTAATTATACTAAATCTGTCAAATCTGACTGTTAACTGGGTGGTGTTTCCTTATCCCTCTGATGTAGGACCAAGAAGATGGTTCAGCATGGAGTTAGGGAGGATGTGCTGCACAGGGGCCATTGACAAGGCAATGTGACAGGTCTTTCACTGCTAGTAAGAAACCTGCTGTTTCAGGGCTTATCCCTAGCAATGAGGATGAGACCAAGGAGGTGCAGGACCACATCTTCCCAAAACTTGCTAGAGCAGGTTGTAGTTGATAGTGTTGTTGTGGCTATAATGGTGTTAGCGTGTAAATGAAGCAAGGTCAGTAAATCAACTGATACAACTGGACTAACACAGACTAGGTTTTTAACCCGAAAAAGATTTTATGTCTGAATTCTTGCCTGTTTATTCCAACTACATAAGTTCTTCTACTAGACTTAATCAATTCTCTCCTACAGCAGTGTTTGCTGTCCTTTCACCACATGGTGTGACACTAGCTACTGTCATAGGCAGAGATTGGACTACACAGACTCAGATTTCATCCGAAACAGCAGTTCTGGCATTCCAGCACAGAGCTTGCTTTTCTTGGGGCTGGGGGACAGGTTGTTACTTGTGGATATATTCTTGGTATTAGACATGCAACTGGGAATCCTCATCACTCATTGTCGCTGACGTTGGTTAGCGTTAATCCTCATTTCTGGCTATGTCTTCATTCTTTTATTTTTATCCTGACTCTTTAAATTCCTCCTGCAGGCTTACTTGGATACTGACTTTTTCTTCATGTCTTGGTCTGCACTGCTGCTTCGTGCTTTTATGAACTCCTCGACAGCTTTCAGGGTCCACAGCAGAGGCATTCACACCTCAGGGCAAAGCAGGGACAGCAGAATTAGACCACCACTGAACGCTTTTGATGCTTCTACTAAGTAGTGTGGTTTGGGCTCAGGGCTAATAGTGAAGCAAGGTGGTATAACTGAACAAGCAAAGGCTTTCTAAAGATAGTGCCCTATTCACCCTGCCATTCAAGGAAAAGAACAGGATTGCTCTAAGGTGGGGAATTAGTGAGCAAGTTCTCTTTTAGTCCTCCAGGTAGCTGATAAAACTGGCACACATGTGGGAAGGCTTTTAGGGAGGTGTCAAGTGTGGGAATGCAATCTGCTGGATAATACGCTGCACTTGGGCTTTGGGATTAGAAGATACCACTGCCAACTTTTTAATGCAGTAGCTAAAACTCTCCGCTCTAAAGGATTAATATCGTTTATTTGCTTCATTGCCTTTTGCCCCCAAACCTGCACCCCCCAAAGCAGAACGTTTCTAATCAGCATGTAGCTCCTGCTGAGCTAGCCGGCCTTTTTTTTTTTTTTTTTAACACAATTTTTTCTATATTGAAAAAGCCTGAGAAGTAAAAGAATGGGTGAGGAAAGCTGAAGCTCAGGTAAGGGGGTTGAGACATGTTTTTCTAATTCATTTAAAACTTTCTTTCAAGTGCCACTCAGTTACTTTTCTGCTGGCATGCCTAGGGTAGCAGGGACATTTTCTGTGGCAAAGCTAATGCTCTGTGTATTTGCGGAGGAGGGAGAGCACAGGCAGTGTTTTCTTTCAGGCTGCAGAACACAAGAGATGAGAAAGCAAGAGTCCTTGTAAGGCTGCAGGGCTTGGGGCAGCAGAAGAGGGAAGGAAGGGGCTCCTCCACGCCTGCCCCATGGCCGCGCTGAGCTATGGGGCAGGGTGCAGCGGGTGGCAGGGAGCTCCTGTCTGCGGGGGCACCCCTGGGGTCTGCTGGAATTCTGCCGGAGACCAGTTTAACTCTGTATCATCAGTATTTCTCACATGTTTTAAATGTGATAAAAAGGGGTGTTTCACAGAGTTAAACATATGTCTAAATGAGGCTAACATGTTTCTAATTTATTTTCTATACCAGATGAAAAATGTTTCTCCTGTGTGGTGTTTGAACAAGTCATGTATTTAACTGCTAAAGGATTTTCATTTCTTTGCTACTTACTCAGCTGGCAATCCTTTAGTATGGTGTCATGGCATGAAGATTTGTGAGACTTAGGTCAAGCGGTGAAGTTTATTTTGTACTTGCATACGGTTACTAGATTTTTTTCCTAGACACAAAAGATGAGTGACTTATACTTTATTATGTGACCAGCGGCAGGTTAAAACCCAAATTCTTGTCTCCAGTTATAGACCAGAAAGACGTAATAGCATGCAAAGAGTTACAACAGTGTAACCGTAAGCAAGCACAAATGAGATAAATTATTATTTGCAATTTCACAGATGTTTACACATCTAGAGCCAGCTAAAACTATCCTACCAAAATAGGACAATATCATTAATTCAGTTTCATTGAAAATTGAATTTCGTAAGGAAAATAAGTATCATAAGATTATTGCAGCCTGGAGAAAAGAAGCATCTCATCCAGGTGCACAAAATAATTTTGTTGCAGAACAAGTGGAATCTGGGAGCTATAGCGCATCCCACGTTTACTAGACTGAGCCATTTGTAAGTGGTAGCAGTGGAAAAGTCCTCCTGCTATAATTCCATGTATTTTTAGATTTATGCCTTTAATCTCAAAATGAGTAACCCACCACAGCACTTGAGGAATGATAACCAATTTTAATATCCTGATGATACATTTCCTAGATAACTACATTGATCAGCACTCTAGAAGTACCTTAGCTACACAGAGAAGCTGTATTGTACCTCACTTCTGTGACACCAAGAACTTGGCTGGCAGGATCTAGCTAATAACAAAAAGCATGTGCCAGATTATTGTGATGAACAAGCTCTGTGTACAGAGAGGTCAAGAAATACCATTCTGTGGCCTCTACATTGTGAGTCTGAGGCCAAAAATATGTGGGACATGTTGGCAATATGCTGCTCTTTGATTTGGAAGTGCCACATTCTTGTAAACTGGTAAAATACATGGTATGCTTTCGCCATTGGAGGAAGTCCTGTGCAGTGGCAATGCATTGACGTGGACCTCACACCACTTAGTTTTAAGTGATTTTAGGTGTGGAGTTTTCCTAGCGATGTTGTCCCAGAGCATTAACAGAATCCAGTTCTAAGTAGTTTTCTCTGGGATGCATGGCATCAGTTGCCTTTCTTCATCCAGTCTAGTCTTGCCTTCTCAAATTCGTCCCCAGCTCCTCTGCTTCTTTTCCATCTGCAGCTCCTGCATCCCTGCAGATGGCTGTACCCCACAGTTAGGGCTTTATGTAGACATACATATTTAGCTGTGTGTAGGAACTACAAGTTACTTTTTATTTATTTGCTTTGAAAGACTCCCTTGGAGAACTTGGCTTCCATCTGTTAAAAATGCTACCTCTACTTGTCCTCCTTAATGGAGGCTTGAGGGAAAGGAGAGGAGGATAAGCTTCTGTCCCAAACAAGCAGCTTGTATTTAGCTGAGGAACTAAATAACTCAGATCTTTGGGCTACCTGTGGAGATAGACAGGTTAGGCTCCTGATGGCCAGGGTTCCCACTTCTCACATTTGTCAGATCTGGGTTGGGCCCATGGAGCAGCTTCTCCTCCCACTGTAACAACCTCAGTCCACAGTAAATGTTTCTTTTGGAGGGATGGAGGGTTGAAGGGAGAAGAAGAAGAGTGAGAGTCCTGCTCCTTACTTTCCATCTTTTCTAATTGCTTTCACATAGAAACTAAACTGCAGCGCCCTGAGCACCTTGAAGGATTAAATGCTGATCAAAAGCAGGTTTAACCATATCCCCAGGACAAGCTGCTTAGGCACCAAGTAGCACAAGCTCTGGGTTAGCACAGCAACCAGAAAAGCAGAATAAATTAACAATTATCATTTTGACATGAACAGAGCAGAGTTTTGGAAGAGGAGGCACTGGGAGGAGTTGGGGGAGCAGAGTGTGGGGGATGCAGATGGAAATGAAGTCAACTTTTATCTCATACATACAGCCAGGAGACATGCTCTGCTTCTGATCTTGGCTGATTGCTGGCATCTGCTGCCACACACTGCCTTTCCCTTCCTCAGGTTTTGGGCTTTCCAGCATAATAGCATTAGTGGCATTAGATAGGAGTTTGTGTTATTAGTTACAACCTAAGGGAGAAGGAAATCTTTGGGGGATAAATTAGCATACCCCTCAGCTATCCTGATTGGTGCTCAGCCCTTCAGTTCCTGCCCACGTTGTTCCAGACCAGCTTTTTATAGGCTTGCAAAATGTTGACTATCTTATTCATCTGTTTATTTTGCAGTGATTTCCCCTAGCAAATTCTGCACTTGCAGTTTCTGGCTTGGACATAATCAGAGCACAAGCTTCTGCTTCGGGTTTTCCTAGCACTGGCAAAATCTGGGGAAAAAAGATCCACTGATTGTTCAAGTTTATAAGCGGGGGAGATACTGAAAAGGGAGATTATTTAGCTCTGAGGACAGATGAGTTAGGCTGTTTAACTGTTAGTGCAGGGACTGTGAAGGATCAGACAGCAAATGATGAGCATCTGGTTCTCACAGTCTTCAATAATATGAGCCCGAAGTGCCAGCTAGTAACAGAGAGCAGAGATGTGAAAAGAAGTACTTTTCTGCACTGTGAACAAACCCTACATCTTTATACCATCTATTGCCACTGGGCAGCAGGACCCAGTTCATGCATTTGTTCAAAATAGTAACAAGTTGCTGGTGTAAGATTCTGGATTTTGTGCAGACTTCTTCACAGAGCAGGAGGAGAGATGCAATAACTCTCGCCTGTCTTTCTTGAAGCCCAGCTCCAGTCCTTTGGAGGGCTGTGGGCATCGTGACAGGCTAGTGCTGCTGTAAGAGGCGAGCAAGGTTGGGCAGAGGGAGGGTATATATAGTGTCTCTACTTCTTCCCTCTTAATCCTACACAGAATTAACATGGAGAGAGTCAGAAATCCTGTTTACAGTCCCAGTTCACTCCCTGCTCCCATGAACAGTGACTCAGAGGCATATTCAGGCTCTAACAGAGGCATAATCAAATTGCATGCTTCAAGTCATTATCTAATCACTGCAGAGGTCAGGAAGGAGTCTCTCCCTGTGGTGCCTGGCTTCCTTGAATGAGCCAAGCATGCTGCAAGCTCTTTTCACTCCCTCAGTGGACTTCAGAGGGAGAAGGCAAGATTTGATTGACCATCAGTCAAATTCATAAGGAAAATCCAAAGTTCTTCTGAAAAATCAGTGGTCTCACAAGAGAACCTCTCTTGCATACTGGTGTGGAGCAGGCAAAGGGCTTTAGCTCTCTGTTCAGCTATCAAATATGAATGTGAGCAGCATGAGCAGCAGAAGCCTTTCATGAAGGTGTATCTTTATTTGTTCTGAATAATGAAAGGAATTCCTTATGAGTGAATAAACCTGCCAAAAGGATTCAACTTGCTCACTAAGACTTCTCCTTTGCTGTGAGGCTGCAGTGCTGCATAGATTAGAAGCCATCATTTGCTAAAACATCAGCAATCCTCTACACAGAGAACCTAAATAAAATTACCGTATTATCTCACTTGTCCTCCCTGAAGAACAACTACACACTTCTTTGTTTTAACCCTCTGGATAGCTTTCTTTGAATGAAGAGTTTCGTATAGGAACCTGCAAGTCTTGGTGCGATTGGAGTGAAGAGTGATTTATTGGTCCATCAAAGGCTTGGAAAACAAAGGAGCCAAGCTCAGAGACTAAGAGGTCAGTTGTTTTTAGTTCCTGGTGCTTATTCTGCTGATGAATTATTTGATGTATACCCAGGGCATTCACCCTGTCTAGCCACAGAGGGTCATCTAAACCTTGGATTCTGGGATGAAAGGAAGAGGCTGAGCTGTGTGTACCTTGAGAAAGTCTAGTGAAATTATGACTTTGTTGAACTGGCATTAGTAAAGTATACAAGAGTATTTACTCAAACTCAGCTGTTGGGTTGTGTTAGGATGACTTGTGGAAGGAAGAGGAGGGGTTGCCCCATGCTGTTAGATGTACTCCGGAGGTTTATGGCTTTAAGGTGGTTTTGTTCCATTTGGGATGCAATCAGCCTTCCATGAACATGTCCTCTGTAAGCTAAGCAAAGCTTTGCCATGGCCTCTGCAGTAGGTCTTTTGTGCCTCTGTGAGTTGTGCTCTTATGCTAAGTTGTGCCTCCAGAATTTTTATGCTTATTCTCAACACTCGTGATGAATTAGGGAAGTGTGATTATCTCTCTTTACAAGTAGGAAATGAAGACTGTCAGGCCATAGCTAAATTTACCTCTGTACGTATACTGAAGTCGTGGTCTCCCAGTCATCTCGATCTTTTACCAGGATGAGCTCATGTGGCACCTCCACACCCTCTCATTTTTCCAGGTTTTCCATTCACGAAAACTAGGGTGTTAAGTGGGAGGGTTCACATGTACCCAGTTCTTGCCCTAGTTTGGATTTAGGACAGAGTTAGGGTACAAACATGGATTTGGGATCATGGAAGGTCCCTTGGACCTGGTGCGTGCTCCTTCCTCTCGGGCTGGGGGGAGAATAAAAATTGACTTTCCTGTCTGCCTGGAGTGGATGGTGCAGGAGCAGGAGTAGTTGTGGGTGAGTGACAGCACAAGGAAGTGAGTGGTGGTAGAGGTGTTTGGGAAAGACAGTATTACAGGAGATCGCTATAGAGACTCCACTGTCAGGACATGCTGACGCCAAGGGCACAGGGACAGGCAGGGTGGTGAGGTGACAGGCAAGAATGAAACTTCCTAATCTCCTGATAGAAACAAGATGGGCTTTGAAGCAGCGATGAGAGGGCTTTGCAGAGGTACAGACATGTAGGAGACAAACCTCATAAAAAATGCAAAGTGGCTGTCATTTTAGTACCTCTGTCCTTGCTTGGTGGTGTTCCTCCGATGGTGTGGCTGTGGAGCTTGGAGGGTCATGATTCTCAGCAAACACAGGCTGTTGAGGGTGTGTGTCTGCATATATACGCACCCGCAGAATTACGTACACATACGCACATGCTCATGTCATCACCAAGTGATGCCAGACTTGACATTGTTGATTCTTTTTCTAGTATCTGGCATGAGGCTTTAGGGCCCGATTGCCATGGGAAGACAATGAAAGGCTTGCACTGAGGAGCTGCTTCGCTGCACGGGCATCTGGCAACTAGGAGCTTGTGCACTGGGAAACTTTGGGGCATTTAAAGACAGGAGTGGTATTGCTGGCTCCTTGTCTGGCACCTTGGACTTCCAGCAGGAGCTGGGCCTTGGGGGGTTTACTGTGTCCAAGTAACACCCAGGGCAACTATGTGATCTGAAGGGGCACAAAGTATTCTGACAGCATTTCAGAAGTGTCAACATTTTATCTCTTTTTCACTCCTTTCTACTCTGTGTAGCTGCTACCTGCCACCTCAGGAAGGCTGTGTTCATTTGTGCTGTGTGCATATCCCGATGGAGTGCTTTGACCTGGAAGTTCTTGACTATAGACACTGTATTGCACCCATCAGAGCCTTCTAATACATTTTAAGAACTGGCACTCTGCAACACCTGGATAAATTCTTGGCCATTTTTGTTGGGAATGAAAGAAATCTCACAGAAAGCCCTTGAGATGTTCCTGTAGGACGTGTGCTCCTGGCTGTGCTTTGCAACATGTCAATGGAAAAGAAATTGCATTAGAATAAGCAGTTTTATTGCAGTATTTGTTTTTTAAATTAGTTTTGGCATTGGTTTGGCCTCACTGAGAATTGGTATTTCCCAACCTGAGCTCTAATGTAAAAAACTCTGGGAAATGTTGATGTAGCACCTCCAAATCAATGGGGTAAGATGGAGTGAGGCACTGTACTGGCTGTTTTCAATCTCTTTTAAGCCTGAGGGTGAACTTGACGTTAGTTCATGTTCATTTTGTTCCACTATCACTCTACTTCCTCGGCAGCCTGTGGTATGCAGGCTGATTCAGTCAATCCGTATTCAGGCCAATCATCCATTCGAGTCAAAGGAATTTGTTCGGTGTCAACACTGCAGAACTTGGTGCACAAAAACCGATTTCAGTTATTTGGGTTATTTATGTGATGTTGCTTGTTTGGCGTGTTGCTTTCCTGTCAGTGCCAAATTTCCGTGTTCACAGCTCAAACAAAAGGCTAAAGGTAACACAATGGGACCAAGTACAATGTAGACTAGCCTACATTAGACCAGACAAAGAAGAAGGTGTATTCACAGGCTGTTTAATGTGGTCAGGACGTGCAGAAGTTGGACGAGATCCATCCTGTGCTCTTGGCACAGGGAAGCCAAGAAATTTGCACCCGTCCTGTGCAGTGGGCTCTCAGCTGCCCCAGACCCTGCCTTAGGAGACAGTTGCAGCTCTTAGCAGTTTTTCTGCTCTTGGTTCTCTTGGTTCTTGTGTTGCTTTCTTTCTCAGTCATTCCTCCTGCATATTTATCAGTTCTGGTAATAGTTGTGCTTATGTTCTATGTATAAATGGTAGATGTAAATGAAACAACATGCACCCCAAAATGTAGCCACGATATCTGTAGGCAAGCACATTATGCATAGTGTATTCAAACGAGTGAAATAGCCCTACCATTCATTTACCTATGGATCCAGCCTGCATAAAGCAGGCCAAAGTGCTACATGGCATGTTCTCCAGTCTTCTGGCAGGCGTGGAGCCAAATTGAAGCCCAGCATAAACAGATGCCGCTCTTTGGGCTTCGGCATGTTTGAACTCAGCTGCTCTGCACTGCGCTTTGTTTTGGAGGCAGGGAAGGCGGGGGGGGGGAATCTGCCTGGGAGTGGGACAGAGTGTGCCGGAACAGGAGCATCTGTCCCCTGGCCAGCAGCCAGCAAGCCAGCCCCGCTGTCAGCACGGGAGCTGTGCAGGGCAGGTGAAAGGGGTCCTTTCTCATCTTGCTCATCTTCTTTGCAAATGCTGTCCATCTGCATGGATATTTACACGTTCTGCCAAAGTGACAACACCATTACCACTTCCTCAGTATTTGAGCCGCTGGAATATTTTCTGCATTATTTAATGTTTGGATGGGATAATGCGTTTGGGTGGGCAGCAAGGTGCTCTGGGCTGCTGGTTCCCCACGCATGCAGGGAACGCTGCTCCAATGCTTTCCGAGGGATAGCTGGATTGCTGAGAAAGTTGCTTGCTGCCTAATCCTGTTACCTGCAGGTGGGAAATTAGTCCTCAAGCCTGAATGGCAGGAAAATCCGTGGAGCCTTGATAATTGGAACATTAAATACCTTTCACCCCAGAAATCAGGGAGTAGTTGGAGAAGCATGGAGGAGCTGATGGGGAAGGAATTGAAATGACCCTGGAAGAAAACTGGAATGCTGTATTTCTGAAGCCAAGACAGCACTAGAAAGCTGAGATTATCCTCACAGAACATAATCTGTTTAGGCTTTGTTCGTAGGCAGCGCTGGGCTGTTTAAACAGAGCAAGGGGTGGGGTGGATCCAAACCCACATGTCTTTTACTTAAATGCAGACTAATTTTGCACCCCGTGTTCCTCACCCTCCCACTTGGGATTCTGCAGGTTGGCTCAGAATGAATGGCTGTAAATCCAGAAACACAGTCTTTTCTGCTCTGGTCTTGCCGTTGTGCTCACCACAATATTTCTTGTGGGCCTGTGACTCTTGGAGGATGGAAATGAGCTCCCTCAGAGCTGTGAGTTCCTCAGCAGCCCCTGCCTTGTTTTATGGGTGCAGCACATCGCTGTGACAGCTCAAAGAGAACGGGGAAAGGACCGAGTGCCCTTTATCCACCTTCAAGGGTTCAGAGGAAATGTCATTACCTTTGCCAGCTTCCCCAGGCATGCTGTTATGTGGCATGCACCACTGTGTGGCAGGTGGGATGAGGCTATAGAAGCTTCTACTCCCCGTAAGAAAAGGATATTTTCTTCAGAAGGAAAATGCCTCTGCTTTTCCTTTTCAGAACCTGCCAAGTATGTTCACAAAATCAAAGGTTGAAAGGATTGTTAGTTTAGATTTTTCTCCGTGAAAAATCAACTTCCTATCAGGAAAATGCAAGCTGTTCAGTTCCATTGCTTCTCCCTCTATGGCAGTCAGATGTATTTCTCCCCATTAGCACCCCCTCGCCATGTACCCCCTATGCAGACCCTGGGACAGCAATGAGAGTCTCAGAGCTTGCTGTTTCGCATGTAGGGAGGCACCGAGCCCCACCAGTGGATTATCTGAAATGTGGAGAAGGGTCATTCCTGCTTCTCTCACGTCACATATGCCAGCTCCCTTCCACTGAGCCAGTCTCGCAGCATGACCCTTTATTTATGCTTTATCCAACAGAGTTGGCTTGTTTTCTTTCCTCTTCACATTGCCACTGCTACCTATATTGCAGCATCCACTGAAAGAACAAGGGTGTACAGTCATGCCTTAAGCAGCTGTTTGGAAAAGAAAACATATGTATATGTATAGGGAAATGGTGTCTTGAAAGACCTCTTTGCAGACACCGGGCATTGAATGGCTCAAACAGAGGGTAGTACGAACATTCAGAGACGAAATGGCACTGTTAGACTGAATTGTATTGTGAATTGAGGACAGCTGAGCAAGATGCATTTTAAAAGGGCTGTTTTGAAATGCATCAGTTTTAAAACAAAGAATGTAGGGCATCCTTATAGAGTATCTTAGGAAGCAGTGATTTTTGCAAAAGTCTTTGGGTTTGTGACTGTTACTCAGATGGATACGAGCACTCAGGATAATGTTGTGCCCAAAGGACTAAATCGCTCCCCAGATACATAAACAGGAGAGTATTTAGTAGGAATACATATATCTGGGTTTGGCATGAGTGTGACTGCAACCCATTTCTTATCCTTACAGGTGCTGTTATATTAGAGGAGATTAATTCTTAAATATGATAATTGTTAAAAGGATTGGAAAATTTGCCCTTTAGTGAGAGATGAAAGGCATCCACCTGAAAAAGAGAAGGTGGAGGGGTGATGATCACTATCTACAGTTACCTACAATGGGAAACAGCAATTTAATAATCGAGAGCTTTGAAATTTTTAGAAGTGAAAGCGTGACATTATTGTGTGGCTAGAAGTTTAAGCTAGACAAATATAGACTAGAAATATTTCGCACATTTTAAATAATAGGAATTAAGTAATAATAGAACAGTTTTTTACAGTATGGGAAAGTCATCACTGCTGGCAGTTTTCAGTCAAAAATCCCCTCTCCCACCCCAACTGAAAGAATTAACAAAAAAAATGAATACTCTAGTTCAGACACAGCTATTGGACTTCAAGTAGGAATTAAAACAAATTCAGGCTGAGTTGTGCTGGAGTTCAGAGGAGATTTCTTCATAGCTCTGGGGAAAAAAAAAAATCACATATCTCCATCTCTAGCATCTTCTGCAGAATCTTCACTGTTGTAGGTCTAGCACTTGAGGACATGAAGCAAAGGCTTCTTCTCCCTCCACGGTATTTCTTTCCTTGCATCCTGCTGTGTACAGAGCTGCAGTGTAGGTGACTTACAGCATCAGCCTTTTCATCCTGACAGGAAGTAAACTAACAGGTTTCTCAAATCATTTAAGCACACAGAATTTATCTTGCAGAAGCCTGTCTGCTAGACTTTTCTTTCTCCTGCTTACTTGTCCGAGCAAACTCACATAATTCATATGTGAAAGGGGGGAAAGGGGGAGGGAAGTTGAAAACATTTTTGCAAAAGACAGCATCTTGCTATTTTCTTGAATCCCCTCTCCTTACTAACTGGATATGGGAAACTTTCTCCTTTTTGATAAAGGACACATGATTTTTAACAAGGTGATTCCTTGACGCTGCAATTTACAGCTGCTCCTCCTCTTCTTTACCAACCCACCCGTCATGCTCAATCTTCTGTTACATTTTGCTAATGCCACCAAGTGCTGGTCATAAACCATTGCCCTAATTACTCAGAACATGGGGCTGAACGGTTAGTTAGCAGCGCTATTGCAATTATGGCAGCTTTTCAGGTCTAATAGCACTTTATGTTTCACTGCTTTTTATATGTCACTGGTTAAGATGATGAATTAGAGGCAGTATTGCACCACCTGCTTGTGTTCTCTCTCGGCAATGGTAGCGCACCTACTACCATGCTGTCTAGATACAAGACGGTAGCTAACTGGGAGCAGCTGCAGGTGGCTGGGGGCACTTGACCTGTTCTCCTCTGTGGATATAACACTCTTGGTTTATATTTTCGCATCTTCTTTCAGACATGTGATCTGTCTATATTTCACCATCACCAGTACAGTGTATACTGTTTCTTCTCCACTGTGTTAAAGAATTTTCCAGAACAATCTTGGGGTGAGAGCAACAGGTACAAACCTTGGGAGAAAAGCCATACTAAATTACATGCAACTTTTCCTTCTCTTAATTTTTGCTTCTTAAAATGATGTATGAAAGGAAAGAAAGAGGCTGCAGCTTTGAACTTTTAATGTATCACAGTATCTTTGAACTAACTGGTGCATGAAATGTTCTTAAAATTATTTAAAAACATGATAGAGAATGATGATGTGTAGACTTCTTTTTTTAAGAGACCTATGTTAGGGGAATGAATATTGGTATAATAGACACAGTTTAGTCTGGGTATGATCTTGAAGTTCTTGGGTATTGCCTTGTAATTAAAAGCTTTAATTGTCTGGTCTCCTGGTCTCTGAAGAACTCCCCCTTACCTTGCCCTTTATCAGTTTTAGAAGATAATATTTGAGCAGCGCTGCATGAATACCCTCATAATTGGTAATAAAAAATCCTATACATTTTCTCATCTACCTATGATTCCAGCTAAAGGGAAACTAGCCCTTTAGCTAGAGCTTTTAGAGGAATTTTAATACAGGCATGTTAGTTTGGGTATATGTAATGTGTTGGTGTACCAGGGTAAAGTGCTGAATTGTTGTTTAAGTTCATTGACTGAATATGGATACAATGCTAAATTGACAGCCTGTCTGCCAGCTTCCTCTTTTTATTTACAGCCTATATATACAGTGATGGTAGTTTAAGCTCCCCACATATGTTTACACTGACTTGGAGAGCTCACCTATATGGCCAGAAAGGGAATCTCTGTTACGCAGTCATTCCTTGTATTCTCTGTTGAGGTGTTCCCTAAAAGACTATTTCTTCTAGCTTTTAGGGTGCTTGTAGGGTAACAGTATGTTTGTTGGTTTTGCTGCATTGATCCTGTCCCTGAAAATCAAATCCATATCCACAAAACTTATGTCTAAAGGGTCCTGCACCACTGGCAGACATGATTCACTTTCATTTGCTCCTGCCCTGGATCAGCAGATGACTAGCAGCCTAGCAGTGAAGCACTGTTTTGCCTCTGCTTGTCTCCTTTGTACTAGTTTTGGATCTAAACTTAGGTGAAATAAGTTTCTGTGTTCCTGTCTCAGTCCCAGCCGCTTTCTGAAGTCTGAATGACAGCTGGAGACAGAGACGAACCTGACAAACTACGCAAAATGAAAATATGTCAGGGAATGAAACACACTAAGGATGTGCATGGATTTTTTTGTGGAGCAGAAGGGTATGTGGTCAAAGAGGTTCTTGGTGTTGCTGAGGACACATTTTGTGGGGAGAACAAGAGAGTGAATGCAGCGCACAGCAGAACCATACTTTGTCTGCCATGAGGGTAGCTTGCTTGTTGTAGGAGACAGTAAGCATAAACAGATACATTTTAAGACTGAATCCTACCATACTTTTGAAAAAAGTAGTGGAGTTGTCATGCAATGTGTATCAGTCAAGAGCCATGAGCCTCTTCACCACGTTTGAGAAAGCTCAAAGAAATTAAGTAATTACGCTTATGAGTAGGGAAATTGCCCTTCATTCCTTTACAAATAGGCTTCCTTTATACAATTTAAGATAAATAAATAAATAAATAAATAAGACATGTTCATATTTCCAGTCTCCTCCTAAGGTAACATACAGAAAGCAGTTGTATAACGGATGCCGCATTTGATGCCCAAAGGTTCTTCCCTGCTTTTGCTGCTGATACTGATGACCAGATTTGAGGGTGCTTGTTAATCTCATGCACTGTTGCATAACAACCAATGCGAGTTTTGTGAGCTCATTTATTTTCAGCCTTCCAGCACATGACTGCTTCAGACCATCCTCCTTTCCTGTTCCAAATTTCTATTGCTCCCTCCCACTGTCCTTCTCAGCCTGCTGCTTTGTGGCTAGCGCCAGTTTGCATATCCTTTAAGAAAACACCCTCAAGGAATATCATGCCATCATGAATGCATCCCAGACTTTTCCCAAGATATGCTCAAAATAATGATTTTTTTTCCTTTTGCTTCTACAGCATAGGTTGTGTCTTACCCCATTTCTTTGATTTAAGATTACCTGACTTACATTTCCTTAAGTTCTAATCATCTTCTTTGCAAAATGTGGCGTATATCTCACTTGAACTTGGCCAGCTATGTCTGAATTTGGACTGTCACGTGTTGAAAACAGACCAACCTGACGTTTGGCTGGCTTAGCAAAAAGAGGCAGTATGTAGAGGATGTTAAACGTCCTTAGGATATAATGTGGTTTATTGGACCCCCAAAGACAGACAGAGACATTTCAAGTACGCAAGCTAAGTACATAATACCCTAATAATTGCCTGAAAGCACCGAGGAACATTTAGCCCTTTAGCCCTTTCCATTTGCTGTGCATTACCGTTTTTCTTATAATGACTGGAGGGACGAACGGCGTGGGCGTGACAGTGTGGCACTGCGGCATGCAAGATCTCTCATGCAGGCTGCGTTTACAGGGGAATGCCACCCCTGAGCAGAAGCCTGTCCTATTTTGGATTTAGGATGGGGACCATATGTATGCTATGCGTATTAGATATCTTTCTTACGGAGCTCCCGTCATAAATAGTATCAGGACAATGACGGCAGTCTGAAGACTCACACACATTTAGCGTGAACTGGACATCATACTCTACACCTGCACCAGTATTGTATGTCTGTTTAATCTCTCTAAAATTCAGAATCCCTGGGCTTTAAGAATAAGGCTGTTTGCTGATCCCCTCTGCAGCAGTCCTTTCTTGCTGACAGCCTAGTATCTTTTGGGAGGATTTTTTCTTCTGTCTTGACTTTGTGGTCATTTTGTAGCAGATGGGTGCTTGCTGCCTACATTTTTCTCCCTCCTCTCTGGTAGAATCCTTCATTTCTGTTTTGTTGTTTTTCCTCTAGATCCTGAGAAAAGAGCAAACAGTCACCTCAGCTGCCTGCTCCTGGTATCACTGCTGTTATTCGCCGCCTCTCAGAGGTGGTTCTCAGTTCTGGAAAGCACTCTCTCCGGACTCAGGTGCGAGTCTGAAATCCAGAGCAGGACTTGACTCAAGCCTGACCCCATCTTTGATCGTAATACGTGTTTCACTCTCTCCTGTGCCGAAACACATCCTTCTGTCTACATCCTCGCAGAGCCCGTCTCCAGTAGTTCATTCATTCAGTTCACACACTGAAACTTGTGTAAACAGGACATGTCAGGGACCCTTTCCTTCACTCCCTCAGCTTTAAGGAAAGGATAGGGTTTAGAGCTAGGCATGTTTGTACCCTGGTGGACGTGAAGCTGGGGGAAGAGGGGACAAAGGAAATGCAGGGTAGCCTTTTGGCTGCATCTCTGGGGCTACTTGATCCTCTTGGAACTCCTTGGGAGGGGAGGGAAGTGTTGTCATCCCTTTTGCCAGCAGTGCAGAGACAATATGACAAAGAAGGAAGGACACTGAAAATAGAGTCCCGATCCTCAGTCTGTGTCTTCTTGAGTTGTGCTAATTAGTCAGCACATTCTCTTGGAACTGGCAACAGAAACCCTGACTGAGCCAAGCCCCTTGATTTCCTTATTCTCATTAGTCTTCTTCCAGCTTTATCCCTGAAGCATGATGGAGACAACATTATTCTATACAGTGTACAACCTTTATACTGTGCATTCCTTGGTTAAAGATTGCACTGGATCATTGAGGGAGAATTTTCTTATCCTTTTTTTTTTTAACGTCTTTTTTATTAAAAAAATAAGATTAATTGTACAGCTAGAAATGCACGTGTCCTTATATAATCATTGAACGAAATGTCATCATCAGTTTAATATCCAGTAGCAGAGGGAGAAAAGCAGCCCCAGACATGTGCAAGGAAGGCCCAGGTGAGACAGAATGGTGTCCTCATCCTGTAGGAAGCCAAAGTTAATGAGGCTGCTGCTGGGCCACCACTGAGTGCAGCTCTCTGGGACAGCAGCTAGCAGTCTGCTGTGTACTGGAGTCGGAGTGGGCTAAGGTTACCTTCACAGCTATAATTTCATTACTGCTGCTTTTTCACGGAAAGCGATTTTTTTCATTTGTTCAGCAAATGAGGCAGAGGAAGAATGGAGGGATGTGTGGCACGGAAGTGATTTCATAAACCTCAGGCAAAATTCATGTTGCTTATGAGCTGGGAATAAAAAGATTGTGTTTGATTCTTTTCTTACTATGGCTGAGATCTGAAAGTAGTGCTAGAGAAGCCTGCAAATTCGTATCATAGTGAAACTGGCATAAATGCAAGAGGTTTCGGGCCAATTTTTCAAATAATTGCTTAATTTCAAGGGGTTTGTCTAAAGACCCATTCATGGTTAATTCTGCTTCTATACAGGCTTATGATGTGCTTACACAAAGTTCATTCAATGAACCAGAGAGTCTTACCTCCTGCTTTACCTACCGATGAATTAAGATCTTTACTTACCATGCCGAATTCAAGGTGGAGGAAAAAAATCTTTTTCTTTCAAAGGATTTTCAGTGCCTTTTAATAAAAGGAAATCCTCTAACAGGCAAACAATGTAATACCTCCTATCTCCAAATTATTTTGCATGGGGAAGGGGGAGGTCAACTTCTGTCTTAACTTCCTTTGAAGAAAGTGAGAACCGAGAATAAGAAACAAGCTGAATTTAGGAGACAGATAGTGACAGTGAGAACCATATACAGAAAACATTTTCGTTCTAATCCAGAGAAATGGACCTTGGTAGACCCTTAAAAAAGAACTAGGAGGTTTTCCTGCATGTCTCAACTGTCATAGGGATTATTTATGCCGTGGCAGGGCAGAAAGAGTATAAAGTTTGAAAGTGAGGAAAGGGACCTGCCTCTCGATTCATTTCATACATGCAGTGGGTGCTAGCACCTATTTAGATATTTATCGGCAAACTGAGGAAGCTGAACAACAAAGAGGCCAGAGAAAGACTTATGTGCCTCAATAATGTTAATGATCTAAGCATGAACACCTTTGACTGTAATTGTCTTCAATGGGCGCTACAGTTCACGTGTCTTGAAAATCAGACTGGTAAGTAATTACTTAGTTTAGTTGTAAGTGCTTAAAATTAAGTCCTGTGGTTTTACATTTAGAAAATGAGACTAATGGCAGCTGTACTTCGAGGTACAAAGCGTTAGGATTATTCTGACATTGTTCTTTTTACTTCAGTAGAAGTTTACCCAGTTGAAGCGTTCAGGGGTTGAGGCTTCAGGCCTGCAGACACACAACGCAGGTATGTGTCTGTTTAGCTAGTTCTTTCTATCATAGAAGAACTCTGGTCTGACCTTAACGTGGTGGGATTGTAAAGTGCTGTAAACTAATTTAATAAGAACTAGAGGCTCGTCATGCAAGTGTGGTATATATATTCTAAATTGTAGACAAAATTACTGAGCAATTAAAGGAGATATGCCTTGCCATACTTGTGAAGGGAACTACTAGCTTGTTGGAGCGTTAACTGGCTACAACATTTTTCACTTTCTTCTATTTTGAATCTTACTTAGGTTAGATTCAAACAAAATTTGTCGACATTTGGCAGTTCTTCACTGGCTTTCAGATACTGATGTTGGGTGTTGCTGATAAAAGCCTTACACTTGCTGCCTTTATGTGACAAATGGATGCCAGATACAGCCTGGAGATAATTTTTAAGCACTTAAGGGCAATTTACAGTACTTGTTACATTAGATGCAAACGCTGGTTTCTGCAAAGTCAAAAACTGTTTCAAGGATAACAAGTAGATCGAGTTAATATAGCTGAAATTATATTGGATTGCTTCAAAGGCCATTTGTTAATGCACAGAACACGTGGAAAATTTCTCATTCTGAAAAAAATACCACCCACCTAAGCAAAGACAAATCAATACAGAAGATACCTCTGCAAAATCTAGGAAAGCTGAAAGGAGGCTTGGGGAGGATCTGAGTTAAAGTCTTATAGGAACACTGTGAAAATACAATCTCCAAAATTTCAGTGCAATTTTTTTTACAGCTGTTAAAAACGGTCCTACGTTTTACATGAAAAAAAGTCACATGTTAATACCTAACATTTAGATTGCATTTTTCATTTCTGAATTTCAAAGTGCCATGCAAAATCTGAATCATTATTGTTGTCTTGTAGACAGGTAAATGGAGGCACAAGAAATAAAAGAATTTATTCAGAGTTATGAAGCAAGTCATTGATGGAACTGAAAATAGCAATTGGCTTCCCTAAGTTACTGTTCAACAAGTTACACCATGTTCCTAACCACATATGCATCACTTGGCCCATATTTATCTGACAAAGCAGGACTCTTATTCCCTAACACTTTTCCCATTCTGTTTGGGAGGCAAAAAGTGTTTAAATGCTGCTGAAATTGAAAATTGAATGTGAAAACAAAATCTTGACATTTTTAAACATTTATTAACTAATAATAAGGAATTTGTAACCAGGCCTTGTATGTTTTATTTTAATACATATGTTTTTTCTTTAGTTTTTCCAAATGCAACCAAGTTGTCAGGAAAGAAGCTTGAATTAAAGTATATAGTTTGCTGCTAGTATCCTGGATTTGACCTAAAATAATAATAATAAAAAAAGCGTAAAGAGTTTGTTTTCTGTCTTAAACAAACAGCTGATATTAAAAAAAAATCTGCTGAAAGCAAGCTCTTTGGGTGGTGTGAACTGACTTCAGCAGAACTGCAGAGATTTACCTTGGCTGAAAACCTGGCTCAAAATCAAATTCAGTTCCACAGCAGTGGAAATGTCTTAAGACATCCAGAGGAAGAAACATACAAAGTAATTTGAAATACTTGGCAGCATCTGTTTCATAAAGATTGAACTTAATCATGTTCTGGACAGGCGCTGGTTAAAGCTTGTAATGCAGAGATTATTTGGTGTCATTTGCTGTGGGTTCTTCAGCAATTATCTGGAATGCGGTTTGGATGGCATCGCTATACCCTCCCTTCCTCCCTCCAGTAGCTCTTGAATCATCTTGTTGAATTTCAAGAGCCACTAGAGAGAAGAGAGACCAAGTCTGGTGTCAGATCCTGGCTGACAAACCACGTTGGTTTTGCAGTATCTCGTGCATTGCAGCAGGACTGCAAAAAGCACAAAGAGGCTTCTGAGAGCAAAATGCTCTTGTATTTGCTTTACTCAGAAAGAGCATCAGAGTGATTAAGAATAGGTAAACCAGTCCAGAGAGATGGAGAACATTCTCCTCCTCTTGACTGTTTGGCTGTTTCTGAGAAAGAACTGGGTTTAGAAATTGGTTTGTAAAACATTTGGTGCAGTTGTGCAGTTCAATTGCTTTTGAGTTTTTGCATCAATGTACATTCGACAAGAAGTGAAAATATCAGAACGCCAGTAGGAACATTTTTTTTGTTTGCACCAAAGAAAAGATAGATCAAATTAAACACAATGTTTGAATATACTCAGATTCCAAGGTATTTGTGCCTAGATGTAGATCTGAACTTTTTCTGATTAAGTTTGTCTTTGCATGGAATTAAAAGGGATCAGAAATGTTGTGCATGAATATAACCCCTTGAGATTTAAAATGCAGTTTTGTGAAACAAAAAGTTCTGAATAAACATGAAAAGGTGATGGTAATATGAAATTATATTTCAGGATGTATCAGCAGAACTGTCATATTTTCAGTAGAAATAAGGAAGCATTAGTGGTATTGTGTACGACACTGGTGAGGATTCTTTTAGAAAATGTGTCTGGTTTAGGTCCCTCCCGTTCAAGAAAGATGAATTTCTTCTGGAATAGATCAAGAGAAGAGCTTCTAGGTTGCTGAATGGAAAATCCTTCACAGAAAATTATTGTAAAAGAGTTTGATTTATTTAGCCTAGAGGAGAGCAAAGGCTAGGAGGGGAGGTGATTATGCCTTGTAACTACACCAGTCAGTTAAGGACCAAGGAGGACAAGGGCTCTTTGAACTGAGAAAGACAAATTTTGCCTAAGAAGAAAAGAGTATAAATTTGTGATGGATAAATGGAATTTGGAGATGAGAGGAAAATTCCTGACCCTTACAGGGGTGGTTTTCTGAACAGTTTCTGAAGACAGACAGGCAGGCAAAGATGGTCAAAAACCTGTTTTTAAGATGAAGCTTGAAAATACTATTTCAGACAGAGCTGGGGTGGACAGAGTGGACAGATGAGAAAGATATGAGATTGCTCTGCCTGAGTTTGAAGCTGTTCAGACATGATTAACATCAAGTCCAGAAGTTACAGAGCTGTGATAGCCTGGCACTGTGACCCAGATAATGAGAGCTGTTGAGTGGGAGAATGCATTAGCCTGGACACAGCACTACAGTAATGTAGCTGTGGATCTGCAGCCGGTTCATTTTAAACCAGCTTTGAGCACACAGAGAAGTAAGACATAGTTATGTCTTTTTGCACAGACATACTCTGAGTTTGGCAGAATAAACACAGTTCAGGCAAAAAGCCATTTGTGCCACTTTTGTATACAAAGAGGGAAAGCCAAGCTTTGATGCTAAAGGCTTCTTGCAATGAGCATAAAACCTTTCCCAGTACTCCCAGGCTGTGCCAACCCAGGAGGAGGGCATTTATCTTCATCTTCAACTTATGATTCCATGAATGGTAGCAAGTAACGCTAATTGGAGTTTTTATCAAGATAGCATGTTATATGTCTATGTTTTGGATTTGGAAGAGATGCAAGTGCATAGCCTCCTTCTAAAGCCCCGTTCCTGTAAAGAGCAGGAATCCTTCATAGCTTTCTGTTTCTCTCACTTTCTGTCTTTCCCATGCTCTGAATTGTAATAGGGGACTTCACAACCTACAATTAGGGGGACAGTGGGGTGTGAAAGGGACTGGTGAGGTGGATGGAGGTGCAAGGTTTGTGTTTCAAACCCAGTTCTGGAGTTCTCTCCACCTTCCAGGACTGAAAGATTCTCTTGACCACCAACACGTGCTGTTTGTTTAGGGATCAAAGCAGTGGGGACAGATTGCTTGAAGAGGATTTAATGAGTAGTTGATTAGCTGAAGGAGTCTTTATTAGTATTTAATTATAGCTTTTTGATATACTTTGAAAGGTTTACAGATATTGGCAAAATCTCTATAAACTCCAGAGTGTTTATGGGGCCTTTGTGGTCTGTTCTTCGTCTTCCCTTTTTCCACATGACACCAAGAATTTTTTCTGCCTTTGTTGACATGCTGACAGCTTCTGTGTCCTCTGACCTGCAGGAGACTGACAACTACTGCTGTGGGGACAGTCCTTCACTTAGGCAGGCTAAGATCCGTTTGCAAGTGTGGAATTGCAGTCCTCAAGGAAAATGCTATTTGAGCTGCATAATTAGAGGATAAATTGTTATTTGTCAACCAATAGAGAATAAAGAAACCTATCTTTATCTAATGTTTTATCATTAGCTGAAGCAGAGGGAGGATTTTTAAGTTCAATTTCAATGAAGAGAAGATAATATAGAGCTGAAATTCTTAAATTAGCTGCTTTTATTGTAGTTAGTACTTTGGTTAATCTTTTTAATTTATCGCTTAGTACAGGGCAATTACCCACCGTATGGAAATAAGCCAAGGTTATTGTATTAGTGAGATATGTTTGCAGTGTGCAGGCTGGAATGAAACCATACAGACTATGTTATCAGTTGGTGCAGGAGTGGTAACAGCTCTATTGAGAGCTCCAGGTAGATTTCAGACAGTGACCTCTTGATCCTTCTTATCAGTTCAATGGTAGGTAGAGAAGTTCTCCTAGGGAAGCTTGACTTACAATGATTAATGCTGTTCTTTCTTTAATTGAGAAGGGCCGATTGATAAGATAAAACTTTATGGATTTATTTCAATAATTTTATGTGACAAATCATCAGTTATCATTATCCAAATGAATACAGATTGGCATAAATGCAGAAGTAAATTACTTTATGGATTACCTCAAGTACAGTACACAAGTAATTTATTTGGCTTAATAGATGTAATTTTCGCCTGGTACCTGATGTATATAGGTTAGGTTTCCACATGGAGATAATTATTATCCTCTCAATTCATTATTTACCCACACTGTGTGTGTTGAGCAGGTTCTGCTGATAGTTAAAGCACAATAAAGGAGGACTGGAGATTGAAGAAGAAAGGGGATAGATGCCAGTCCACTTCCCCAGTGATAGAGAGTTATCAAATGGCCATTTATTTCGTGTGACATTGTCTGTCTTTTTCCAGTTTCTAGTGGAAAGAATTTTATTTCTCTGTAGACAAGCAGCTAGCCCACTTCAAAAAGTACACAAATAGTTTGCTGACATCCTTGATGACCACTTCAGCTGAAAAACTAAAGGAAACTCTGTCCCCTTTCTGGAAAAATATCTCTCCCAATGTAACACATTTGCAGGAATCACTAGGAATCTCTCTTTTATAATCCAGACTGTATCTGTTCTGTGGACTTTGTATTCTGGGGGTGAGAGACTAGCACTCTGTACCAGTACTGATGTCACTGCAGTTTGATCAAGTTGTATTGCAAATCACATTAGTCAAGACATCTCCACACCACCCACGCGTTCTTAAAGCAAATAGTTGTTTCTGAAGTACATAAAATTATTTCGGTTCTTGCTAAATTACTAGTCCTTAATGCTGCAAACATTTTAAATAAAATTGCTCTCTCAGTCTTTTGTTGTATATGAAGTAAAAACACCTATGCAACTACCTTTGTGTTTTCCTCCACTTCTTTTTCTTCTGTGAGAGGAACTGAAATTGAAGTTATGTTCTGATGTGGAACAGTATGGAAAGGGGAAGAGGGGAAGTTGTGAAATTCCAGTTACTGCAGGCACGCAGACTGGATGGGAAAAAATCTAGGGTGGTATGAAGAAAGTTTTACTCTTTTTTTTCTCCACTAAGCACAATGCACAAGCACACGTCTAACATTAAACCTGTGCTTAAAGGTCTTGCAAGGCAGTCTAGTACTTGTTTAGGGCTCATTGACTTCGCTGAATTTGTGCCCTAGGATTATTAGTTTGTTCCATGTATATTCAAACCATAGGTTCCTAACTATGGAGCTACTACCTTCACCTGAACAGAAAAGGTAGAGTGGAACATGCTTTGTGATGAATAAAAATCAGACTTGTTGCTCCTTTTCATTTTTTTTTTTTTAAGGAGTTATTGACTCTTTGAATAAGTTGTTATTATCAGCAGCATTTTGAAGGACAAGTATAGCCTTAATGCAAACTGACAGCTTTAAGTATTCCCTCTGATAGCCAGATTCATCATTGCTGGCATGGCTAAATGCAAAGCATGTGTGGTTTCAGATTGCTACAGTGGCTCTGGAAAACATGCTAATTGTAATCTCAAGGTCAAAAATAAAACCTGAACTTTTTATTTTCAGTGCTTTTCTTAGCAGACATTTACTTTGCATTAAAAGTTAGTTAATTTCATACCACTTTCCTTTTCCTGAAAAAAAGTTCCAGTAATGTCTTAATAGCTCCCAATGTTCAGGATCTACCTTTTAAACTGTAGGCACAGGTAGCTGCTTCTAGGGTACAGTATTGCAGCTGTTGAAATTACACAGCAAGAATGAAGATACAATGGAAAAATACAGTATTTTGTTGAACCTAGAAAAAGAATTTGAGGGAAAAATACTGTTTTCTGAAGTGGGATCTGAGGAAGACGTAAGGTAAAACCCTTACCTGTTTTGAAAGTGCAGTGCAGCTCTGCAGATCTGTAGGTCCACGCTTTTGGTCAATTCCTGCTTAGTTCACATGCAGAGTCTGCATGCACTACTCTTGCAGCATCTGAAATCTCAGAGAAGAAATTAGGTGCAGAAGAAAATAAGTGCCTCAAAGTGTCCCCAAGTCTATTATCTGCAACACTGCTCCATCACTTTTAAAAGACACCTTAGTAAAGTAAAATTGAGGTGACCTGGTAGCAGTATAAAAGTGTGTTCACATGAAGAAAATACCAAGCACTAATAGGATCTTTAATCTCTGGAGGAATACATAACCAAGCTCAGTAACTAAAAGCTGAATCTAGAGACATTCAAATGGAAAATTAGGCATGTTTTTAATAGAGTGTGATTGATCATTTGCACAAAAATATCAAAAGAAGCAGTGAGTTCTTTCTCTTTGTCTTCCTGTCAGGAGGTTTTTAGGGAGATGTCTTTAGTGTCCTGAAGCACCTTCAACCTGTTTGCCGATGGGAATGTATTGTTTTGATGTAGACATAGTTGCGTGCCTACTGCTTTGTTTTTGTGCTAATTAGAGATCAGCTAAAAGTGAACAAATTGTGCTCCTGCTGCCAGTCCATGTCACTGATTCACTAGTAATTTATGGGGGAAAGTACTGTAGCAGATGAGATGCTCCCTCACAGCTCTGTGGTGGCTTTGTCCCTCTTACTAAACGTATTCACGGATCAAAAATTAAAGTTCAATTCTGAGTATGAATTATCAAAGCCAAGAGGACATCTAATGATATTCCTCAGTAGATGATGCTTTGGAATAAAATAGCATTGAGAATGGAGATCAGAGGAATTGTTTGTTAGCTGATGACATGTTGTTGATGATGGCTATTCCAATTGTATCTTCTGCTCTATTGCACACCTAGTTCTTTGACATAGTGTGGTCTCAGCTGCTGGAATCAGCCTTAATTTACTGTAAACTGAAATGAGCTGTACCCATCATAGTGACAAAAGATGTACCTGAACCTTTTGATGAGGCTGCAGATCTTTAACACACCCCGGACTTAGGTATTTTTCCCCCTCACAGTTCAATGAACATCTACATCAAGCGGCAGGGAGAGAGTGAATAGCTGTTTACAAAGATGTGAGCAAAGCTGTTTCCCTCAGGCCAACATACATTTAAAAAGCTATTTTAACACATGCACTTATACTATCTGTTTCTCACAGAAACACTCTGTCTGCCTAGTGAATCTTACCACTTGCTTATTCTTCTATCAAACAAGGAAATGAAAAAGGCTACTTATGGTTTTCTTACATTTATTGCTTCCCATCATGATACTTAGGGCTGTACGTAGATGTGGCTAGTTCTTCAGTCACAGAGAACTTGCAGGAGTCAGGTACCCACTGGAATAGACTCTTGCTGGCCTGTTGATTTAGAACCAGTCAAAGATGATCTGAAAGGCTTGCTGCACCAACTCTGCTAGGGTAAGCCTCGCCTACAGTGAACGGTCTCCTTCAATCAATCACTGAGATGTGCAGTGTGGGTTGTATCTAGGAAGGAACTGCCTTGTGACCACATCCAGTTAAAGGAACAAGACCAACACCTCTTTTGCATCAATGGCTACGTTTTTTTCCGCCGGCCAACTATTTTTGATTGGCAATGATTTAACTCAGTATATGACACTCCTAAACAAACTGTACATTAGATAAATCAGCTAATAGGCACAGACCATACTGCAATATGACTGCATTGCATGTATATGAAGGAGAGAAGTAGTGAGCAGAATGGCACCAGTCATTTCCTAGCAGCACCTTGGGTAGCCATCCAGACATCCTTTCGTGTTAACAGAGAGAAGCTGAATAACTCCGAAGATGACGAGAATCAAGGTTAAACTCTTTCCTTAGGCACACTTATTCTCTTCCTCTTCCTTGGATGTTCATGCTCTGTTCTCAGGTGATGTGGAGCCTGATGAACCCCAAGTTGTGTGTACTGTTTCTGAATAACCTTTCCCAATTCTTATCTTGTCAATACTGTAGTGTATTTATGATGTAGAGGCATCGTTGCTAATGCAAATGCAAGTGTAGAAAGAGAAATTCTTGAGATCTGAAAGCCATTGCTGAAGTGGCCAGAGATCATTCATCTCACTCACAAGCACTCTGGTCTTTCATTCCAGCTGCAGATCATGGTCTTTGACATATAATATTTACAGATTTTCAGAAACACTTTACTGTGCTTGTGGGTGATTTTCAATATATTTCACAGCTTGTATGCTTTGTGTGGAAACACCTGTGTGATTTTCCAAGTGGAGATTGTTGTACTTTCCAGACTGAAATGATTGGGACCTTATGAAAATGAAATGTACTTCGTGGTCTGAAAAAAATGTAAAGCTAAATCTTAATGAAATGCATTAGAAATAATAACATATGTTGCCTTCTGTGAAATGGCTTATGACGACTTTTCTTCAAAGTGATGCATTGTGCAAATTATTCCCTTTGTTGTGAAAAAAACCCCACAAGATTTTGACTACAGAGCAGATTTTATGTGGCTGCTGCGTTCTTTTGAGGTGTAAAATTCTCACAGAAAGTGGGGGAACTGGCAGATCTGATTAAAATCTACTGGGTAAAAGAATCGCCTTCTGACCAAGGCAGCGCATTTCTCCTGTCAGAACAGTTTCACTGTTGCATTTCCATGGAGGACCATTGGTAATGGAGAGGAAGATTAGTTTAGCCACAGGACTGTGTTTTATATAGGTGTTTCAAAGGCTTTTCTGTACTCTCTACCATTTTCTGTAAGGAACTAATTCAAATGAGGTAGCTAGCCACTCTGTTTCCATGATGCTTTAGTTGGAAGGATAAATGGCCTTGAGGCTTTCTGAAGAAGCCATAAAGCTGATGGATTTGCTGTTGTCTTTTTGTGAGTGGAAAGGTTGAGCATTGCTGGTTAGATCCAGGCACCATGCAGGGGTGCCGGATGGCTCTGCCAGGGCTGTTTGCTCGTCCGTGCTGTCCCAGCCTGGGTCTCCTTGGCAGTATTTCCAGTGTGCTTCATTTCTGACGTGCAGCACTCACTGCTCTCCTTGGCTTCCACCCAGTCCAGGCCTGGCAGCTTTATCCTGAACTGAAGTTTGTAGATTAGCTAGTCCATTATGGACAGCTGCAGCTTTGACTCTTCCAGTTCAAAAACCCAGCTCCTGTATGCACTTCTGTTGTGGCCTTCAGCATCTCTGCAGTCCTAGGCCAATGTCTTTTGCTGCTGAAAATCAAATGTGACTTATGTTCTTCTTTCGTCATTCCTCACAATGTGTTTTTGGCCTGGTGAGCACAGTTGCAAAAATTTGCTCTGAGCTAATCATCTGAACACTGAATGATTGAGGAAAAGCCCCCAAGCTGCACTGTGGCACTTCTAAAAGAATTTTCTCAAGATCACTTAGTGGGTGAAGCTATTTACAAATTCACTTCACTCAGAAATAATTGCAGGAGGGAAAGAACCATAGAAGGAGAAAAGAAATCCATTATATTTAAGTAAATGCGTTATTATTTGTTTGCTTATGCATGGAACCACTCTTTTAATAGTCTGTAGGAGATTGTGAGTTCTCTGTTCTCTTTGTATTTAATAAACCCCTTTGTAATCTCTGCAGTTCCTGCAACTGAATATTTTGAAGGGTATTATATAAATACAGCTAGATCCCCACCTGGAAAAAGTAGCTGGCCATGCCAGTAAGCAACTCTTAGAGGCAGGCAGTTGTACGGTCTGTGGAATGGAGAGAAAGGATACGAGTATCTGTGAGTTATGTGCAATGACTGCCGGCCTCAGACATTATCAATATGGCTATGATGCAGTGTTAGGTCCTGATCACACAGGCCCCTGCTAAACTGCACTGCACTCAGCAGCCCCTGATAGCTGCATATTGTATGACTGAATGACACTAATGAAAGGAAACACAATTAAATTCCAATTTTTTTGACCTACTGATTGTTAACTATCTGTATATCTTGGAGTGGAACTCCATGATGCCTGGTTTTATGCTGTCAAGGCATGGTTTCATAACTTGGGCTTCTGGATAAGGTAACGAACCTGAATGGCTCTTTTAGTGGCATACAGACTTGTACAAATGTGATTGGCTTTACATACCCGAGTTCTCCACATTGAGTGGGTGGGATGAGACTGAACTTTACCAAACATACAGCAATTAGCATGTAAGTAGTTATCTACAAATTTATTTGTCTATAACTTGTTTGTTTATGCAAAAGCTACTCATTATTTAACTTTGTGTACAAAAGCAACACTGGATATGAGTGCTGCATAGCAGCAGTGTTTCAAAGGTGTGATTATTGGGAGGGTGCTTAGAAGATGACATAACCATATTCTTTAGGGTGTTTATCTTGGGATGGATGAACCTTGTACTGGATAGTCATTTTCACACAGCAGTGAAAGCGCCTATGTTAAAAATCAATTAACTTGTTTGAATTGTACATAGGAAGTTATGTTCAGATGTGGAGCTCAGTTTGAGTTATTTAGGTCTAAAGGTTTAACTTGGAATCCAGCTGAGCTGATAACGCCTTTTAGGTTTTAGTCATATTATTTCACATGCTGTTATATACATTATTTATGACAGGGATTCCAAAACATTTTAAAGATATATTATCTTTTGGGACATTTCTTCACTGATTCTGAACCCACAACATCCTGGCAACCGCAATATCAATGCCTTGCAAGGAAAAGTGAGATTAGGAGAGTGTACTTTTGCATCTTTCTTTTTAATGCAATTCTGTCATGGGAAATAAGGAGACAGAGGGAGAACTTTGTGATGAAACAGTTCTTCCCAGACAGCCAAGAAATGTCTTATGTACCCTTTGTGCTCTACAGACCACAACTAGGGCATTTCTGCTTTATACCACAGATCTATTTGCTTTTTAGCTTTTTATGAAGATGACTTTGCTTTTATATTAATAATGTGCTGTCAGCATTATAGTAAGGGCCTTGCATGAAAAATGCATTCTCTTATACTATGGCATACTGTAGTCCTGTACACTTAACTCTTACATACTCTTAAAACAAAGGTGAGTGGAACTGTGTCAGTTCAACAAGTGCAGAACAGAGTCAGAATTCTAATGTGGTCTGACATTGACATAATGGATTTTTACTTCATTTTAAGCTATACATTCCAAAACTGATACTATCAGTATTTCAGATTCGGCATTATACTAAAGTATATACTACGTGATAGTCACATGAAAGTCCACAGTAGTGTTAAGGTTACAGTGGAAGAACTTCTGCTCCAAAAAGCACATTCATCTGCTACATGAGCTAATCGAGAATCTTTGTCAGTGTTAATTAGCTCTAATACACAGCTGGATGCTCCTGATCGTATCCAGTCATGGTCAGATGTCAAAATAAAAATTAAAATAATAAAAAGAAAAACTATGAAAGTATAGAACTGGTTCAGAAATATAGTTATCCTTTTCCTGAAATACATCCCCATGGCCCAAAAAATCTTCCAGGGTCAGAGGTTTTATTTACGTCTTGGGGTTTAAATAGTCAGTGGAATTTTCTTCTGTGAATTGATCTAATGACTTTTTCAGTCCATTTATACTTGTGGTATCCTGCAAAATGGGTATCACAACTGTAATTATGAATTACGTGGAATAAACTTTTCCTTTTATTTTTTGTAAAACTTTGGCTTCCTGATCTGGTGTCTCTTCCTTATTGTGCAATAGTGACTAGTTTTTCCCTATTCATCTTCTCTGTGCCTTTCAAGACTTTGTGTATTTCTTTTGGAAATCTTCCTAATTATGTCTTCCAAATTGAAGAATCCTAGCCAGTTTAATTTCTCTTTGCACATAAGCCTTCCTCATTTTTGCCTTTTGCTGTACCTTCTCCAGTTCTGCTGTTTCTTTCTGATGTGGGTATGTCCTCTGCTAGGATCATTTTCCCTCTCCAGAAAGCACTAGTATGTGTGTTTGAAATATATGCAGTTCAATGTACAGCTTATCAGTAGAAGGCAGCCAATTTCAAGCACCGGTGATTACCCTCTATTGCTCAAAGGTGTACCTGAAGCCCACCTCTGTGCACACCTGATGGGCACTGATAGAGACCCCAGCTCGCATATTGATGTGCGCAAACTACAGTCTGACATGGCAGGCTGCTGCAGGTTCCACAGTGCAACTAAGAAAAGCTTATCCACATCCCACTGCCCTCATTCAAGACCTTTGGTTTTCAGAGGACTTTGGATTATGCCATAGCAGAGATTGAACTGGACCTTGGTAGGTTTTTTTTCCTTTTCCCTTGTCGGCACATCACTGTAGGCTTTTCCCTAGGTTAAAGGAAAGAGGGAGAGCTTCCTAGAGCTTCACCAGCTCTGTTCTCTGTACTGTCTCAGTTCTTCTAAGATGATGGTGCCAGGATTTAAAAGCCTTAGAGGTTTCATATAACAGCTGTACTTTTGGGAATGCCAGCCTTCACTTTTTAGTAATGTGTGTAGCGTTATGGAAGCTATACTTATTTTTACAGAAGAAATGAGTAGTCTAGGATTTGAATCTTCTACCCTTCCATGTGTGGACTAAACCCTTCTTTTTCCTAATCAAATGACAGCACTTGGACTCTCGTGTAAAAAAATATTCTCCCAGCTATAAATCATCCTAGAAAAGTGGAAGGGATACAGGGAAATGAAATGGCATTCCCCCAAGTCCCCATAGGAAATAAGAAATCACTACTTAATATATGAGATGGGGCAGGGGGAAGGAACTAAAAAACAAGGATTCCATAGAATTCTAGTGCACATTTAATGCGGTGCCTTCATTTGTTACCTGACAATAAGTAACTGCATGTTTTTAAGGAAGAACTCCTTTATAATAACATTAGCCTCAGTGGTAGAATCATATGGAGCAACTTGTGTAACATTTTGATCGATCTCTGTATGTGAAGGTGCCAAGTGCCTGCACTCATTTACAGAGTATTTTGCCCATATGCGACACTGGCATAGCTATTCTATTGCATGCACTTCTTTAATTCTAATCTTACTAAGCTGGAGTATATAGACATTAAGTATCTTGGCATTCCTCCTATGGGTAGAAGTCACCTTCAGGGAAACCAGAAGGGTTATTCTTGCAGAGCATATAAGAGACTGACTAGTAAGAGAGCAGTGTACACAACAATTTCATCAGATTCTGAAAGCTGTCCCACCCTTACAGGAGTCACAGACAGTATCTAGTATTTTACTTAGAACCAACAGGATTTTGTAAATGGTCTGCTTGCTTCAAGCCAAAGGAGAGGCAAGGCTATATGTATTTCTGTGCAAGACTGTACAGCTGACTGCCTGCTGAGCGCAAAACGCTCTTGTCTCTTCAGAGCCTTTGCATGTTCTTCTGTGGATTTTACCTAGTCTCATTTATAATAAATGGTAAATGGTTTACAGAGAGTTCATATGTGACAAATAAGCATCATGAGGAAATATTGCTGTTAGTCACAACGCGTCAGGGGAAGATATTTTATTGTGATTATGAGCTATGACTATTAAAAACTGTCATCCAATGAACTTCATATACTCTGTGATACTTGCTTGGCCGCTTACGACAACATTGATTAAAAACTAATTATTTATAATTGAAATAATGGTATAAAGTGTGATTCTACAACTGATGAGAGCAGGAAAGTATCTCTGAAGAGACGGGTCAAAAGCCATACTTCTGTCTCATATGCTGACCATCCATCACTCTTACATTTTAAATCATCACTCATAAAGCTGCCAGCAGCTAGTGTCTAGCAAGTCATGCTGTGATGACAGTCTCCCAATTTTCTTAACCAGAAAAGCATGAAATAGTTGAAAGCTGGGCAGAAGAATTGTAGTAAAATGGTCAGGTCTGCTGTTTCTCCCAGGAATTATGGGAGAAGATAGTAGGGAAATGGGATTTTGAGTTGTGAAAATATTTGATTATAAAACAGAAAGTTTTCATGCACAATTAATAGTCAGTTGGCCAATAATAGTATACGCTACTATCCCACCACTAACATTGTCTTGTTTGTTTGAAGGTACAAGAATGAGTAGGAAGGTCATGCTAAGAAGTTGTATCAAGAAGCAATAATCTCTGAGAAGCTCCTGCGATATGCAGTCCCTTGAGGTTTGGATGTATAGAAAGAGGAAATTCCCCACTTTAGAAGGAGTGATACTTGAAGAAATCCTGCCCACAACATCAATCTGTCTGTATCTGTTGCTCTGCTTTTTTAGCACACCAGGTGATGTGGTATTTATAATGGAGTACACTCTTGTTTAGAATGGGAATATATTTAATTATTAAAATGAAGCTGATGAGGATTGAGGACCTAGTCAGAGGTTCTAATTTGCAATTCAGCTCCTGAATTTTGTTCTACATCTAACTTTTCTGACAGCCTTATAGTAAATAAACCTATCAGTTTTCTTTGAAATATGTCAGCCAGCATTGTGCAAGTAGGTGAAAGCACAGCTCATGGAAATAATGGGACTTGCCCCAGGGAGCACACAGTAGGTTGATAATAAAGATATCCTGTTTCCTAGTAGACTACTTATACTAGCCATGGGAGAAAAAAAAAATCAAGGAACCAACAAAGAACTAAAATAATTTAATAAAAAATATAGTACAAAAAATAAAGATAATTATTATCATAGTGTTAACTACAGAGCATGGAATTCACTAGCAAATCAAAGTGGTCATTTACAGAAAACCGTACTGATATTTCTCAAAATTATCCCAAATTCATAACTATTTAGCACTGGTATAACTCAGTAAGTGGTATTTCAGATAATGAACCTGAAATATGAAAATGAAAGGCCCCATGAACATTAGTGTGTAAATTAGAATAAGAAAGACCTAATAAGCCCTGTCAAGTGTGATGTGTGAGTACATGTGATGTGAATGATGATTTTATATGGTACTTCCCATATGGAAAAGTCCTGTGTATTGTTTATTGTGAATTCAGAATTGTAATCTTTCTCTAGTGATTTTAAGACCATTGGTAGAATCTGGCTTGGAAGGCTGTAGCTCTTCAGGAGACGAAGAGAAATTTCTGAAGCTCTCGGTGAATGATGTTGAGTCCCATTGCATTCTACAGGTTTTTTATCCATTCCAGTTAAAATGACCAATAGACTGAGGCATCTAGCATTTTCCTCTGAGAGACAATTTCATAGCCAGATAGAGCTCACTATCAAGAAGTTTTTTTGCTAATGATCCTTAATTTTCCTTTTATTGCTCCCCTAGAATTTTTCACAAACAAATAAAACTCTGTAATTAACCATGTTTCCTTCAGCATGGAAATGTTGGCCTTAAATTAGGTCTCTTGCTGTCAACAGCAGGTTTTTATTCTCCTAGGAGCAAACAACAAGGCACTTCTCATTAGATACAATTTGCAGGCCTCAGAAGGCTTGATTACCAAAATTTGCACAAACCTGTCTCTCTGTTCCTAGAGTATAAAAAGGGATAAGATTGGGCCAGAGTGCTGGTGTTTAAACCTGCAGCTCAGCAGCTTAGCAGGCATAGGTCAGCAAGGAGAAATCATCCTTTTAACGCTGACTCCCAGAACATAATTAGTACCTGACTATTAAGAGGCAAAGAAGATGTTTTGATTCCGAAATACGTTTGTGCTGCTCCTCCGATTGCTGTAAGGGAGCTGCAATAAGGACGATCTTTTCAGTCTAACCTGGTTTTACAATGTTTGTTGCCCTTATTCTGATAAGGAAGGTATCCTGGCACAGGTTTATCTGTGCTGATAGTGGGCTTCGTGGCTGTAGGCAAATGTTGATACCATATTTCTGCATCTCTCATCTCAACATCTACTCTTCAGCAGATTGAAAAGAATAATAGATACGTGAGGTGCTGTGTTGTATTGAATTGTCAACAGTCAGAATGGGGTATTCTAATGGGGATCATATGTCTTGTCTTATATATCATCTTGTAGTACACATGTATTATCTTTTCTCCTTCCTTCTCCCTCAATTTTTTTTCTTGCAGACTTGCTTTGACATGTTTTCTTCTTTCCTCTGTCCATTTTTCGCTGTTCTCACACCATCTTTGACATTTTCCCTTTTCTTCTCACACACGCTCATTTATTTTTCCTTTTTCTTTCTCTTTTGTTTTCATATCTTTTTCTCCGTAATTGTGGACCAGCCAGGCAAGAATATACTCTATACTTGAGATAGTCTGGAAAGGTAAATCTGAATATATTCACTGCAGGATGAAATTGTGCAGGGTTTTGTGGAAATGGGAGAAATTTGGATGAGAAAGTGCAGAGTTGCATCTTGTGCTCCAAGTTTATGGCTGTTTGTGGTATCTCTGTGTCCTGAAGGTGGTGTTAAGTCCACTAAATCCTGCACTGTATTATCAGTGGGGCCACAGAGTAGATTCTGGAACTGTAGATTTATGATCCATATTTGGTATAATCACAGTACATTGAAAGATGTGTTCCCACTATGAGATACAAGAAGAGTAATTTATGATGTTTTCTGCTGAAATGTAAAGAATTAAGGAGGTGATTAGTACTTTCCTGAGAGCACAGTACAAGTAGATGCAAATAGCTGTGCAGTTTGTATTCTAACTGGTAGGTTTTATTTGCAGAGCTTGTCAATTTATTAATCTAATTCTAGTTAATTGGTATATTGCTATCCTGTGTATAGTACATACATCTGGATTGATCTGTTATACCCATCATGACTGTGTATGGGCACCTTATGTAGATCCATCTTATAGTTATGTTCTGTAAACAAGGGGAGGGGAAGTTGCTCTGGCTAGACTTTTGAATTTTCCTTATGTTGTCACTGAAAAAGGCTGCTTATGAGTCCAGGGTGAAAATAAAATCAACATAATATTCTTACTGCAGTCATTGGCAGTAGAGATCACTGGAAAACAGGGTAGTAATGAAATGAAATGACACCCACAGTAAAAAATATAGAACATTAATTGATTATAACCTCCAAATATGATTCTCATTTATTCCAAGACCTTTTAACGAAGTGGTGGTAGTGTAAAAGATGTACAGGGGCAATACAGAAGTGCTTGAAAAAATACCTGTTTGAGGATCCTTTAGTGGCCTTAGTATAAATAAGAATGAGGTACTCCATATATCCGGAGTGATTTATAGTGAGAGATGGATAGGTCTGCAGCTTAATGAATGCACCAGTAAAGACATAACCAATAATGGATACCCAGGAATGTGCCTGTGTAGGCCTAGACACTACAACTTCTTGGCTGTTGGAAGTGAAATATTTGCATGCTGCTATTTTTCTCTGCTTTGGAAAAAATACTTGAAAGAATCTTAACAGTGTGTCATCTTCTATAAATCAAAAGCAATATAAAATTTCAAGCTTTCTTTTCTCTGTTGTCTCAACTTGGTGCCTTACATTTGCCCCAGGCTCTGTAGGGCTGTGTTGGGCAGTCTTCTCCCATTTGACTTCACTCTTTCCTTCTCTTCGGTGCTCACTTCCCGCTCTCATGTGCCAACTATGCAGTTTTTGTGCATTTGAGTGGAAAAACACCATATATTCGTGACATTTATTCCAGCTCTCTCCCTGCCTTGCTCTGCTTGATGTTGTTTGCTTGTGGAGTCATATGGATCTTGCCAGTGACCCTATCTTGTAGTAGTAGCTTACAGCTCTGTTAATATTGTCCAAGCTTTCTGGAAAACTTGATGTCCTCGTTTTGGCTGGGACAGAGTTAATTTTCCTCCCAGTAACTGCTGTGTTTTGGATTTAGTGTGAGAAGATTGTTGGTAACACTGATGTTTGCAGTTGTTCCTATGGGTCACATAGGATCAAGGACTTTTTCCAGTTTCTCATATTCAGCTAATGAGCAGGTGTGCAGGAGCTGGGAGGGAGCACAGCCAGACAGATAGCCAAGCTGGCCAATGGAAATATTCCATACCATAGACGTCACGCTCAGTTTATGAATGGGGGTTGGCCGGGGGGCAGGAAGTTTTCTGTTTTCTTGATTCTGGGAGTTCGAATCATCTCGTGTCCAGGAGTTCAAACTTTTTCAGGAATTTCCCAAAATTTGTGATTTCAGGGTTCCGTGATTGCTGCTTGGGGACTGAATGTGAATCGGTCATTGGGTGGTGAGAAAAATTGTGTTGTATATAGTATGTTTTGCATATTCAACAGTAGTAGTAGTAGTAGTAATATTTACTTGGTTGTCTTGTTAAACTGTCTTTATCTCAACCCAGAAGTTTCCCCTTTTGTCCATTTCTCCTCCCCATCCTGCTGGGGGGTAAGGGGAAGGGTGAGCGGCTATCTGGTGCTTAGCTGCCAGCTACCAGGTTAGACTACGACTCTTGATCTCAGTGAGCCACTGAGTGAGCCCCGCTCTCTCTGATAACAGTCCATTTTCTGAAGTCTTCTGATTCTGGACTGCCTCTGACTCCCTTCTCACACAGATTTTTCATCTGTAGAACTCCTATGCAGGCAGTGGAGATAATCTTTCCTGGCACTGGTCTAAGCAGAAGACAACTCCTGCCCAATGACTGCTTTTATTTTGCTTTTTATATGGTGCTTAACATTCTAGTGTGATTGGTATGAATGATATTGTATATATGTTTATCAGCAGTAGAATTCAAGAGAGCAGCTTCAGTTCTGTAGTCATAACTTGTGTTAGAGCCAAAGCACTCAGTAATATTCTGATTAGCCGTGCCTGGTTAGCAGCTGCAGTTGTGTTTAATGAAGGAATCTAAGGACCACAAGAAACTCTATTTTCTCTCTTGGTGGATGTCTTCTAGCTAGAACTCAGCAAAAGCTAATTGACGTATAATCTCTAGAATAGTTTGTACATATCTGACTATGCAAAATTAGGTTGTGCTCTATGACAATATATGAAGAAGAGACTATACCGGACTCTTAAAATATTTTTTAATTGTTTCTAGAGATTTTTCTGACTTCCTGTCTATGGTGCCTTTGATCTGCCTGTATTGGGGTACTTTGATTCTGTGGTGTTTAGGACGATCTGCCTTCCAAACCTCCAGGAGATGCCTCAAGGTGTAATTGGAGTGTTCTTAGTGCAGTAGAAATGTATAGTCTCCAAGCTAGCAAAGTGATTTCCTGTTCTTAAAAGCTTTTTGTGTTATTTTGTCTTGTTCAAGTTTCATTACGACTTTTTGGTCAGTAGTTACTGCACACAAAATTTAGCTGGTTGGGTAAATTTTCCAGGGTTATGCTTTATATGACTTTAAAACTCAAGTGTGGCAACTGTGACAAACCAAACAAGTAAATGCAGCCATATGTCTCACTCTCCATCTTCTCTCTGCCTAATGGATTTATGTCTGCCTTATTGTCACTTCCATGTGATGTTATTGAGCTACCTGGTTTTGATGGAGCTGGGACTGCACACTTAGCATATACTGCTGATCAACTCTGCATTTCCTGGCCACTTCAAAGCATGATTAAGATCTCTGTCCGATATGCCTCTTGAAACATACACTGTAACTAATTGGGATCTAAGGACTTACTAAGATGATAAACCACAGACAGATAGTCTGAACACTGGGATATAGCTGAGACTTCAACTTAGAGTTGGGATCTAGGAAATAACATAAATAAACTAAAATTTTCAGAATTTTTCTTTTATGTCTTATTCAAAAGAGGACCATTCCAGTAGAACTGTACCATCAGTGACGGAATAGTATAAAAAGAGAAAAGTCCTTTTTTACTGAGTCATTGACACTTTTGGTAGTGCAGTGCATAGTGGGGGCATTGACTAATTATTGATTAGAGGGGTGAGAACTCCTAGAAATCACAGCTAATTTCTCAGGTGACCTGTCATTCAAGTACCTGCCAGATCCAATCCAGACTTTTTTTAACTTGCAAGATCACAGAATCTCAGGACAAGAAGAACCCTTAAGAAATCATTTCATGTTTTCTACCTCAAGGCAGGATAAACTATACCTGTGTCATTCTGGACGGATGGTGATTATACTGTGAAAAGGCATCAGTGATCTAGGTTGTTTGTAGAGACTTCAGTAACGGAGACTCAACAACCTCCCCAGGCGGTCTATGCCAGGGCTCCAGTATTATGAGTAACAGAAAGCCTTTCCCTGTATCTAACTTGGATCTTCTTTGCTGCAGCTGAAGTCTGTTATTTGTTATCTTATCTGCGCTAAATGAGGAGAATGGCTTATTCCCTTCTTTGCAGCAGCCTTCAGGTCCTTGAAGACTATTATCATGTCTCCCCAGTGTTTGTTCCTGATAGGTGACAGGAAACAAAAGGATATATGGAAAAAAGGAGGGTTAGTAAAAGCAAAAAGAAAGATGAAGATGAACAGCTCTCAGCCATCATAATCTTAAAGATCATGTTTAGATTCTTTGATGGTATAGGCCTGTTTAGTTGACTCACTTTAATGGCTTTTTATGCCAAAAAGAAATCTGGCCTCAGATTTTCTTTATAGGTATAAAATTTAACCTATGTTTGTTTTTTTCTCTCTGGTATCCAGACCACCTGAATTAATTTCTATAGTTTCTTTTTCCTTCTGCCACGTAAGGACAGATTAGAAAGAAGAGGTATGGAGGGAGAAAGGAAAAAACATATATTAAGCCTGTCTTTTTTGTTTTTCTGGTTTTTGTGTAGAAAATTACCCAACAGTAATATTTGGTGTAATTAGCGTGTCTATGCTGCATGGATTAGACTGATTCCATGATGCTTTTATCAGTAACTTCAATTTTGTCATTGACACCATTGTAAGCTAAATCAGTGAGGAAAATATTAGAGAAAGTGAGAGAGAGAGAGAGACAGCTAGAAGCAATCCAGCTAATGGAAAGTGTACTGAGTAAAATGTTCTTCTTTTGAAGTATGCTGACATCTCAATTTTTTTCCCCCTTTAATCCAAACTTGTTTATCTGCTGAAGTAAACAGGAGCTCAGAAACAGGTTTTGCCTTTCTTTTAACCTCCTCTTAACCAGCCAACTAAGCAAGGATTTCAGCAGAGATTTGTAAAACGCTTGCTGTGCTGTTCCTCCCACCCTTATCTAATCTTTTTCTATTCTCCCTCCATGCGTGTTTTCTTCCTTTTCCTTCATTCTTAGATATGTACTTTATAACTCATCATAGCTTAGTCCAACAATAAAGGTGTTAATTAGCTTGCAAGCACCTGGCTATGCAGTAGTTCATATGTCTGTTGTGTTCCTACTGGGCAGGACAAAGTATTAAATCCTATTTCCTACTAGGATTGTTAACAAAGTGTAATTTATACAAAAGGGTCTGCTGCTATCGTGATCAAAAGAGAAGCATAAAAGAAGTCAGGAATTATATGCATTTTTTTGGTACCATCTTAAATTTTTGAGGACTTGGAAATTCTCCTTGGAACTTGGTAATGACTAAAGAAATCCACTAGAAATACCTTAGCTTCTTAATGTACATCATGGTTGTTTGATCTTTCTTCATCTTCTTCCTCTGACTTTACTCTGTTGGCTTAAGTGTATCCTTTAGGGTTCACTTGATCATAACTTCACATTTCCTAGTTTAAGCTCCAGAATTGTTTGCATCCTGCTTTACTGCTGCACAAATTGCGCAGAAGGGAAGCAAGTCTTTCCTGGATGGGACTACCAATGCTACCTCCATGTAACATAGCATGGGAACACCAGGAAGTGGGATGTTTGTCAGCCTTGGCTGAAGAAGTCTGGGAAGTGATTATTGCTTCTCTGTTAGTTTTGTTCCTGGGGAAGTACAAATTGCATGCTTAAGCAGGTTGGAGAAGGGTTAGGAAGGGCCGTGCGGAGAGAGCCTCTCCCATGCTGTTAATGCATCTACTTTCAATCTCCAAATAAAAAAGCATCAGCTCTGGGCTCTTTGATGTCATGGAAAATCAACTCTGTTCTTGTGTTTGGGGAAAGAAAATACAGGAAATGGTATGTTACTGCACCAGCTCTATATAAAGTATGTATTAAAGTATATAAAAGAAGTAACTGATATTGAGTCTGCTCCAGGATTAAAAGCAGAGGCAGGTCTGTGAATTAGTTACTATTTATAGATAACATTTTAGAGTCAGACTGTTGCAGTGAAGTTATATTTCTGATCTTTCAGTCTTACACAAAGAATTTGCATTTATCCTTTAGTTTCACTGAATCTGGGGGAAAAGGTCTTAAGAGTTCAGAGTCTGCCCTCTGTTTACAAGCAGAGTATATAACTGTATATTTCAAACTATCTCGGGAGGGGGGGTTGGAGATGGGCTCCCTACATTCTTTTCAGTTTAATTCCTCAGGTCTGAGTTGCTCTTCTGCCAGCATTAGTGGTATTTCTCATCAAACAGGCATGTTCAAACCTTTTAATGGGAGGTGGAAGGAATTTAGTCTCTGTCAGCTCTTGTGGAGTCAAGATTGCTCCTTCAGTGGCAGTTGGGATAAGTAAGCATAAAGATGCCATAGGTAGGAGATAAAAAGGACAATCACGGGTCTTTGACCTCTAAGTAGAGCATTCTTACGTAGGGGCACAGGGGATATTTTCATTAGATGCTGCTGAATTAACACATGATGAGTAATTAACCAGTGGGAAATGCTGGAGCAGGGTAAATAAAAATTACTTCTATTTTTCACTGGAATTTTGTTTTGACAGAGATCTCCTGGGCATGTATCTCGCTGATAGTTGTGTATTTTTAATATCAACAGAAGTTTTGAGACCTGACAATCAAGGACACATTTCTAGTTGTTAGAAAAATTTTAAAACATGTAGAATGAAATATTTCCTTAAGTCTTGCCAAAACCTGGTGAAACAAATTGCAAAGAAGTCCTCAGTGCTGTTCTCTGCTCACTCTGAAAGAGTCACGATGGTACACTGTAATGATCTGTCATGTGTAGAACTGTGTGACTGCCTGCAAGAAAATGTGATCTCTACCAGTGAAACCCACCAAGCAATAGTGATGTAAAATGCAGCACATATAAATTTTAATGTACATCCTTTATATAAACTTTCTGCCCCCACTCAGCAAATGCCTTCAAGTTGTTCAGTATTAGGGTGGACAACACCACAGCTGCAGCCTGTTAAAGGCTGAGGAGCAGCTTCGTTACTTCCTCCAGCTGGGATTCGTGGCCAGCTGAATCTGGATGCTGCAGAAGACGGCAGCCTGGGCAGATGGGAAAACCATGAACCTGTTTAGCAGGGAGAAGGCATGGACTGTGAAGCCGGAAAGGTACTTGGGATATTGGTGACTGGTAAGCAGGCTTAGTTATTTAAGGCAGAAAACTTAAGGAGAGAAGGTACTTTGGATTTTTCTGCCTTTTAGGAGAGGAGAAATGATGGTGGTAACAAGCAGCATGGTGGCTTCTGAGAGCTGGAAGATCTGAGGCTGGGCTGCCTAGTTGTCTTATCTTTGGGCTGTAGTATTGAACTAAAACCTTGATTAAGGATTGTCCTAGCAAAAAGGCTTATGAATGATAAAAAAACTATTAACTATTAAGGCCAGTTGTAATATTGGAAGGGGAATAATGGAATAAAATGCCCTTCTCCTCAGAGAGCAAGGATGATAAAATGGGTGTTGTATGGTAGCTTGATATCAGGAGCTGCTACAGGTAGAGCTCTCAGTGCGGAGAGCTGTGGAAAAGAGGGCTTTCCTAGGTCCTGTGAGCACTAGAAGCTGGGAGGGCTAACCTGCAAGTTAGTCTCTGGAATTAATACTAGGTGGCTAGCATGAATTGTTTATTTATTTTCTTTTAACTCTTCTCCCAAACGTTTAGAGAGGCTGGCATTATGTGCTTGCTTCCTGGAGTAGGAATGCTATAATGTATCTCTAACCTTGCCTGTACCACACCTGCAGTGACTGTTTGCCTTTCCTCATCTGCTGTAACTTGACTAAATGGCTGAATACTGGAATGAGTTTGCCTTTTGAATGCTAGGACAGAGTTCTTGATGCACTGTTAGTTGTTAGCTCAGTTTCTTGCTTTCGTTCCTTTAGGTAAGCATCTATGAAGAAAGGAGAGACACACTTGGGATTAAAGAGTTCATTCACCTCTGTCTGTGCTGCCAAAACCAGAAGTCGAGTCATAGGTTAAGTGGAGTAGAGGCCACTCACAGGAGGCTAAGATGCATTAGGAGTGTTAAAATCCAGGATGAATGTTTCTTCTTCTGTAGACAAAAATAGCTTCAGACTGCTCGAAATACAGATATTCATATGTCACAAAATAGCTGTTCTGGGGCAGAATAGAAGAACAACCTGTCCTTTCCTTCTCACTCTGCTCATCAGAAAGAAAATGAGTTATGTGTTAGTCTTTGTAAAATAGGTGGCTGTACTGTGTGTGAACAGAAACTTGAATATCAGATAACTTGCTTCTGGACAATAGTCTTCTGTAGGTTGGCTCCTAGAGCCAGGGGTGGGCTGACTTCCAAGCTGGTGCAAGTGCTGCAGCTCGGCTGGTGGAAGTCAGGCAATGGCTGCTTGTCACGGGCTTAGCCTGGTTCTTGCATTCTGATAAGAACTGGTGCGAAATCTCATGAATTCTGCCTTCTCTTAATTTTTCTCATCTACGTAAAATGAGTCCTCAGAAGATCCCGCAGTATTCCTGTAATTCTGCTTACAGGCAATGTTTACCAGCAGCTCTCAGGGTATCTTCTGCTGGGCCACTGACAACAAAGAAGTCTGAACAATTTATGGTAGTGGAAGGGGTGACAAACAGAGGAAAAAAACCTAAAGTATTTGTTAAACACTGTAGCAAGAGATACCGAGCAGCTATTTAGTGCTGCATATTACTTCTTCATCACTTGATTATTTTACTGTTTCATTTCTATTTACATACCCGGTTGATTCTTCTGCATTTGGTTTTTGCACAATTCTTTCAATAACATACGGTTCAGTGACTATAATTACAGGATTGTTAAAGTTCGCATTTCACTATTCATCTTGTTATCTCCAGTAATGGAAGGTTGAAACAAATGCACATAATTACATGGTTGGTCCTAAATTATTTTTGCATTGCTGTCACTAGGACACACTTGAAAAGAAAAACTTATTTTCAGTGTGTTTGTGGTGGGATCTCTGGCAAAATAAGAAACGATAGCTGCAGCTAAACCTATCTGCTTTGGTGTTCTGGTATCTCTGTCTCCCTGCCATTGAAAGCCACGAGTTTCACACTATCTCAAAATAGGAATGGATACCTTATGCTATTGAAATGCCTACTTGGTGAATTCTAAGCAAAGGTTTTTGGACCTGGTATGTGCAGGTGTAGTTTATGTGCAAATGGCAGCTCCATGTAAATGCCAGAGATGAAACAGATGTAGGGTTTTTTTTTTTTACTTTTTTTTTTTTAAAAAGGTGCTGTGTCCTGAGGTCACAAGGTTGAAAATTAAGAAAACATCAGCAAAGAGGACTCTTAACTTAAATTCTGTGTGGATTGTGTCATCCTTTGTCTAAGATCCCATACCTTACTGTGTAGCTTACACAGTGCTATACTTGTGCTCACTGCCCAGGATGAGGTCAAGAGTGTATTTCTGTGCTGATAAGCTGGGGTCAGTAGTAGCCTTGTTTTAAGTGGGAGAACAGAAGGGGAAGTGGGATAGAAGTAAAGTTGATATTTTTACCAGTTCCATTTAGCCGTAAAGTTGCTTAATAAAATTACTTGCTTTTTTTTTTTGTGGAAATGGTCTTGAAATCTTGCTCTGACTCCCATCATCAGTCTCTTGACCCTTTGGAAAGATGTAGAAGAGCTTTCTTTAGCTTGGATTCAAGCCTGTGATGAGATACCTGAGATGATGTAATCTGTGGTCAGTGTAGAAGGAACAGTGTGTCTGAAGTTGAGGTCTCTATGGTTAGAATAGCTGGTGTGTGTCTGTATATATATTTTAGTTGGAGACTGGATGAGTTTTGTGTAACTTGGCTTCTGAGATCAGCTAAAGTGTAGAGGTTGACAGAAATATATAAAAATTATTTCCTGGCCTATCTATAGTTTTCCTAATCCTTAATGTAGAGGTGGAAAAACCTGTGGCTCATGGGTTAAATTTAACCCTGTATGGGGTTATAATATGAGAATGCCCCTGAATCTGTGAGATTTTACTTGCATCCTGGCATTCCAAAAGGCTTATGTATGAAACAAATGCTGAGCAGGAAAAGGTACCCCAGACTTGCTTTAAAGCTACTGATGATGTGTTTGAGTATCACATTTGTGCAAGGGAGAGCTTAAAAAGTCTTCCAAGGAGCAACGTGCCCTGACTACAGGAACAGAACACTTGTACTTTTTCAATGCTACATAGTATTCAGATTTTTATCTACTTGTGAACACTTACGAGCCATTAAATGTGCAGAGACTAATAGTATTCAGAGAAGAGCTAAGGATACTCATAGGTAATTTGTAAGCAGAAAAAGTCCTGCATAAGGTCAATAAGAAAACAAACAGTATCCCTTGATGAATCGTAGCAGTAATGCATGGTGAATGCTGTAGGAATCGGTCTGAAAGCAGACCACTGACTAATCCTGAGCCTGTTGTTCTCCTGGGGTAATGCTACAATCCTTGTTTGGCAGTTGAAACAGCTGCCAGGGCAGCTTCCCCTGTCTCACAGTAGCTGCTCTCTGGTCATTTGAGGTTTGAGTCCTGTGGCCTGTTGTTCTGAACAGAAAAGGCTGCTCCAGGAATTTAGTAATCCTGTGGTATCACTCATTATCTCTGGTTGTTGTGGTTTCTGATACAAGAACCAGAAGCCTGGTTCTGGTACTTATGTTCTTGAGAAGCAATAAAAATAAAACATGGAGCTGCGTACCATCTTTCTTCCCTGCCATGGATTCCTTCTTCCTTCCTCCTCCTCAGTGGCAATAACAGTTTCATGCAAAGGCTTCAAGCTACCCACAAATTTAGGATGAGTAACTGTGAAGACAGATGTCCATATGTTATCTCAATGGTAGACTTCTCTCTGCTTTGTGGCATGCTCCCCTGCATCTCTTTTGAAGAGGAATGGCTCCCAAAAGTGAGGAGAAAATACACAGAGCGAACACATTTCGTGTCTGTCCCTGGATCCTTTTTATTTATCTTCCTTCCTTGCAAAAGATGTCAAAGGAGAGCTTGTCATTTCTGGACATCTTGGGGAGAGTAGTTTACTTTTAGGTTTCGGTTACCAGACTTACATGGCACATTAAGCAAGCCTGCTTTCCCTTCCTCCCACCTCAAGCAGGCCTGCCAGGGGAAAGGTTAGGTTTAGTTATTTTATGTCCTTCTTTGATGTCCCAGTAGTGTTTTCAGAGCTCTAAAAATACTCTGCAGGTACGCCCACAATTTTTAAAGTGAAATTTGGATTTACTTGGATGCCCCCAGCACAAGAAGCACATGGAGCTGTTGGAGCAGGTCCAGAGGGCCACAAAGATGATCTGAGACCTGGAACACCTCTCCTGTGAGGAAAGTCTGAGACAATTGGGGCTGTTCAGCCTGGAGAAGAGAAGGCTGCGGGGAGACCTTATAGCAGCCTTCCAGTACCTGAAGAGGGCCTGTAGGAAAGATGGGGAAAATATTTTCAGAGAGCTTGTTGTAGTAGGGCAAGGAGCAATGGCTTTAAACTAAGGGAGGGTAGATTTAGACTAGATGTAAGGAAGAAATTTTTTACCATGAGGATGGTGAAACACTGGAACAGGTTGCCCAGAGAGGCAGTGGAGGCCCCATCCCCGGAAGCATTTAAGGCCAGGTTGGACGGGGCTCTGAACAATCTGGTCTAGTGGAAGATGTCCCTGCTCACTGCAGGGGAGTTGGGCTAGATGATATCTAAAGGTCCCTTCCAATGCAAAGCATTCTATGATCTCACCTAGATAACTTTGCTATTGGCATCACCGCTGTTCTGATCGTGTGGAGCACTCCCTAAGTTTTATTCTAGCCTTTTGAAAAGCATCCATCCAGGTTATGAAAGTAGGTGGTGAAATTTGGCATAACTTAGGTGGTTTCCCAGAGATTTTAAAAGGAGAGAAATGAAGAGTAGGTGCCTGAAAGAAGGCAATGCACAGTTTCTTGTCCTCTGAGAAGCAGCACTGGACTTGTTCAGAGCCAGTTGCTTGGATGCTGCCATAGCTGACAGCACCTAACAGAGCCAGTTGGTGCTTGATTTTAGATTCCATCAGCTTCAGATTTGGTGACACAACTAAGTTAGCTCACTGTTAAGTGGACAGGAAGAGTTGGTTGAGCTAGGAAGGTTAAGCTGGACAGAAGTCACATGTTATTGAGGAGACCAACTGCTATATGGACTGAGGCTGAATAAATGCAATTAACTGTCGGTCTCAGTTGCACTTGGTGTGCAGATTCCAATTCTTTCATGCATTGAATGAATCACTTATTACTAGCAGGTTTTACACCACGCATCCTCCTGAGACATCAGATTTGATGTGTGTTTGTTCACACTAGTCTGACGACTCCCGCAGCAGTAGCCCAGTTGCACATCACAGTAACAGCCTGTGCATTTGGAAGACTTGCTCAAATTTGAAAGGCTTCTCCTGTAGTGCTTGAATAAAACTTAAGTGTTTCAAAATGCTCAACTATTAAATTACACTCCTGTGGTTTGCAGTATGATATTTAAAGATGTCACAGATGTTGGCTTTGGCATTAATTGTTTTCTTTTCCAAATCAATGGAGTTTGGTAATGAAGTGCTGATGAAATTTGTTTGGAAGCTGTGTTGTGGGGTAGATAATGTGCCAGCACCTGTGAGCTCTCTCTGACATTTTCCTTCTCCCCATAACCCCTATGCTCTTCCAAGTTGCCAAGTGTACCTCGCCGTAAAGCATCCCTCTGCACATATGTGGCTCCGTGTGCTTGTCTCTGCTGAAAGCCACAGTTGTTACATTCAGCATCCTTATGGTTCTGATATGGTTTCACTCAGTGGGTCTGGAATTTGAAGCATTCTTTGACAGTTTAAAGAAGGACTCCTTAGACAAACTGTAGGAGTTCACTTCAGTCCTGACCTCAAGCAGCATGACTACTGCCATGCCGGCTTTGTTAGTGTGCTTCAAGCTGAGTCCGTGCCCCTCCCTGTGGAAGCCCATGGTGCTCCCTTGTCCTCACTGCTGCTGCTTGCATCTTGCTGAAAATTAATTGCACGAGTGAAAATCAGTGCATTGCTGTCCTCTGAGACCTTTCCCAGTTATACTAAACTGCATCCCAGTTCTGTGGCATAGACTAATGTGTTCTTGGACTCCTTTGAATTTGTGTCTTTGCTGTTTCATTTTAGTCTATGAACCTGACTTAAACACAGGAGTTCGGAGGCAAAGATTTCTTCAGTGTTGCTCCTCCCTGTTTTTTTTATCATGCTGGAGACCGCACACAATGTTGCAAAACAAATTGCAGGCAAAGTTTTTATTTTATTTAAGACCATCTGTTTTCCTGCTTAGATTTCATGATTGCACGATTCTCACTGCTGTGCCTGTGTAAGGGTTACAGACATTGCCAAAGATGTATTGGCTTCATTAGGGCTTTGAAGCTCATTTCCAAAGGTACCAATGTGAGGCTGTTGCTTAATATTGAGTGCTATTCTGGCAGCTGTCTGAAAGTGAAGAAAGAAACAAAGTACAAGCCTTTAAAAAAAGAAAAAGGGGAGGCCAGGGGGACAGGGAGCAAGGCAGAACAAATTCAGAGTGGCCAGTTCAGCATTGCTCCTTTCAATGGATTTCCAGCATGTTGTCTTAAACGTCTTCCATCACATATGGCTAGCAAAAGTTTGGCATTCAAACTGCAATTTCCTACGCTTAATTTCATCCTTTTCTTCTACTTGGGAGTTACTTAAGATATCATTTGACTTTGGTTTTTTGCACTTCAAATCTTTGCAAGCAGTTGCATCCAGAGTGTGTTAAGCCAACTTTCTCCTTTCCTACTCTCTGTCGCTGCTGTTTTCTTTGTCCCATGTCACAGTCTCTTGCAAGCTACCTCTTTTTTTTTTTTTTTTTGGTTAACTTGCCTGTGTGTTTCTGTGAGCAATATAAGTGTAAAGATACTTGTCCTCTCTTTGCATAGTGCTCTTCTATTTGCAGATAAAAACAGTGTAAGAACCAGATGTTTCTGCGTGTGAGAGAGGTATGTTTTCTAATGCTAAATAGCAGGTACAAACCTGTGTTCCGCTGTCTGGAAGTACCACCATGCTCACTGCCAGCGTGATTTGGACAGCATACACAAGGACGTTCTGGGCTTAATTTGTTGTTGAAAAATAGTCTGTTCTGTGTACCTCTGAAGAAACACTCCAATTTATCCACCGCTCAGAAAAGTGCTTCTAAAACGTACCAAGCTTTATCATTCAGTGCAGCCCTGTCTGGATGTGTTGCAATGAGCTTATACCAGTGTTGGAGAAGCAGGGAAGCGAAAGTGTTTTGCTGCAGCCACCACGATCCAGCATGAGCAAGCTGTGCATCATGGAGCACTGGGTCAGTCTGGTGCTGTCCCTGACCTGATGCTCTCTGGTCTGGAAAAAATAATGTGGAATGTGAGAGGTGTTCTCACCTCCAGGATAGTAAGGATTGCTTTAGTTGATAGTGGTTCCTTGCACAAATGAGTTCCTGAGTCAACAGCTGCATAACTTAGCTTGTGGAACTACCTTATGCTAGCTTTTTACATCTGTTTAGGGTGGGGAGGGGAACCATTAATCCTCTGCCTTGGCATGTTGTGTCATACAGCTCAGTGTAAGATCATAGCAGATTTTGAATCTGAAGTATTCCTCTGGTGCAAGGCACTGACACAAATAAGTCAATCACTGGCAGCACAGTTTCCATCTAAGTTTCAGTGCATCCTTAGCTCTGAAAGCCTACTAGCTCAGCAGGGAGCTTAAATGGAGATTTCAAATGTCTGGAGCCTGCCCTTTGTGGATACTGAGCCACCAAAGGCTACCAAAGGTAACCATGCCCAATTTGGTGCAATCAGTGCTCTCAAGCTTGAGAGGGGTGAAGGGCAGAAGTGGAGTGTGCAGCCAGAAGTATGGGTGGCTAGTGCTAATGGACGCAATAGGGAAGAAAAGAGGTTTTAAAAAAACATTTCAAAAAATGCAGGGGCAGCTGGGTGGTAAGGTACCCCAAGAATGTGTGCTGGACTGGAAAGCTGGGCACAGATGACAAGAAAGATGAACCGTGTGAATCTTGGGATTAGAATGGCATCTGAGGAAAGGGAGAGTTAAACATAGAAGGAGATGGCTGATAATGTTGCAGAAAGAGTAAGAGCTGAGGTTTTGCTTTGACAGGGGGGTACTCAGATTTTTTTCTTTTGTATTATTCCCTGGCAGGGATATAGAAGGAATTGTTTCTGATTAGAATGGAAATGCTGCCAGGTGTGGATGGGTGTGGAAGGCATCAAGAAGAGCTCTGTCTGCCTTCTGAGACTGAGACACTTCAGGAATTTTAGGGTGAAAACTGGACTGGAACGGGAAGGGCATGTTACGCTTCAAGCAATAGGTATGTAGCCCACAGGACAAAAGGCTGTCTTGGCTTAGCACTGCTCTGGTAGCTCCCAGTTCTTATATCTTAATTAGTTAATGTTTGTAAATGTGAAATATCCTATAAGTGCTGAGTATTATTATGGATACTAAAATTGACCATAAAACCTAATATAGAGAAAAATCAAGCATGCACATTTTGCTACATAAGCAAAGCAGTTCCTTACATCCATTGACTTAACTTGTGTCACCAAACCAAAACTGCAGTAGTTATGCTGAAGTAGATGTGATCTAATGGAGTTTTAAAATTGGGTGGTATTTATCTTGGAGACAGCTGTAGCTCATCAGGGGAGAAATGGTTTATTGAGTCAGTACATATGCCGGGACATTGAAACCAATTGTTATTTACCTGGTAATGAGTAAGTGTGATGAACCCTTGGAATCTCTTATGGAAAGTTTTATCACGGACTTTAAAAAGGAAAAAAAAATCTTGGTCTGTCAGAGACTTTAACGTTTTGTTTTGCAGTGCTATGATTCTGGCCTCAGGTGCCTGACATGTCTCTGCTCTGAAGAGTCTATTTTGAACTTGCACATATGGTCCCAGCAGCATATCCCTGTCATGTGGCCCACTAGCACCAAGTGTGGTCACGTATGGAGAAACTGCTGCTCCCCACACTTGCGTGTGCCAGGAGACCAAGATCCTTTCACGGAAGTGCAGTGGAACAGAACTTGCAAGCTCATTACCTGATTTTTATACAGTCTGGAGAGCATAAGCTTTGTTATCAACCAAAATAAACTTCCAGCTAACTGCTATCTTAACTGTATCCCTGGATAATGCTATATACAGCATATGAGAAAAAACAGTATCAGGAGGAAATATTTTTACTAAAACCCAGATTGGCTAATGCTGCAGTAGGAAAACTGATCCTTATTTTAATTTTCTTCCATCATTGAGTTGCTGCTCCTATTAGAAATGTATGCTTTGTCAGGGATATTACTCAACTCTTAGAACAAGTTTATACTGATTTGCCAGGTTAAGGATGTACTTTAGATAAGTGCAGTATTTCCTTCTGTTTTTTTTTCCTTGAATTTCTTGCCTTTTTGTGTTGAGGATAATCTTTTTTTCCAAAGCACACGGTATTTCAGTATCTGATACATTTCTGTGTAGAAAAACAAACTGACATCAGAAATATCTAACTTCAGTTTTAGTTTTTTGCTCCCAGTTTAAAAACTGATGGATTCAAATTATTGATAATAGATATTGAACAAACCGAAAAGGAGTCAGGAACCTGTTGTTTATCCCTACTATACAGGTAATTCTTGCTCAGGAGGCCACCACCTTCCCTTGTTCTTATTCCATACATGCACGTCTGCCTTCGAATGTGCACAGAGAGATGTCCTGTCTCTGGGCATTGCCTGGCCTCTTACTGAAAGGTTCAGCAAAAGTGCAAAGTGCAGGGAAGGTTTTTGTGCAGTGAAACTTTTTCCCTCTGAAGATCTAGACTGAGATTTGCATAGCTGAGTCTGCAAGGAAAGTCTTACAGGTTTCTTACTTTCCTTCCAATTTTTAAGAAGTGTAAGATTTCACAATGCAACTCACAATTGGTTTTTTGTGGGTTTTTTTTTTTTTGTTTTTATGTTTATTTGTTTTTGTTGTTGTTGTTTTTGCAAGTTTGTGTAAATAACTTTGAAAATGTAAACTGGACTTCAGATAATCATTAGCATGTCATCTTTTTGAAGTGCTGGCTTAGACTAGGAGCTATTTCTAAGATAAGAGGTAGATGTAAGTCCTTCTTAACAACCGTTCACTGCTCAGGGAGACTTCTCAGCTGCATGTTGTCAGAGGAGCATTAGAGCAATTTTCCCATAATCATACCCTTGAGCGTCTACAGTTTGTATGTGTTAGGGAGCTGCAAACATGTGGTACTGTTGGAATGAAGTCAGCTTACCTTTGATGAGCTGTCCTGAGCAAAGTCATGGGCATGGTGTGAGTTGTCAGGGATTAGAAACCGCTGAAAGGCTTCTCGGCAAGCACAGGTGTGATTTTTGGTTGTGTGTTTGATTTTGGTGTGGGCTTGGTTTTTTTTGGCCTTGAATAACAGGAGTAATGTATGTCTATGGTGCACTGTAACTTTATTTCCAGTATACCTGGAAGTTCTAAAATTGCTTTACAATCTGTACTATGCCATGAGAGGGAGTTTTTCTTAAGCAGTCACTGAGGTACAGCCACATCTAGGGAAGCACGGGGGTTTTTTTTGTGAGGTGTACATTAACAATTTATTAAACTGAAATGTTTTATTAAGAAAATGACATTATTGTGTACTCTTTGAGTTCAAAATGAGTCAAACTCTTCTCTTGTGCTGATGAAGGCATCAGGATGTTGTTCTGTGACGGTGTAAGTCAGCCTTAAGTGAAGGCTGCTGCTGCAAGCTTCTGCCTTTGTGGTGCTGCTGCTGTTGGAATTCAGGTGAAAAGGTGAAGCATTATTTGTGCAACCTTGAACAGCCAAAAGTGAACAGAGCCCTCAGAAAAGCAACTTTTTTGTTTTTAGATGGATCAGCACTCTGAACTGGTCCATCTGCCTTGTGATGCAAGCAACAGCATGGGGTCTGGAGAGACTGAGCAGTGAGGGGGGACAGTGAGACCACAACAGCCGAAAGTTAAATCATTTCATGCTTTTTGGAGAACGTCAACATCATGTTTCAGTACTGGGGCTTGGCTTTACATAAGGACAAAATTGGTGGCGATGAAGAGCAGCTTATCTTTTTGAAAGGAAAGGCCCAAATGTAGTCTACTGTGAGCCATAAAGAACATGTTATTTCTGTGAACACCGTTTCCAACTTATCAACTGGCTGTCTTGACTGGCCTGACTATCTGGAGCTTGTCAAGGTTGGGGGCTGACATATGACTTAGTTACTCACCCTCATGGGCAAAGCCATTGTCGATGCAGTGTAATGTCACTGTGGGGGCATATGTCACTGAATCATGAGGTATTTGGGGATATGTTTAGGGCCATTCATTTCGAGTTCCATTTCATAGTGAGGTTTGGAAAATGTGTGTGTATATATATATATATGGCAAAAACACTTCTGCGTGTGTGTGAATACATGAACCTTTTGAGGGAAATGAGCTGAAAACTTAGCTTTCATGGTCTTCATGAGCTTCGCTCCCTGAAATTTCTCTAGTCCTGCTAAAGGCGAGACAGTCCTTCTGTCATGTGGGTGGAAAGCCCTTATTAGAACAGCTAAGATATCAGCTAGCCCTCTGAAAACATAGCTGTACATGTGCACTCAGTGTATTCATGAACACAGTCTGGAGAAATTACTAAATGTGTAATGCTCAAGTGAGTCAATGGCTTAAGGTATGGAATCTGAGACATCTGAACAGTTTCTTTTCACTTTAATGAGATGAAAGCCCGTTTTAAATTGAGCTCCAGCTCACAGGAGGAATAAGGCTATTAGTAGGAGTTAACCAGTGGGTTAAGGCAGATACTGTGAAATATCTGGTACTGACAATCATCAAAGGTGGAACACTGGAGAAGATGGAGTGTAGATCTGGTGTGGAATACCTTTTCTTCATATCTGCTAACTAAAAACTATCATTAATAATTACTTTGGTGTTACAGCAGTGGCAGTTCAAATAACACCCAGCAACAGCTTGATCTGTTATGAATTAGAACAAAGATGGTCCTTGTGCCAGGAATTCCAAAGTCCAGTTCTAAAACAAGAAACAGATCAGGGAGTAAAAAGGGGAAGAAAAGATCAGGTTAAATCAGGCTTTAGTTCAGAGAATGCTTGGCTCATTCTTCATTTTCATGAAGGTGTTGAAATTCCTGCAATGATTGTCACAAATATGTTACACTTACCGGTCTTTATAAAGTATATGATGTAAGGTGCTCAATATGATTGAATTCCTGGAAGGAAGCAGGGAATATGTGAAAACTAAAGACTAGCAAGTATTGCATTATTAAGCTGCTGAAATTCTCCTGTGCAAGGAAGAAGATCCTGACTCATATGAGCAAGAAATTGTTTGTACTGTGAGCAAAAAAATTCCAGAAATCTGAAAAATAGTCTTACTTCTGGCTAGGTTTTCTTAATAGAAATTAATTCTGGATTTTCTACTACTTGCTCACCTCTTTCTGAAGCGTATATTCTTTTATTAGCCTAAAAATCAGTCTTCTCCATGTGTATAAAAAACAAATTCCAAAAAGTCATGTTACAAGCCATATTACTCTAGGGATTCAGGTGAATGAATAATACTGTTTATTAAATTTAAGACTGTGGAGATGCTATCGAATTATAGAGGATTTTTAGGTTTTTTTTCTGTAGCCAACAATACTCTGTCTATAGCAAAGTCATGAGATATTTCATTAGCCATATCAACAATCTGATACTGTATTACCATAATATATTTACTCTCAAATTAGAAGGACTATAATCTGTGGGCTCAATTTTAGGGCTAGTAGAGCTCTCTTTTTCCTTATTCTGAAGACTAAAGGATAGGAAGGATAGGAATGTTCCCATCTTTCCATGTATAAGTCATTTTGCTTTTTAACTGTGCCATATGTATGATCAAGTACTGTGGTCCCTGAGTGTCATATCCCACTGAAGTCAGCTAGAAATCTGTCAGGTTGCAGATGTCTGTTAGGTCTGTGGAAATAATAAGCTTATGGGAGAATCTTCTGTAAGGAGGTTCCTTCTTCAGCCAGCCTAACTGTAGAACCTAACTTAGGCATTCAGCTACATGGCTAGGCCAAAGGCTAGAGTAATTTGATGTGTAAGGTCCTGTCTGTTCGGAAGCTGTAAACCTAGGAGCTTTTCTTTATGTTAGGTACTTAAGTATAGGTAGTCCATATATCCCCCTAGCAGCTCTTATTGTGAGCAGTTACGTACCCTTTGTTTGTAGGCAGTTATATCCATAAAATCAGCAAAGGTGTTGGAGAAACAACAGGTCATGCAGAAGGAAGTCTGAGAAATGCTGTTTTCCCACTGCCTGCAAATGTTTGGGGGCTTCCAACTGCTGTCTTCACACAACAACATCAGAGGAGGCACTATTTCATGTGCAGCCCTGCCTGCCATTCCTTACCTCAAGGAAACAATCAACCCTATTTTTGTTTGCTTCCTTGAAATAGTGTGGACAGATTGATACTTGTTCCTAAGTTATAAATGTTTAACAACACAAAATGAGACTGAAGAAAAAGTAAACAAGGAGACCCATAGGAAAAAACCCAAACAACAGCCTGTTTGTCTTTTTTTCAATGACTGAAATTTAATTAAATATTGGTAGGATGGTGGTGTGTGGCCTGGGGGAGCAGGAGCAGTTAATGGATGACCTTGTAATGGTTTCTGGATCCTCATAGCTGTATTTAGAAAGCGTTGTAGAATATGAGTAAAAGGAAGAAAAAGAAATATGCAGAAGAGAGCAAAAAGGGAACAGGAAGCAAGACAAAATGCGGGCAAAGAAGAGGAGAAAGGCTACAGGACAAAGGCTGGGAATTAAGAACAACTAAGGCTGTGTGCTGGTAGGCTGTGAAATGTGTGTGTGGAGGCTGAACATGAGAGCAGAGGAGACTGAGAAAAAAGAAAGAAAATGGGAACAAAAGCACTGTAGTGGGAGAAGAGGTTGTTTTGTTTGTTTCTGACTTGTTTAGGTATTAAACCAGCCAAGCTTGTATTTTTCTAGGCATTCCCATCCAAGAGGGCTGAAGAGAGGACTGGTTGCCTGGGCGCAGCCCCAGGCATGGGCAGCGTGGCAAGGCTGGGCAAACCCAACCTGTCGGAGGCAGAGAGGTGACTGAGTGGAACTCCAGCTTTGGGAGGCCACGAGCATCACAGCCGCCTCCCTGGGGGGCCGTGGGATAATCCTGCGGAGGGGAGGATGGCGGGAAGTTGTCATGGAAACGGAGGGCCTGAAAGATTGACTCCGAGCAGCAACAGGCCAGTGAGGCAGCCTAAGTAGGATTTATAGCACATTATAGTGTGAAAAACAGGAGAAAATTACTGTAAAGGCAGGAATTATAGCACAACAGAATATATCAGCTCTGAGATCCGTCTTGCTAATTAAAACAGCATACTCTGTGGTGGAGCGCGCGATAAGCCTGTTAGCCTAAATGGGAAGATGTTATCGATACTTCATTATAAAGTTTATTGTCTTTAAAGTAACGATGGAGGAGGGGCAGGGAACTGTGGAACCTGACTAACCAATGCCACTCTCTGTCTGCTCCCTGTACTTAGTAAGTATCTATTCATGTTAAGTCTTAAATCTCTTGAATGCTTTTTGTTTCTTCACATTTTCCAGCTGCAAGTCAATTTGCATGTGTATGTCTGGTAAATAAGGAGCCTAAGGGGGAAAAATGTGACTGTGTATGGTGAGGCTGGCTAAGCAAGTGTTAGTATCTCTCTGACTGCAGCCACTGAGTGTGTCACCTGTCTGTAAAAAAACAGAGGGAGGGGCAGATGTTCCCGAAACAGGCCTTAATTTTGCATGATTCTAGTACCTATTCACTGAGGATCTCAAATCCTGTAACACGCCTGGTGAGACTTGTAAGGACTGATTCAAGGTCATGAAGTAGATCGATACCAGGGCTGCAAATTAGCCACAACTCTTTTCTGACCATGAAGAAACGTCTGTCTAGTCATTAGAAGAATTTTCCTTATTTCTTAACATCGTTGCATCCTTTCTTCTGCATTATCCCTGCTGTAATCAAACAACTGCTACTTGAGCTTTGGCTGTGTTAGTCCTAATTGACCTGACAATGCCTGTGTAATAGCACACATGTAGAGGGCTTGAGTGAACAGTGTTTAAAAAAATTAGCAGCTGGTGCAATCTAATCCATGTAGTACATCATAATACGCTGAACAGGAGATGAAAATCCCTAGGACACTTCTATTCAATAAAATAATTAATATTCTTGTTTGAATATCAGAATACTATTTAAGGAAGAAATTAAAAAGAAAAAAAAACCTGAAGCTTAATTGTTGACACATCAGCTGGTGTGTTGGAAGTGCTTTCATATTACAGAATCTGAGGCAGTGTGCTGGCTTTTAAGCATTTTGGCACATTACAGTATTGCAGCAATGTTTAAAAATAACCTAAAAAACTCATACTTCATCAGCTTTGAATCTTTAACTGCAATGAATCTGTCTCTCTCTCTGTCCTTTCTTGCTTCTTACAGCTTTCTTTACATTTTTGTGCACAGTGTTTCACTCGGATGAAGGCTGTGAAAGGAGTGACGCAGGCAAACTGAGCACTTTTAATGACGAAAGTGACAAAATTGTGATGGTGGGTCATGGAAAAGAAAAGTAGCATCCTGTTCAGTCCTAGTATCTCACAGCCAAAGCCATCCTGTGTACTCCCCTTTTTCTGGGATGGGAGGCTTTGCAGGTAGAGGACCTTTCCTGAGCAGACACAAGCAACTGGTGGGAAGTTGAGGGCTGGTTATTCTTTCCTTCACCTCATTGTGCCCAGGTCTGAGGTGCTGTGTGGCTTTTCGAGGCTCTCGAGGTTTGACTGTTCTGTCCTTCATCCCCATTGCTGCCTTGGTACAGTACTCTTCAGGCACTTGATCTGCTTCAAGGAGCAGCATCAACCGTGGGTTTCGAGTTTTGTTTCAAGAGGTCCCATGGCACTTCAAGAATTGTGCTGCTAAACCTGGTTAACTTTGAATGGCAATTACTATAGCAATCATCACTTAATTTATTGTCTGTGATAGATGCAGTAGGATTTGAGAAATTTGACAAGAATTTCAAGAGGTCTGTCTAGTCAAGACCTCTATGTTGCATAGATCTTTGTTAGATTATTCAGAAACTGGTAGATGCATTTCAAGATCAGCTGAAACGTGAAAAACATGCAAAATGTCTGAACCTGAAGTAAAATCTTCTAAATAAAAAAAATGAGTTAATGGATCATAACCAAACCCAAGCGCAGTTATAGGACATGGTTTGTTGATACTTGCTGTGTGTCTGCTATAGCATGTTAAAGGACTGAACTGGATAACCCCTTAGTGGAGTATGTACATTTCCTCTTAATACTAATTTTAAGATTTCTTTCAAAGTTTCTAGCAGATTTTGATTTAATACTTGAGGTGTGTTCCTCTTGCCAGCTGCAGAAATAGAAATGCATTCCCTAATGAAGTTTGAAGTGTTCATGATCATTGTTTGAACAGTTTCTGCTTTTCGCTACTGAGGAATACACTGCGTAAGTCTTTGTAACCACGTAGGTTTTTCTACTTGTGGTTTCTGACAGTAAAGCAACAATAAGCTTTCTGTCCCTGTCTGCTTTCTCTAATGGCATATTTTTCTTTAGTTAAAACTCAGACATAGTCTAAAAATACTGCATGCAGACAGTCTGAAATGCCAGGAGCTGTGAATGGTAGGGCAGATCTTGTGCACTGAGTCAGGATGTACTTTGTTACATACCTTTCAATGAGACTAAATGGTTTGTGGAGAGAATGGTACAGATGCTGCCATAGCATCTGTGTCTGGGTTGGGAATATCATCCTCCCAGACACACTGCTTCAGGGGTCAGAAAGAAAAGAAGTTCAGGTGGGCTGAACAACAGCTGAAGAGGAAACTGGGAAAGAAAAAAATCATCTGTTGAACTAGATGAAGTTCTTGAAGCATCTGATGGGTCAGTGCTTCTCTAACTTATTTTTAAAGAAATGTATCCATTGAAGTTTAAAGAGGAAAACAATCCAAAATAAATTGTCTTCTATTCTACTCTTCTTCAGTACTGGGGAAGTAGAGAGAACAATAAGTGGGTAGTATAGAAGCAGAACTGTATACAGAATCATCTCAATATTTTTTAATTTTAAAAAATTTATTAAAGATAAAAAAGGGAGAGAGATGCAATAAATATATTTTTTTTAATCCCTTTCTGATGGCTTGTGATCTGAGAACAATCGGTAACCCACATACTGAGTTAGGTTAGTATGCGTCAGGTTACTTTTGTGTGCAAGAACAATGTGGGGTGGTGGTGTTTTTTGTCATGGGATTTAAAAATAGTTGACTATTGGATATTTAGTGATTTAGTATTTTAATACTGCCTCTTTTATTACTGGGAAGTGTTTAGATCTTCTCAGCATCAGTGCTAAGTTAAACACTCCCACTGCTGGCTATTGCTTTTGCCTAGAGGATGTTGACTCTACTGTGCAAGTGTGTGATGTGAATCAGCTTAATGAACTGATCCAGCTGAAAAATAACTCAAGAAAACAGTTTCTTGGTGTGGTTCACTCCAAGTAGCTATGTAAGCACAATGAAGGCAAAAGCAGGGGGCACAAATGTGAACCCTCACCCCTGACAAAGGGGATGGATGGCAGACATGTTGCAGGTATGTTGATCTTGGCATTAATGCCAAAGGTACTGCTGTGACTTTAATGTTAGTTTCAGCTATATGCTCCCACTGTTCACAGGATCTGTAGCGAGTAGTCTTACTGCTATGAGGACAGCCTGGTTGAATTTGTCTTCTTATTTGAATATTTTACAAGGTCACTGTGCATCTGAAATCATTTGCTGTCTAGGCATATCTACAAGAAGATAGATAAGAGATGGATGGATAAAGCAAGCAGCTGGAATAACTGAACCTGCTTTCCTAAATCTTTTTCTTCAGGTCTTACTTTCTTCGCAGTTTTTATTATCAGCCATAGTCACTGTAGGTGCTTGAAGTTTTGATCCATTGCTTTCAGTGAGAGCTTTCCATGGTATAGTACAGAGGAGAGCCCTTAGGGTTTGTCCTGAAGGAGATCCAGCTGGCAAGACAATTAAATTAACAACCTGCAGCCCATGTTGTCTGCTTCGCAGTCAGGCAGCAGCTCATGAATGTGTACACAGTATCAGCAGAGACTATAAAAAATAACACAGCCTCTTGGTGATCTTAGTCATCAAACCCATTGCTCAGACTTTGCCTATTTAATAGTTGGTGGTTTGTTTGTTTTGTTGTTGTTGGGTTTTTTGTTTGTTTCCCCCCCCACCCCCCAAGCGGCATTAAAGTATGCCAAAGTACTGAGTCTGAGTGCTTTGGCCATGATTATTTTTTTTGTATTTTTAGGTGAAATTTTTACAGTTGTAATTATTTCTAGAGGACTTTCTGTTGGTTTAGGATTCTGGTGAAGTCAGAAGATCAGAGCATGACCTCTCTTTAGGAAGAGCGGGCAGGTGCTGTTGAAAAGAACATTTTCTTGGTCTATTACAGTAACCAAGTAGCAGAATTTATAAAGCTTCTTGCTTACTTGCCTCTCTCTTATATGTAGAAATAATTATCTACGATCTTCTTTTCGCTTTCTTCCCAACCCTACTCCTTTATCCTCTCCAACTGGTCCCCAGTTCTTCACTGTTTTCTTCTTCCCTCTGTACTTTTGTAATTGTTTATCACTGTTTCTGCACCCTCTTCCCCTCGGAGAGCAAGGCTTGTCCAAAACTGATATACTTGACTGGCCCTGCTAACTACTTGCTGCAGCCAGCACGAAACATTCATGCTGCTTCCGAGTGGTACCATTTGGACAAGTACATTTATTTTTCTTTGATGCTCGTCTTGTGAGAAAGCATGTAATTGTGATGTCCTAGGGCTGCACCATAGCACTAGATGGACAGTACTTCATTAGCTATTTGCTGTACTTCTAATTTCCACTAATGAAGGCTGTAATAAAGTAGTTGAAAGAGGAGAAGGTGATTCAAACTGAAGTGTGGTGCTTTATTTTTATTTTGCTGCCAGCATCTTGCACATGTACTTTTGGAGTGAAAGGGAGGAAAAAAGGTATTAAATTTTCAAATTTAGATTTCTACACTGAAAACTTGAAGAACACTTTATGATTAGCTTACTTGCTGTCTTTGACACTTTTCTGAGCAGAGACATCATTAAATATGTAGGTTTGGAACATCCGTTAAATGCTGGTGACATGAATGCTGGTGTGATGAAGGAAACTGGAACAGCTGGGTCAATGTGGTTAAATTACATGGTTTTTTGAAGTCTGTTTAAACCATGTGATAAACAGTAGAAAGGCTATTCTTTTCTTTAAAAAAGCATGTGGGATGGTAAGAAGGAGGCCCTGTGGAAGTCTTTGCTGTGCAAAAGTGAGAAGTTACGTGTAGCCAATAGCCTTCTCTGTTAGATCCTAGCTTAGCCCAAACTTTGTATGTTCTTCAAAATGTGGTGCTAACTCTGTGTTTGTATGTATCATAGGCAAAGTGACAGCAGGTATTTAAAAGGAAGCCCTTGTCTATTCCTTTTGCTGCTCTCAAAGTATATAATTGAGTTTCTGTTTAACTAATTTTACTCCCCATAAATTATCCTAATATTTTCAATATGGCCAAATCTGGGCTGTTGGGTATAATACAGAAACGTTCCATAAGCGCAGAATTGAAATGTCTTGCTTCTGAAAAGTGGTGATGTAATTATATTATTTATGTGTATATGTATATTGGCCTTCAGTGCACTGTCACATATGAAAACAATTAAAATTACAGGGAAGTGGAGAAGTCTCAGGCAGATCATTAAATCTCCTTTGTGCAGCTTTCACAATATATATTTGGAGAAAACAGACTTTTAAATTATGTTTGGGGAGAATGAGCCAGAAATGCTCCATACTGTACTTTCTATTCTATTGAGTTAAAACAGCTGTGATAATTACAGTGGTTCCTACTCTTCCTGTACAACTTGAAATTCATTAAGAAGTCTTTACGCTTCTGAGTCCTTTTTGGGAAAAGAGCCAGCTGCAAAAAGGTGCACGTTGTTAGCAGGGACTCCTAACTAGAACTGTAGCTACTCAGGACAGGCATCAACTCTGCCTTGTTTCACGCATTTTTTTTTTTGGTACTCCCGCATTGTTTTAAAGGTCTGCTGCTCAGACTTTTTTCTAAAAATATTACTTTTACATCAGAGGTGTGTAATGATTATGTATATAGACTATATCTGGAGGAAGAGAGGCTTCCTTCTTAAAGAGCACTGCTAGGAGTTCAAGTGTTGACTCAGTTGTTTGTGTTCCAGTTTTGACCTGATGTCCTGTTAACTGTCTATTTGGAGGCAGATTAGAATGGAGGGAAAGTAGAATAAAATAATAGAATAGCTATCTAATATTTCTCTTTCTCAGATAATATATACTATACTAGAAATATGCCTTTTTCCATCTTCCTTTTTAGCTTGGCCAGGACTAATATGCAAATGATGACTTCCTCCCACATACTTGTCTGCAGGTGTTGTGAGGCTTTCTTTGCTGGTATTCTGGCCAAATTGCTGAGAAGTCCAAAGGAAGACTCAACCAGCTGAATGCCTCGAGGAATTGCATTGTGTGGTTCACAATGATTAGTCTTTAATCTTTAACATAACTTTATAGGATGATAGAGAAGGCGAGTTCTACATCACTTTTTTTTTCAAGTATTGATTTCTTTCAGCTGTTCATGCTAGTATGGGTGTGAGTGAAGACATTGATGTAGGAACAACTATGCCTATTCTATCCATATGGGATCAAGGATCAAATCATCATGTTTTTACAATGCAGAATGAATGAGATAAAAATTAGAACGACAGCCACATGAGCGCTCAAATGAATGGTCAAATTCAGTGTCTTTAGTGGAGAGAGATATAAAGCATGCCCTTTCCCACCAACAGGTTTCAGTATTTAGGCCAGGTGTAATAAAGATGAGCTACCTGCCACTTGACTTGATCTGAGCACCTTTAACCTCTAAAGTTGGAGGTACAATGAAGTGCTGCCTTTGGAAGAAGTAAGCTTTTCGTTTTCTTTACACGTGACGACATTACGCTTCTGCTGATGAGCTGTATTCAGCAGTAGGTGAGATGTCTCTGCATTAGGACTCAAATGCTTTGTGTGACCCTGACCTGTTTCGTTTTCACTCCCTAAAATCCCATCGGTGCCTCCTCACAGTTATGCTGTTGCTGAATTTATGCGTATCCATTTTTGGTTGGTTATTTCAGAAGATGCATTCATAGCAAAAGGTCAACTTCATTCACAAACTAAGGTCTGAGAAAAGGAGTGGACAGAACCAAGTAGGCTTGCAGATTCACCACAATTCATTGCAACCTCTTATGAAGCAATTCAAATGGTGTTTACTAGCAAGGACGCAATTGCTTTTATGTTTAATGTGACTAGTGTTTCTGAATGCCCTTGAAAGCAGAAACAACACTGCCAACTGGGCAGCGTAGTGCCTACTTGCCAGCAGTGCTGATGTCTGGAGTACTTTGCATTCCTTATAAACTACATAAAAAGTGGCAAATTGTAAATCTGGCACTAGTTTGCATCTGAGAAAAGAATTAAAAATAGTTGCTACAGATCATATAGAATTGTACCTAGAACACCTACATGAATTGCTTTGCTGTAGCCCATGAACTAGTTTCTTTTACCATCTATCAAGGTGATTTGGGAATCAACCTAAATGGGAATATACCCCACCAGGTGGGAGTATACCCCGCCAGGCTCACTGCTTGGATTTTGTTTTAATCATTGATTTCACTGAATGCTGGGTTGCTGTTGGACTCCTCTGGATGAATTTTCCATGAGTGGAAAATTACTTTATTTGGACTGTAGTAAAGAAATACACTAAGTACAAACCAAAGGCATTCAGCAAGCACCAGACCCGCTGTATCTGCAAGCTGTAGGTATTCAGGAGAATGTCATCTGTGCATCAACTAGACTTAATATGATACATATTGATTAGGACGCTACCAGCATGGTGGCATGTACATACTCATTAAATACCTTCAGAAGGCCCAGTCCTGTTCTAATTTTCACCAACATGAAAATAGAGTGGCTCTGAACTTAGTGGTAGTACTCTGAAAATACAGCAATGCTATGACTTCGAAAGCTGGCCATCTGCAGAAATGTTTTCCTGCCATTAGTAAGATGGTCTATACATTCTATAAGTTCCTTTAATATCTCTGATCGTTATGATTAAATCATACTTTATGTCACCACATCAGATGACTATGCCTGATGTCTTGAGCACTGACAGAATGAAATTTGTGTAATGTGGCTTTAGTGTCTGACAGACATACAGGTGACACATTCCTTTTTATGTAAGATGCAACCTGCAATACTTTGTGTGGTGTTGTGGGGAAGTATTGTGCAGAGAACATGTTTTTTTTTTTTTTAATGCAATAGCTGAATTGACCATTGCAGAATCACAGAAGCACTCCAAATCCCTCACATTAACCACACAAAGTTTAACCTTAAGCTTCTACTCAGGGATAAGACTTGTCAGTAGCTCTCAAGCAGCCTAATCCACTGACCTAAGTAAGACCTGATCTGAGCTACCACAGAGTACAGTTTGAGTTCTCGCCTCAATCCTTCACTGACTTCTGAGAGAAGATAGGAGGAAGTCTCTGAATATCTGTAGTCATTGTGTGCTTATCTGTTCTCCTTAGGAAGCAGGGCAATTTTGAGAAAGAAGGAAAAACATAATAAGGATCTAAGATTTATCCCACAGTAGAATCATAACCCTAATGCCAGCTATACGTGATTATGTAACTACAGCATTATTGCATCCCAATGTTAAATATTAATTTTTAAGATGTCATGTGTCTGCAATATTCCTCGATATTATTATTAATAATTTATCTTGGAAGGTCAAAGACAAGTTGCTGTCTACCTCTTTGCGTTTTTTGTGTTTCCTGATCAGCCATTAATTTAGGTGTCCACTGCCTGCAATGGAGTTGCGCTTGATAAAGCCATTGTATTTGCTGGCTATCAGATATTAGTGGGCTTGGCATTCCTGAAGAAGGTCTCTGTCTCAAAGAACTGTTTAAAGAAACCCCTAAACTAAACAAAACAAACCACCAGTGCACCTCCCTGCCCCACCAAAAACCTCTAAATAAACAGAAAACCACTTGCATTTCCCCATTCCCCTCCCCCCCCCCCCCCCCAATAGGCACTGAAATTATACTGGGGATGTAAGTAGCAAGTGGTAAAATATTTACTGGAGTAGATAAGAACATAAGGCTGGGCTTTGCATTGGCAGCCTTAGCCATTAGTGCTAATCCAGTAGCACTGATGTTATGGGAAAAGAGGCGGGTTTAACACTTTGCTGTCTCTGTCCTGTTTTATGGAAGTAAAGTGTCTTCTAGTCTTAGGCTGCATAATTTGTGCCTCATTGGTATTTAGGTAGTTGTGTTACACCTGGTTTCACTTTTTTTCCCAAGTTTTCTCACAATAGGTAGGCTTTCTTGTGGGACAGGGGGCAGCTCCTTTTAGCTGCTACTACAAAGGAATTCACTGAGGTCTTGGCATTTGCACTCCAACGTTAGAGAACAGGAGGAAAAGACTGGGAAAGCACCCAATCACTAAGACCTTTAGAATCGGACTATATTTTCTGAGCAGCTGTCGATGGAGTGTGTGCGAGATTATTATTGTTTGCAGAAGCTTTATTGATCTTGGCTTTGAAGCCCAGAAATCTGTTTACAGCAGCCTATAAAAATGAACGGCTACTTCTTTTGCTGAAGGTTAACATACTGTGTTTGTTTAATTGAATTGAAATGGCTCTGTGTTGTCTAAATGTCAGTGTTATTGAATTTTCAAGTGATTCTAGATTCTCCTAGATGGATAAAAATATATAAATAAAAAGCAATATGTTAAAGGGGGTGCTATCCACTTCATTAAAACAAGATAAACATAGATCTGAAAAGAAACTCTATTGCCTTTGACACAGTTGACTGCGTGAGAAAGTCCTTTTAGGTTTTCAAGTCTGTTTTGGTTTTTTTTTTCTTCAGTTTGTGTTATTTGCATCTGTGTTTCTTTGGAAACAGTGGAAACAAAGGAAGAAATGCAGAAGTCCAAAAGTGGTACCTTTGGAATATCCAGATCTTTTAGAAAATCACTTGATGGAAGGAAGATTTTACCGTAGTGAAATGGGAAGACTTATATTTATTTATGGCTTCCTGATTGCAACAAGAGAGATGGAAACTTGTGGTACTGCTTGGCTGTAATGAGTTCTTCCGTGGACTGCCGTGAGCATTTTCCCCTTCTGGTTTTCTTGTTCCGAAACTAGTTTGTCAAGCCTTTTGTCTAGTTGCATTACATAGCTTTTTTCTTTGCCCTGCAATTTGTCAGGTAAATGTAATATGTGTTGCTGACTGTACTGTAAGCTTAAGACACAAAGACTTAATATAGAAGCAGAGTTTACTAAAACATATATGTATGTGGGTCATGGTATTTGTTTTGCAGCCATTTGTTTTCCTCTAAATATTGTATTAACAGGTTTTCTTAAAAAGATCATAGTTTTTTTCATGATCTGATTAAACACAGGAGAGTGTTTGAAAACTGCTGTCATCCAGGATACTGCTGTGCTCCTGCACAGTCTTAGAGGCAGTCCTTTTGCCCAGACCTTTCGCCATGTGTTTAGCTGTCTATAATGCGTTTTGCCTATCTGTAAGTGGATCAGGATGTTGCTGAAGTAAGTGCTGCATGAAGACAGCAGGCAAAGATTGCCTGTATTTTGGTTATACCCACAGTTATGACTCTTGTGCTCTGCCTACTGTCAAGCTACTCTCCATTATGGACTTTATTTCCCCTTCAGTGTCCCTGTTGTCATCCTCTTCTCTGGGTAGTGGGAAGTTATCTGTGGCAGAGACCAGTGACTGCAGCTCACAAGTGACCAGTGACTGCAACGTCTGCCTCTGTTCAGTTAATGACTATTTTCAGGTTTTGTGACCCCACCCCAATCTATATATGTAGAGAGACTACAGGATTAGAAGCTAAGAGAATAAACAGAAAATGGCCAAGGGGGTGAAGAAAGGTGTATTTTAATGTCTGTGAGAAATTGGAATATTTAGCACCAAGCCAGCAAGAGTATCTTTTTTTTCAGCCCAACTCCGTGAGTGCTTATTGTATTTATTTATTTATTTGTAGAATTACTGTGAATTTCCCCCACCCATTTCTTGAGAGCTCAAACAGAGCAGTGGTGTTCCCCAGGGAATATGAAGTTACACAGATCATTGCTCTCTGTCAGGGCTTTCAAATTTCACAATGCTCTTGAGAATGTTTGCTCATGAAACAGGTTCATCATCTATTAAATGTGTTCTCCAGGGAATGGTTGATAATATACAATTAAAAGAGAGCTCAACACAGAGGGTATCCTGAGCAGCTCTATCCCTCTGGCTAAAATCTTCTATTAACAGATGCTACTTAAATAAAGGTGAAAGGAATACTAGCAGTTACAGATAATAAACCCAAAAAGATTCTTTGAGCCCTTCTCTATATCAATGTGGTCTTCATGGGAGCTTTTCAAATCTTTGTCCCATTAGATCTTCACTCTGTCATGAAGACTAAGGCTATAAAAAGAAATAAATTAAATTAGAGGCTTATTTGAAATCTCTTCCAAACATTAAAGGTCCTGTTTCAAGGCCTTTGATCTCAATAGGTTTTGGATCAAACAAAGACTGTAGATTCGATCTTTTCCTGACCTGCATATCTGGAACTCAAAGGGGTGGAAAAGCAGTGAATTTTAGTTTGCATGTTCAAAATGCTGTGCATACAGAGAAGGGTGAAGATGTGCTAGATGCTTACCCTTTTGATTTGCCTGAAGGAAGTCTCAGCTGAGAAACGGTGCCTCTTCTTGATGCATGGAAGTTCTCTGGAAGTTCTGCAGTTGAGTGAATTATGTGCATGAACAGCACCTGCTTGGGTATGGATGAAAGAACACCATAGGAAGGATCCCAGGTGTCTTAGAACTGTATTTATTTTGTGATTTGGACGTTTGTTTTGTACTAAATATGTTAGTACAATGTTGCATTCTTTCCGATAACAAGGAAATCTATTTAAACTCCCAGGTGATGTTGCAATTACATTTGCAGTGAGAATTAAAGTGAATGCTCTTTAGGAATACTTATTTTTAAGATTGGGATTTAGCAGTCTTACAGATTAGTTAGTGCCATGGTTTAACCCCAGCCAGCTACTAAGCACCAGACAGCCACTTGCTCATTCCCCTTCCACATCCCATGGGATGGGGAGGAGAATGGGAAAAATGAAAACTCATGGCTTGAGACAAAGACAGTTTCACAGGAAAGCAAAGCAAGACGTAATAATAATAATAAAACAAATGATGCACAAATGCAATTGCTTGCCACCAGATAAACAATATCCAGGCCATCCCCGAGTAGCAATCGCTGCCCCCAGCCAACTCCCCCAAGTTATATATGCAGCATGACATCATATGGAACAGAATACCCCTTTCGCCAGTTTGGGTCAGCTGTCCTAGCTGTGTCCCCTCCCAGCTTCCTATGCACCGGTCAGGCCAGGCCAGCAGGAGAAGCTGAAAAATCCTTGACTGCTTAGCAACTAAAAGCACCAGTATGTTATCAACATTATTTTCATCCCAAATCCAAAACACAGGACTGCACCAGCTACCAGAAAGAAAATTAACTCCATGCTAGCTGAAACTAGGACAGCTAGGTTTCAGTAATAATAGATTTTTCTGCATTATAGAATGCACAGGTAAAAACTGTCAACTTTCTCTCAGATCTGTCCGTATTGCAAGATTTTTATTTTTGTTGATAGTCGCAGCAGAGGATCCCAGGGTGAGCTCCAAAAGATGCTTGTGCTGTTGAAGGTCTGACCACAATGATGTGAATATAGGGAAAGCACTGCGTGCTTTTTTTCCCCAATCCATACATATAAAACTCTACAAAACTCCATAGGTTTTTAAGCAAGCTAAGCTATTTAGTTAGTCATTCCTCCTTTAGACCTTAGCTTGAGGATTTTTTTTTTTCTCAGCTGGGGAGACCATCACTAGTCCTTAAGTCAGCATACTGTGGCAGCTCCCTGCTTTCCTTGGAGATTACATGTACTGTCTGTTGCTCCAGGAGAGCTCAAAACTTTCTTGGGCATTAGAAATCTTTCACTGCACAGTTGATCATTCCTAGTCCTGTCTGAAAACTAGAGGTAAAATTAGAAATATTTACAAGGTAACATAAAACTTCCATCAAAAGGAGTGATGATTTTGGTGCATTTTTCTCCCCACCTTTGATATTTTCTGAGCTAAATATCTGTGTATGAGTGTAATGTGTTCAAATGGTTAAACGATCTATTTTCTATTGTTATTGGTAATAAGATTCCTGCACACTGTGGTGTAACCATGTTTGTGAACCAGTTTTAGGTTATTCATAATAAATGTGAGGATCTGTGTTTTTTCTAAAGATGGAAATTTTTCCGCATTATTTTTCTGTCTAAACTGACAATGTGTGCAGAAATGGTCTGTCATATCTTAAAGACTTCAAAAATGGATGCTTGAGAAACAGAAGATTACAATTCCCACATGGAAAGTGCTTCCTCTGACTGCCAAGGCACTCTGACATCTTTGTTCTCTGGTTATTCTAAAGTCTCTATTTGGACAGTTTGGGGAGAAAATGGGATTTAGATAGTCTTCCTGGATAGACAGTGGGACAGCAGCAGAACTTTCTTTGTGTTTGGAAAACTTCTAGTTCTGGGCTTCAGAAAGAAGGCAAGAAACAGTAGCTGAGCCCCTTCTATGCCATGCAGATAACACGGGTTATAGTACAGATGTTTGAATTTTATGTCTCCTGCAGGCATCCCACAAATAAATTTTCTATTTTGATTTGGAAACAATTTTTGTTGTTCTTTAGTGAAAACCTCTAGAAATGAGTCGGAAAGGAAACCTTTGAGTTAAAAAAGAATCTCTGTTCAGCAATAGCTAATTAGATGTTCCAGACCATTCTGCTGCAGGGCTTTGCGGCATTGTTTCCAGTTCAGTGCATTTTTGTATGCACCCTTTCTTCTCTTGAGCAGCAGTATTTTTGACTGTAATTTTTGTAATTGTTGTGTAGCTTGTTACTTCTACTAATTCTTATGTGGAGACTGCACTTGCAGGATAACATGATGTGATCCATATGGTAAGGTACAGTGCCTCAGTGGAAAGTCACCTCAGGGCTCCCAGTCTGAGCAGCAGGGAGCAGAGGTTAGGGGTCTGCATTGCAGTTATTGCAGTCAAAGTAGCATCTTAAAGGTGAAATTTCTCTTCAAGTTTATATCTTGAACACTTTAAAAAAAAATGGTGCTGTTACTAGGTTTTAAACAAAGACAGACCTCATAAACATCAAACTGCTGTATCGGCTTTGCTCCCATTTCTTGTGCCACTCATAGGTCGGGAGAGATTTTTCCCTTAGTGATATATAACTGATTCTGAGAGAGGTTAAAAAGCAGCAGAGGTCCTGTTGCATATGTTTGGAGAGATAAAGCTGATGAAGGCATGACTGTGATTTTTGCCTCTTTTATTTTCAGTATTTGTCAGTCTTCACTGTTTATTACTAGGGATTCTTCTGTGCAAGTCTCATTCTGTGAAAATGGGTTTGTCGCTTCTGTTATTGGTGCTTCTTTCTCATCAGAAGCTGTAACTCTCTGATATCAGCATAGACCCCTATCAAAATGGCTGCGAATATTGTAAGGATCAGACAGGGTTCTTTGACTTTCAAACTTTTGACCATTGCGTTACTGTCAAAAAATTATCGGGAAAAATCATAAATGCACCATACAGCTTCTAAACAGAAACAAATCTGATAGTAATGTTGTTCTGCAGACCAATTTCAGATAGTCTTTATGGACTCCTAGGCCACCTTTTGGGTCCCTGGCTTGGAGCTGGGAGTTCTGAATTCTTTCTCTACAGTCTCACTGACTTTGTGGTTCTTGGTAAATCACATGGGGCCAAAGAGATGCTGTGCTACTGCACTTCTTAATATCGTCTACTGGGAATTGCAAGTTCTTCTGGAAGAGTGGACCACTGAGGTCCTTTTTCCCTGACAGTCAAGTAGTGATAGTATTTATTCTTCTTAAGCACTGTGAAATATAAGAAAGAAAAATGTGTGTAAATTGTACAGTATTTTTATGATTCCATGTTGGAAATTATGATCAAATTTTATAAAACCAGTGTCATGCAAGTGTTTTTAATAACAAAATAGTGGAAGGTGACCTCATAGTCTTTGTTGGAATTCACTTTAACAGAATATGGCTGGGCGAGGAGGTTGCTGTAAGATAGCTTCATGGGGGTGCTGGGATTTGCCCACTTCGGGTATATTGGGTGCCTGGAGTCGATGCAGACCGTTAGCCAAAGGAAATCATAAATACTTTTTGTCTGTTGTGAGCTAGTTGTCTTCTCTTTGCTGATCTTACTGAAGGTGTGCGTGTGCATGTACATGGGTGGTAGAATGTCTTAAAAAATCTTGTATTTTTAAGATTTCATAATCATGTTCTCTTGATAATTTTTTTCTGAGTAATAAGGAGCAATAGAAAACCATTTTGTATAAATGATAAGATCAGGTTCTGTTTCTAAACATGCTTTTTATTACAGATTCCTGGGAGTCATTCATTGCCTTTAATGAGTAGTTTTAGGCCATTTTTTTGTGTGCCAAGACAGATTTGAAAAGGAATGTATTATTTCCTTTTTTCTTTAATGTTAAATGAGATATTACTTACTGGCTAGAAGGGCTTGTGTCTCGGGGGATTTTAGTACAAAGCATGTGATTTCCCTGTCTATAACTATGAGTGACACGTGGCTTATCCAGTCAGTCTGTAGTAATCCTTGATACTTGTCACATGCTTACTGGTACCCACAAACATATGTCTTCTGCACTACCAAGTACTTTGAAAATATAACAACAAATTTTAAAAGTTGCAGCTTGTTGTTTCAGTTGATGTGAAGAAGTGGCCAGAAAGATTTTCTTACTGAGATATAATAGCGGGGGTTTTTACTTTTTCCATGTGGAAAAATAGGAATTCAGAACTACGTTCCTAATCTGATCTTTGTGTCCAGCTCACAGTTCTGTGCTCTGTAGCACAGAGAGGAAAACTGCTTCTCTACAGATAACAAGGAGGCTGAACAAGCATGTCTCCGTGACATCACATTAGCCCTTGAAGGCTTAGTGCTGTGTCTGTGCAGAACAGAGGCAGAAGCTGATGTGTCTGGGATCCATTTGGCAGTTCCCATTATCACTCATGACTCTGCTCATCTTCTTGGCAACCTCACCTGCGAAAGCCAGGAGTGAAAACAATTCAAAGGTGAGCTTAGTTCTCAGCCCTAGAAATTCATGACTTGATAGCAGCAGTGTTGGAAGCAGTGCAGTTAAAACCTGCGTGGCTTCTCCCTATGATAAGCCTGTGAGCAGATGTCCTTATTCAGAGCCGTGTCAACTGAGAAAATTTCAGCAGATCTAAATGTGCTAGCTAAAAAGACCTTCAAAATCTCAGCAATGTGCCCTTGTGTGCTCTGCATCCTTTAGCAGCAGTCAATTGATGAGTCTGTTGTATCCATATTCACTGGTACTTTCAATGTGTTTTGGCACATTGACAAACTATTAAAAACTTGTGTTTTCACAGCTAATTCTAACTCCTTCCTGGCAGCGTTAGAGGCAACAGCATCAAATGAAAGGAGACACTTATGTAGAAATATATACATAAAAACTCTTAAAGCACATTTCTTGTAGACTGATGTGTGGGGACTATTTCAGAACCATACAAGAAAGGCAGCAGTAAGAAATATTGAAATAACAGGATGCAACAACATCCACCTGTCAGAAGAGCAAGTTACTACAGTCTTTGTTGGTAGGGGTCGTGTTTCATGATGACTGCAGTCTTTTCTGAATCAGACAGTCTGGTTCACCTAATGTGATTAAAGTTCCCTAGATGATGCATCAGAGTTGTGAAGGCTCTTTTTCTATCTGGATACAGAAAGCGTAGCTGTCTTTCTGTGGTATTTGTCATTTCAGCTTATTGGTGTAAGGGAAGGGGATGAGGAACAGGAATTAAAGCAAAGGCACTATCTGATAGGGACCCTGATTGAAAATTCAACAAATTACCATTAGGAGGTTTATTGTGGGTAAATGATCCATTGTAATATATTGCAGTGATTATTAATACTGCTTGCTTATTTACATGCCCCTTGTCAGAAGAGTTTGTATCCTGAGCAATCAAGCTTTCTTCCATCAACAGCTCTCAAAGCACCCTGTACAGATAGAGAAATATTTCTCTCCTCCACTTTGCAGGTTAGAGGGAGACCCTGAAATTTGCCCAGTGTACCAGAACAAGCCGGTAGCAAACCCAGGAAAATAACCCATGCACCATATTCCTTATCTGCTGGAGCTCCTCAGGGAGGCAGCCATCACAGCTAGCACCTTCCCGGTGCACGAGGGTATGTGTCTGTATGTTGAAGAGCTGAGGAGATAACATTACGGAAGGAACTGATTAGGAGTAATTTGCCAGGGGAAGGGAGTTGTATTGTGAGCTGTCAGCAAGTAATGAAGCAAGGATGCCAATTGACAGGTGGACGAAAGCCTTTTCAGCAGGAGGGAGGAGGAGATAGGTTCCAAGATGCAATTGCTCTAATTGAGGCTGTGAAGAGATAAATGGGGAAAGTTTGCAACAGCTGGGGACTGCTCTGAAGGAAAACTTTGAGGAATTGTTATCCTCTCCCGGAGGTCTTTTAGTCACCATGGTGATGCCTCTGGCAGACGTCAGCAGGGGGAAAAAACCCAGTAAAACCCAAACCAAAATCAAACAAAAGGCCCCAAGCAAAAGGTTCCAGACATAAGGTGAAAAAAAGGAAATAAATATTGGTGGTGATGTTCTTCGAACTGACACTTGAAAAGATCTTTAAGTACACATCTGAACAGTGCTGGGATGCCATGGTTACAGGCTGTATACAAAAATTTCAGTAGTTGTAAAGCAATGTGTATTGGTCACCAGGAACAGTATTGTTGGACCTGGGTTATTGGGGCCCATAGGTGCTTCTTCAAGACAGTTTTCCTGTGTGTCCACTAGAAAGTTGTGTAGAAAGTTTGATGGTAGGCTTAGGTGTTATGGCTTTGAAGAGAGAAGGATGATTATGTGAAGGCCTGCTTCAGAACTAGAAGGGGGGGGGAGGGGAACCCATTGAGAGAGATAATCATCATTATTAGCTTTTTTGTCCCCTTTGCTATTCAGCTGACTACTTTGTTTCTTTTTTTTCTTCCATCTTTTTCATCTCATTACTCCTAGCTGTTCTTTTTTGGTGCTACTTTTGAAGTTTATCTCCTTTCTCACTATAGGTATCTTTCAAACATGCTCCTTAGATAAGCTACATGTAGAGTATATAGCTTTTTTTAATCTCATCGGTCAGTCCTTTTCATTCTGGATAGTTTATACTGGAGCAGAAAGGAGTGGGGTTAGCCAACACTTTTATCTGCTTTTCTTCTCAAATTTAAATAGGTTAGTATGTTGAGTTCAAGTTAACGGGGAAAAATGCATACTTTTAAGATGCCTGTGCTGCAGCGTTGTTGACACATACCCTGGTGTTAACTGGATTATTTGTTTGTGTAGTGGTGTCAGGCAAAAGACCCCCACTACATCAGGTTCCCCTTGGCCCAGTGCTGAACAAACAAATGACTAATCGCAATTGCTGTATTGGAAATCATAGACTCATAGGTTGGAAAAGACCTCTAAGATCATCAAGTCCAACTGTCCACCCACCACCATGCCTACTAAACCATATCCTGAAGTGCCACATGTACACATTTTTTTTTTATATGCCTCCAGGGATGGTGACTCAACCACTTCCCTGGGCAGCCTGTTCCAATGTCTGACCACTCTTTCAGTAAAGAAATTTTTCCTAATATCTAATCTAAACCTCCCCTGATGCAACTTCCTCTCGTCCTGTAGCTAGTTACCTGGGAGAAGAGACCAACACCTGCCTCACTACAATCTCCTTTCAGGTAGTTGTAGAGAGCGAGAAGGTCTCCCCTCAGCTTCCTGTTCTCCAGACTAAACAGCCCCAGCTCCTTCAGCCACTCCTCATATGACTTGTTCTCTAGACCCTTCACTAGCCTTGTTGCCCTTCTCTGCACACACTCCAGCCCCTCAATGTCCTTCTCGTAGTGAGGGGCCCAAAACTGAACACAGTGTTCGAGGTGCGGCCTCACCAGTGCTGAGTACAGGGGCACGATCACCTCCCTACTCCTGCTGACCACACTATTCCTGATACAAGCCAGGATGCCATTGGCCGCCTTGGCCACCTGGACACACTGCTGGCTCATGTTCAGCTGGCTGTCAACCCGTTGGCCCCAAGGTCCTTTTCTGCCTGGCAGCTTTCCAGCCACTCCTTCCGAAGCCTGTAGTGTTGCATGGGGTGGTTGTGACCCAAGTGCAGGACCCGGCATTTGGCCTTGTTGAAACTCATACAGTTGGCCTCAGCCCATCGATCCAGCCTGTCCAGATCCCTCTGCAGAGCCTTCCTACCCACAAGCAGATCGACACTCCCGCCCAGCTTGGTGTCATCTGCAAACATACCAAGGGAGCACTCAATCCCCTCATCCAGGTCATTGATAAAGATGTTAAACAAGACCGGACCCAAAACCAAGCCCTGGGGAACACCACTCATGACCGGCCGCCAGCTGGATTTAACTCTATTTACCACCAGTCTCTGCGCTCGGCCATTCAGCCAGTTCTTTATCCAGCGAAGACTACATCCATCCAAACCATGGGCAGCTAGTTTCTCCAGGAGGATTCTGTGGGAAACAGTGTCAACGGCCTTACTAAGGTCCAGGTAGAAGATGTCCACAGCCTTTCCCTCATCCACTAGGTGGGTCACCTTGTCATAGAAGGAGATCAGGTTAGTCAAGCAGGACCTGCCTTTCATGAACCCATGCTGGCTGGGCCTGATCCTGTGGTTCTCCTTCACATGCCCAGTGAGTGTACTAAAGACGCACTGTTCCGTAATCTTCCTCAGCACCGAGGTCAGTCTGACAGGCCTGTAGTTCCCAGGATCCTCCTTCCAGCCCTTCTTGTAGATGGGTGTTACACTGGCTATCCTCCAGTCGTCAGGGTCCTCCCCGGTTAGCTAGGACTGCTGATAGATGATGGAGAGTGTCTTGGCCAGCTCCTCCACCAGTTCCCTCAGAACTCTTGGGTGGATCGCATCCAGCCCCATAGACTCATAAACGTCCAGGTGGCATAGAAGGTCATTAACTGCTTCCTCCTGGATTAAGGGACATTTGTTCTGCACTCCTTCCCTGTCTTCAAGCACTGGGGGCTTACTATCCTGGGAATAACTAGTCTGACTATTAAAGACTGAGGCAAAGTAGGCATTAAGTACCTTGACCTTTTCCTCATCCTTATTGACTATATTCCCCCCTCGCATTCAATAAAGGATGGAGACTCTTATCAGCCCTCTTTCTGTTGTTGATATATTTGTAAAAACATTTCTTGTTGTCCCTTACAACAGTGGCCAGCCTGAGTTCTAGCTGGGCTTTTGCCACCTTAATTTCCTCTCTGCATGGCCTAATGAGACCCCTGTATTCCTGTTGAGTTGCCTGCCTTTTCTTCCACAGGTGGTAGACCCTCCTTTTTTTCCTAAGTCGCAGCAAGAGCTCCCTGTTCAGCCAGGTTGATCGTCTTCCCCGCCTGTTTGTCTTGCGGTACATGGGGACAGCCCGCTCCTGTGCCTTTAAGACTTCCTCCTTGAAGAATGTCCAGCCTTCCTGAACCCCTTTGCCCTTCAGAACTCTCTCCCAAAGGACCCTCTCAACCAGCATCCCGAATAGACCAAAGTCTGTCCTCTGAAAGTCCATGGTGGTGGTTTTGATGGCCCCCCTCTTCATCTCGAACCGAGAACTCTATCATTTCATGATCGCTAAGCCCAAGACAGCCTCTGACCACCACATGTCCCACCAGTCCTTCTCTGTTAGTAAACAGCAAGTCTAGCGAGGCACCTCCTCACTTACCAGCTGTGTCAAGAAGTTATCTTCCACACACTCCAGGAACCTCCTAGACTTTCCTCTCTGCTGTGTTGTATTTCAAGCAGATGTCCGGTAATTTAAAGTCCCCCACAAGAACAAGGACTAGTGATTGCGAGACTTCTGCGAGCCTTTTATAGAACACTTCATCTGCCTCTTCATCCTGATTGGGTGGTCTATAACAGAGCCTCAGCAGGATGTCTGCCTTGTTGGCTTTCCCCCTCGTCGTTACCCATAAGCATTCAACCTTGTCATCACAATTGTTGAGCTCTATACAATTGAAGCAGTCCCTAACGTACAGAGCCATCCCACTGCCTCTCTTTCCTTGCCTATCCCTTCTAAAAAGTTTATAGCCATCCATCGCAGCACTCCAATCACGAGAGTCATCCCACCACGTTTCTGTGATGGCGACCAAGTCATAGCTGTCCTGCGGTACAATGGCTTCCAGCTCCTTCTGTTTACTGCCCATGCTACGTGCATTGGTGTAGATGCACTTGAGCTGGGCTGTCAGTCTCACCCCTGACACTGGGACGCCACGCGTGGGCTCATCTCTAGTGAGATGGACGATGTCCCCTTCCCCCTTTGAACCTAGTTTAAAGCCCTCTCAATGAGCCCCACCAGCTCATGGGCAAGAATCCTTTTTCCCCTTTGAGACAGCTGGACTCCATCTGTCACCAGCAGGCCCAGTGCCATGTTAAACCTCCCCATGATCAAAGGAAATAAAATTCCACCAGTGGCACCAGTCTCTGAGCCACCTGTTAATCAGATGAGTTTTCCTGACCCTTTCAGTGTTGTTCTCTGCCACTGATGGGATTGAAGAAAACACTACCTGTGCCACTGATCTTTCAACCAGTCGCCCCAGTGCCCTGAAGTCCCTTTTGATGGCCTTGGGACTTCTCTCCACGATCTCACTGCCAACCTGCATTACCAACAGCGGGTAATAATTAGAGGGCTGCACCAGACCAGGGAGCTTCCTAGCAACAACCCTAACCCCGGCCCCAGGGAGGCAGCAGACTTCCCTGTGGGATATTGGGCCCTCTGTTCCCTTCATAAGGGAATCGCCTATGACAATTACACTCCTTTTTTTTCTTAGCCGAGGCCGTCATAATACGCGGGGATGACTGACTCGTCCTAGGCAACCCTCCGGATGGACCTTCACCCTGGCCCTCACATTCCAGAGCCCCGTGTCTGTTGCTTAAGGGCAACTGGGGAGGTGAGGGAGGCCAGGAGGGAATTTGCTTGCCACCCTGAGCAGAGACCCATTTCCATTCCACCTGTCTCTTAGGTCCCCTCTTTCCGCTTGGTGGCAAGAGGATAGGGGATCCTCTGCTTCTTGTGGAGCTAAGTCCTGCTGCCTTGGCTTCAGGGACGGAAGGGTGTGGCTCCACCAGTCGATCTGCCTCTCAGAGATACTACCCTGTGATGTCAAACTGGATGCAAACGAGTGTACTAAGGAACAGAAGGAAAAGCAAAGGAAAAATGAGATCTGCAGTAGTAGGTTTGTGTGCTTGAAAGGAAGAATAATTTTATTTCAGTGTTCAAAAGGTTGTGTTTTAAAATAGTAATATCTTTGTTTGGATTGTATTGCAGTAGTCTCTAGAGAGTCTACTCAGTGACCAACCTTAAGTGGTATACAAATATAACTCAGAATTTCCAGGCACTGTTCTATCTGATTAAATACCGCTTACCCTATCCATCATTTCATAACTTGCTTCACATGAGTCTAGTTGAAGATGTGTGTCATGGGAGAAGATAGTGGGGGAGAAAATATTTGGATTATTCTTCCTTTCTGTATACAGAGGTTAGCATGGAAGGAGGACAAAACATGAGAGCAAAAATGTATGATGCCGATGTTGCTGGAGAAGCAAAAGCAAGTTTTGCTTTTTTATTGAAGGAAACTACTTCTTTAGCCTTTCCCCTTCTAATAAAAAGAATTATGCCAATAAGTTTGCAGTAAGGAAGCATGCTAAAATGCTATATCTCAATTTATGTAGTACTTAGTGATGAAAATCTCCCCATCTGAAACTAGGGCCTAAGCAACAACCGAAATTCATGTTTCCTGTAAACTTGCTAAGCAAGATGCTGACATGTCGTTAGAAGTATGGGGGTGGGGGAGGGCTTTTGTGTTTTTGGTAGTTGGGTAAGCATGTATAGTTACCACTGTCATGGGAGTCTGACGTGTGCTTTCGGGAATTTATATTTATTCTTTTTTTATGTTCATGTGTTTTTGGTATGGTTTATCTCGATGCCTTTGTTTCTACAAATTTGATCCAAGACAGGTCAAAAAAATCCAATACTTTTCTACCCAACAAAGAGCTTGTTTTTGTAATGTTGCACATGGAATATAAGTGAGTGTAGTGTATCTACAGATATGGTGGACAACAGTTAACTAACATTATTCTTGAGATACCAGCTGTTTTCACCAGTGGTTAAGAGAGCTGCCATTTTCTGAGTCTTTGCTGACTGAATACAAAAGTGTATATAAATCATAGTTCTTATCCTACTCAAACTCAGTGTGGTCAGAGTTGTTCAGTATCTGAATTGAGACCCAACATGGAGTACTGCATTCAGCTCTGGAGCCCTCAGCACAGGAGATATATAGACCTGTTGGAGTGGGATCAGGGGAGGGCCACAAAAATGATCAGAGGGCTGTAACACCTCTCCTCTGAGGAAAGGCTGAGAGAGTCAGGGCTGTTCAGCCTGGAGAAGAGATGGCTACGGGGACACCACAGAGCAGCCTTCCAGTACCTGAAAGGGGCCGATAAGAAAGCTGAAAAGCGACTTTCTACAAGCACATGTAGTGACAGGATAAAGGGTAATGGCTTTAAACTGAAAGAGGGTAGATTTAGATTAGATATAAGAAAGAAGTTCTGCAGTGTGAGGGTGATGAAGCCCTGGAGCGCGTTGCCCAGAGAAGTTGTGGATGCCCCCTCCCTGGAAGTGTTCAAGGCCAGGTTGGATGGGGCTTTGAGCAACCTGGTCTAGTGCAAGGTGTCCCTGCCCATGGCAGGGGGCTTGGAACTGCCTACATAAGATGGTTAAGCTGCCTTCCAACCCTAACCATTCTATGATTCTGATTCTATGCTTCATCTCCTGTAAGGAGATAAGTAAGACTGTTATTTTGGCATCCACTAGCACATAATGCCCGTTCTTTCCTCTATAAAGCATTATTTATACACTCTGCTTGATGTAGTTTAGCTGTGGATACACCAGTGCAAATTAACTTGCACAGGACAGTCTTAAGCTCCCTCACAGCATATATCCACTTGACCTGAGGAGAGAGTATTGTACATCTTTTGCAATGTTTGGTTTCTAAGCTTTTTCTATTGGATGGTCTAGCTGCTATGTAAGTGCTAGCAATTCTTCAATCTCCTCTTGCTCGACCGTGACAGTAATTGGTTGCTGATAGACTATGCCTAACACCAAAGTAACTGGACAGAAATGTCTATTACATTGCTCTGCTGTGTGTGGTATAAATCTACTCTGGCAGTGTTATGTGAGGATTGCCTTGAAAGAGAAAGATCTGTTCCAGGTACTTGTGGAATATGTTGTCATGAAAGAATGTGATTGATGGAGGAAGTTCTTATATATTCTGTAACAGGTGGAAAATGTCACTAGTAGCGACTTCAGTTTTCCAGTAATTGTTTTTCCCCAGTATTTTCCCAATATAATATGTTACAGAAGGTATTGTATTTGAATATTAAGATGCAAGCAGATACTGCCTTTAAGTATCATAGTGGTCATGGTTGCTTTTATGTCTAAATATACTTGAATTAAGTCACTGAGTTCAGATGAATTGCTCTAGATTTACTCTTGTTGCATGCTCAGAATGACATTTGCTTTCCTTATGTTTGTGATCTTACTGTTCTGTTGTGCTGTTGTTCTGTTGTAGCTTTTCCTGGAATTTGCTTTCTGCTTTAAATATGCGTGCCAGTATATTTAGTAGTATATTTAGCAGTACTGAAGGGGAGGTATAGCTGTCAGAATAACGTGTTGGAAGGACTTCCCTGAAGAAACCGCAGGTCTCACAGGCTTTGCAAGTATCTTGTAACAGCATTCTCTTGTGGAAAAACAAAAACAGTTCTGTAGTAACCTTATTCTCTAGAACAAATGAGCAGAGCTGTGAGTTGGATTTGGGGCAGAGCACCTAAATCTGAAGACCCAATCTATAGCTCCAAGTGTGCTACATGAGAGAGGCCATTTGACTTAGTCAAAATGGGAGAAAAGATCAGGTTAATCAACTGGGTTTCTAGGCCCATTCCCACAAGAAGGAAAATACTTTTCTGGATTTGGAAGAAAACAAGACATTATGGTATACAGAACATCAGTAGCACCTGGTGTGTTTCATGAAACAGTGAATCATATAGCTCAGGAGCAGGTTCTGCTGTTTGATGAACTAAGTGGTTGATCTTGGAACAGGAACAGGTGTTTGATGAACTAAGTGGTTGATCTTGGAACAGGAACTTCTCTTTATGTTTTCAGACCCTTGAATAGATGAAGTAACACTTGCTTTCAGGTCCTGAGACTGAAAGTGATTTCCTGTGTTGTCACAAGGGGAGATCTAATTTTAAAAGCAATACCAAGGATAGCACATGTGAAGGGAGAAAATTCTTTCTAGGATAGAAGAAATATTAAGATCCAAGAGCTACATCACACTGTAGCACTTTGATCTTCAATAAATATAGTGAGGTGTTGTGAGGTACTTGGAGACAGAGTTGGTGGGGAAAAAAAACACAGTGAAAATGTTATTAGTGGGAAATTATGACTGGAGAAAAATGGCAAATGCCGTGTCTTCTACAGAATTACTGTCTAGTCAGCCCAACACTGGGAAGATTACAGAGCAAATTTGCCTAGAAGCTACTTACAAGCACACAAATGACAAAAAGCTAACTTGGAATAGCCCACGTGGATTTACTGAGGGCTAACTATGCCTGGCCAACCTCTTTGCCTTCTACAATGAGACTGGCTTTGTAAACAACAGGGATACAGGAGATCTTGTTTACCTTGGCTTCTACAAAGGCTTTGATAGAGTCTCCTGCAGTATCCATGTATCCCAGCCCGTGAGATACGGGCTAGGTAACTGGATGATAAAATGGGTGGGAAATTGGCTCAGCTGCTGGTTCAAAGGGTTGTGCTCAGTGGCAGAAAGTCCAACCGGCAGCTGATGGCTAGTGGTGCCCCTCAGGGATCGATGCTGATGCCAGTATTGTTTAATATCTGTTGATAACCTGGGTGATGGGACAGAGTGTACTCTTAGCAAGTATCCAGCTGACCAAATTGGGGGCAGTTATTGATGTGCTGCAATTCAGAGGGACCTCAACAGATTAGAGAGATGGGGCCATCATAAATGTTATGAAGTCTGACAAAAGCAAATGCCAAGTCATACATCTGCAACATAGAATTCCTGTGCAGCAGGACAATAGCCTATGTTCCGCCTGAATGGGAGAAAGTGGCACAGTAGAAAAGGTGGATAACCATTTGAATTCAAGTCGGCAGTGTGCCCTTGTGGCAAAGAGGGCTAATTTCATAGTGATCTGCCTTAGCAAGAATGCAGCCAGCAGGCCAAGGGAATGGACTCCTCCCCTCTAGTCAGCACTTGTGAGACCACATCCAGAGTACTGTGCCCAAGTTTGGACTTTGCAGTAAGAGACAGGTATCAAGAGTGGAGCAAGTCTGGCAGAAGGCCACCAAGGTGGTAAAGGTGCTGGAGAACATGACATATGAGGAGAGTCTGAGAGAACAGAGTTTGTTCAGCCCTAAGGGGAGAGAGGGAGGAAATGCTATTGTTGTCTTTAACTACTGGACTAGGAGTTCATAGAGAAGGTTATTCTTGGAGACCCACGATGATAGTGTGAGAAGCAACAGGTACAAGATGGAATATGGAAAATTGTGATTTAAATAGTAAGGTGGTAAAATGCTGGAACTGGTTGCCAGCAGACAATCTGTTGAATGTCCTTTCTTTAGGATAGTCAAAACTCAACCGAAGAAAGTTTCTAAGCAATCTGATCTCATCGGCTTTGCTTTGAGTTGGAGACGGAAACTACATGACCTCCACAGGTTCCTTCCATTTATTTGATGGTTCTTTCTTTCTAGGCATTTTTGGTGAGAAGCGCTACAAGTTCTCTGTTTTCATTGGGAGTATGAAGTTATAGTTTCTGATGGTTGAGCCATCAGCATTATTCAGTGCTGCCAGCTCAACTAATGCAAGGTGAAGGCATTGGAAAATGCTTTTCATCCATATTTTAATGTTGTTCTATCACATTCAGAAGGATGCTTCTAAAAGACCAAACATGAATGATCAAAAGTTTGAAAAACTAGGATTTATAAAAATTTCATTTTTCTTTCTTTCTCACCTTCCAAAGAAGTTAGGAGGTAAGTGATTATGTGCTACTTGCATGCCTCTCTAGCTGTCACCTGTAGAGCTCTGTAGGATGCAAGTGCTGCAGTCTGAGGAGGAATGAGTGACCCTTAACGTGGGGCTTAAGAGGCATTCCAGGCCTGAAGATGAAAGGATGAAGAACAAATCCTCTGTACTATTGAAGCGTGTGAAAGGCATCAAAGAGCTAGAGGCAAATCAATAGTTTGCATTTACAGCACAGGAGAGGGGAAAAAAAAATATACCGGGATTTATTTTTCCAGCTTATTTGAGAGAGATTTTTTTTCACCTTTAGGAAGCACAGAACGGAGCTTTCTGTGGAATTATATGCCTTTGGCACACTGGAAGTTGTACCTCAGAAGGAACCGTTGTCTGTGTTTTCTCCCAAATAAAATGATTTGGCAATTAAATGCTTTATTGGGACTATTGCTGGCAATTCACAATAAAGCAGTAGAGACTGAAACTAAAATATTGAGGTTCAGTGCTCGGAGAGATGGAGATTAATATACACTTGAAATATGAGTGAAGGAAATCTTTATCAAATTTAATCAAAGTTTTTCAGTGGGAGTAGGAGATGAGGTTAAGAGGACATGGCCTACCCAGTTTTAGCTATTTGTTCAGCTTTATTAATTTAACTTGTCTCTCCAAAACTTCTTAGTAACACCTATTAAATACCATACGATTCAGTCGCTGCTCTAAGAACACTCCCTTCTCTATGTCTAGATAGGTGTTTGGGTAGCACCTGTAACTGGCCTACCTTAGCACTGTGTGGTGATGTGGTGCATTACCTTGTAATATAATGATAAAATCATTTCAAAGGCAAGCAAGTTAAATTCCTCCTCTTAGTTTGTATAGGCCCCCTTCTAGAATAGGAAATGCCAGGGCATTCAAGATCAAATGTGGTATAAAGGTGCAAAAATGTAGTGTTATATCATAATTTAAAATGTGTAAGAAAAGACAGTAGCCTTCTCTGTGAGGATGTTATGGATATTATCTGTAATATTCATAGAAACGTATTGCTTCTCTGCCTGAAGTCACATAATACTTTCAAAATGAAGTGCAGGGAAATTGCTGTGATCATTAGACGAATATGATCAGCCCACAGCCCTTTCATTGTACTCACTTGTGTGACACATGCTATTGCTCTATGCAGCTGAAGGCCACAGACTCAGGACTTCTCAGGTCATGATGTGTTTTAGTCTAGACTGCAACTGCTGAACTTGCCAGGAACAATAGCAATGGAAAAACTTTTAGAGACTGGTTAAATATCAAAGTTATAAGAGTTCTTGGTCACCTCTGCCAGAGGAAAGAAGTGTAGCATTTTTTTTCAAGCTAAAATGCCTCATGCAATCCATAGTAGATAGTGATGTGTTCATCAGGGCAGTGGGAATATCTTAGTCACTCAGTACTGTTGCGGCTGTGGTGTTGCCTGCCTGTATCACCCTGCTCCTCTGGATAAGGCCCAGCTGTAGTTTTCCTACCTAATCTCGTGGCAGGAGCCGTTGCTGCCTGTAACTGTAAGATGGAGACCACGCCAGTGTGGTGTAAAAACTGTGATGCTGAGATGCTTTCTAGTGGAATGATAAGAAAAGGGCTAGGGTGGGTGGCTTGTGTGGCTAAAGTTCATCTTTTGCCTTGAAATAAGGGTAGTCAGGCATGGGAGATTAGATGTCTCCCCTGAGTGAAATTACATCTGTAATTGGGATAGCAGAGGACACCAGGAAAGTACTAATACCAAAAACAAAGCAAACTGGCTGAGGGGAATGAAGTCTTAGGTCAAGGTGAGCAAGTTATTCAGAACCACTCTGCTTTTTCTCTCCCCTGCTGACTTTCTTCAGATACAGTTGTCCGTGAATGATCACAATCAGTATATCAAAGTAAACGCTTTATAGAGTAAGGTAAAAGGAGTTGCTGGCAAGACTGTAAATCCTCTCATGGAACAAATGATAACTTAGCTCAAGAGCCCTTTTGTCCTGGCAGTGCAGGAAGGATATAAATTCTCTGAAAGTATCTGTCAGTCGGAATTGCTCTTCATTCATCATGCCAGCCCTCTGTATCATTCATGAATGTCATAAGAGACTAAAGAATTGGCACTTCATGGTGAGAATGATTAAACAACCATTACGCTTGTCTTTTTTATTCTGGCATGGTACCTTTTAACAGATTGCCTGTATAACACTCATGTATGTCCATGTCTCCTAATGGTGGCTGTCCTTTCACAGTGGCAAGAAGAGGAGGCAATAGCAGGAAAAGGTGCATAACATTTACAGAATAGTTTGTATACTGTATTACTAGCTCTGGATACTTTTTTGATTTTACACTCCAACTATGTGACCTTGGGGTAGGGTAGAAAGTCTTGGGAATGTTGAGCTTCTGTAAATGCATTTCTTCTCATCATTGGCCTTCCAGTAGTTTTGAGGGACAATGTCATATTTGAGGTGAGGTCAAAAAGCTCAGAACTCTGAGTTTGATTCTTTAGTAGAGCGAAACAGGCCCATTTGGTCCTAGAAAAGTTGGCTGTGTCTACAATAACAACCAGCATGAGAGTGGGTTTGCAGAATGAAATTTAGTACTGAGGACCTGAAGTCCATACTGTAGGCACTTTTCTTCTGAATTTTTACTTTGGATTAGCTCTAGTCTGGTCGTGTAGACTAATTAATTGTTAACAGCTAGATTGCATCTTCCAGTTTAGTTTTATTTGAAGAGAGTCAAGTTTGTGTACTCAGACTGCACCAGTGGGAACCAAAGCATGGCAAGTGGCGATAGGTCAAAAAGATGATTTCAAAAGCATGCTGCTGAAACAAACTGAAATCATAGAAGCATTTAGGTTTGAAAAGACCTTTAAGATCATTGAGTAAACCACGAAACCATGTCCCTAAGCACCACATCTACACATCTTTAAATATCTTCAGGTACAGTGACTCCACCGCTTCCCTGGGCAGCCTGTTCCAATGCTTGACAACTCTTTCAGAGAACAAATTTTTCTTAATATTCAATCTAAACCTCCCCTGATGCAACTTGAGGCCATTTCCTCGTCCTGTCGCTAGTTACCTGGGAGAAGAGACCAACACCTGCCTCACTACAATCTCCTTTCAGGTAGTTGTAGAGAGCAGTAAGGTCTCACCTCAGCCTCCTCTTCTCCAGACTAAACAGCCCCAGCTCCTTCAGCCACTCCTCATAAGACTTGTTCTCTAGACCCCTCACCACCTCATTGCCCTTCTCTGGACACGCTCCAGCCCCTCAATGTCCTTCTTGTAATGAGGGGCCCAAAACTGAACACAGTGCTCAAGGTGTGGCATCACCAGTGCCAAGTACAGGAGCACGATCACCTCCCTACTCCTGCTGACCACACTATTCCTGATACAAGCCAGGATGCCATTGGCCGCCTTGGCCACCTGGACACACTGCTGGCTCATGTTCAGCTGGCTGTCAACCCGTTGGCCCCAAGGTCCTTTTCTGCCTGGCAGCTTTCCAGCCACTCCTTCCGAAGCCTGTAGTGTTGCATGGGGTGGTTGTGACCCAAGTGCAGGACCCGGCATTTGGCCTTGTTGAAACTCATACAGTTGGCCTCAGCCCATCGATCCAGCCTGTCCAGATCCCTCTGCAGAGCCTTCCTACCCACAAGCAGATCGACACTCCCGCCCAGCTTGGTGTCATCTGCAAACATACCAAGGGAGCACTCAATCCCCTCATCCAGGTCATTGATAAAGATGTTAAACAAGACCGGACCCAAAACCAAGCCCTGGGGAACACCACTCGTGACCGGCCATCAGCTGGATCTAACTCCATTCACCATAACTCTTTGGGCCCAGCCATTCAGCCATTTTTTTACCCAGCAAAGAGTACACTCATCCAAGCCATCAGTAGCCAGTTTCACCAGGAAAATGCTGTGGAAAACGGTGTCAAAGGCTTTACTAGAGTCTAGGTAGACATCATCCACACCCTTTCCCTCATCCACTAGGCGGGTCACCTTGTCATAGAAGGAGATCAGGTTAGTCAAGCAGGACCTGCCTTCCCTAAACCCATGCTGATGGCCAGCAAAAGGTTAGATCTTTGAAAACCTGCTTCCTGTTCCCAACTCTCCCGCGGATTTAGCATGTGACATTTGGTAAAACTCTTGCCTTTTGGGACTCTGATGAATAGCTAATAGCTAATATTTCTGGCCCAGCTCTTTTCAGTATTGAAGCCTGAAAATTTGGGTTTGATCTCCTGCAGTGAAGACCATAAACTGTATGTTCTTTTTTAATACCTATGACTAAGGAAATGTGAACAGATACATAGGGAAGAATGAAGGATTACCTACATTTAAAACAAACAAAGCCTTGTAGTCTGCATACTGGCCATGTAAGATGTTATGCTACTTAAACTTGAAGTGACTAAATGAAACTGGGAGAACAGCAGTTGTCTTTTGTGGTTTGTTGTGTTTGTTGGGGTGTTTTTTTTTCCTGACAGTTTATTTGTTTTAATGGAATAAACTGTAGCTTAAGGATCAAGACTAGAAAGAGATTCTTTGGAGAGGAGTTGAATGGGCTCAGATCAATAGCAGCAGTTTGGCCTCTATCCATCCTGAGCTGTACCTAGGCCATTTTGTTACCATTCAGATTCTGTAAAACTGTAGTGAAAGAACATCCTTATTCTTCCTCCAGACCCCAAATGAGCTATGAATCCTGCTGTGCTTCTCATTGCCATCTGTAGTCTCTGTATTCAGCTCCTCCGGCGTGCTGCCTTCTGGGCTTCTCCAAGGACATCTTCTCTATGCGCTCTTTTATCAGGAAACACCAAGAAATAACAAAATACATCCATATTCCAGCTCCTCTGTGGCAGCAGAATGCAACTAAGAAATACTTGCATCTGCCTTTACCGAATTTACTCTCAGTTGCACCTAATAAAGTCTCTTTCCAGGTGGTAGTTAACTTTTACCCTAGTAAACATGCCCTGCAAAGGTCGCAGTAACTGGACACAGTGTTCTGGGCGTGTCTATCCAGCAAATATCATATTTCAGTTGTAGTGTTCATAGTTTCTTTTGATCTCTTCTTCTGGTGCATTGTGGTTTGAAGCCTTTTGTCTTCCTGTAACAAAAGTTCTCTATTTGTTATGAGCAGTACATTTCTTTGGTAGGATGTTTTTAATTTTCAGTGGTATGCTGTTGAAGAAAAAAAAAAAACAAGAAAAAAAAAAAAAGAAACCTGGAGGAATTGTGTTTGTGGGCCTTTTCTACGTTGACATTTGTCATCTGGCTGCTTAAAGCTGTGGGGGCTGAATTTAATAACACAACTGGTCTCTTTACTGAAAGAGGTAATTTAAGGGCTGAGGGCGGTGGTATGATAGAAGTCTGCAAGGCAAGGTTGACACTGAAAGGACAGATGCAGGGACAGACTGCTATGTCTTCCAGTACAAGAACTAGGGAACATGTAATCTATATAGCAAGAGCAACTAAGAAAAAGGTGATTCTTCACACAGTAGAATTACTGGGACTTAAGGAGACCTTGGAAATTCTCTAGTCCAAATCCCTGCTCAGAGCAGTCAGCTGTGAGATCAGGTCAGGTTGCTTGGGGTTTTGTGTAGACACATCTTGAAAACCTCCATACATGGAGGCTCCAAAATCTCCTTGGGCAGCCTGTTTGACTGCCTGTCTGTCCTTTGTGAAGAGAAAGCTTTTTCCTTCTATCAAGTCACATTCTCTCACTTCTCACTATACCTGTTGTTTTCTGTTCGCCAGCTGTGCACCACTGTGAAGAGCCTGCCTTTGTCTTCTCAACAACCTCTTTGCAGGTTCTGTGAGATTGCCCTTAGGTCCCCTTGAAATTGTGTTGCCTTCAAGCTGGACAAGCCCAAATTCTTTGGCCTCTCTTCATAAGGCATACACTTCAGCTACCCATCTTCACGGCTCTTCACTCGCTCCAGTTTGTCGATATCTGTCTTGTATTGAAGTCCCCATAACTGGGTGTGTTATTCCAGATGCAGTCCAACAAGAACTGAGTGAAGGGGTATAATCACTTCACCTATTAACAGGCTGTGGTCCTGTTGATAGAGTGCAGGACACTGTAGGCTGCCTCTGTTGATGGGGCCCAGAGCTGGCTAGTATTCAGCTTGCTACATCAGTTGTGGATTTGTGAGCCATTGCTAAAGGTTTGTAAGTCAGCGCTGTGAAGGCAAAACTTCTAAACACATGGAAGGAGAGACTGGGTAAGTGCTTGGAAGTGAGATCTCTTTGGGATTACAAACCACATGAGGCTGAGTTATCTGCTGAAAATGCTCATAGTCAGGGTGCGTACTTTAACAAAATATGCTTGCTCTACTCTTAGTTTTCCCTGGGTGTCCAATTAGGATCAGTGCTGAAGACATGACAGTGAACTAGCCAGATCCTTGTCTGACCAATTATGTTGTTATAATGTAAACAAAGATATTACTGAGATATTTTCCAGTTGCAATTGGTTATGTTTATGTTGGAATACCTATGGTCATCATGGGTCCATTGAAGTGAGTAGTTGATCCCTAAATTCCTTCTGAGACAACAAACATCCCCAATGTGCCCCATGGCAAATTCAGTTTTAGGAAAAAAGCTCAATCTTCCCAGTATCCCGAATCTAGGGAAATCTGTAGTTCAAGCGTAAGCTATCTTGGATCTTCTAATAGTTCTAGCAAAGTTCCCTTGCTCTCCCCCTTTTACTCTTCCAATCTTTTTAATGCAGTGTAACTAATAAGAAGTAGCATACGGTCTGGTCTGATTGTTGGCTGATGCACACATACTGGGAGGAAAGTGACTCATTAATTTGCTGTCACTAAAAAAGACAAACACAGAAAGCAAGCATGATCCGAATTGCTGCTTCTGTTTTGTGGTAGTCTTGCAGATTTTGTAACTCCTCCTCCTCTTTGTATAGAAGCAGTTCCTTCATATTTTAAAGTGGGAAAGGAATTTCAGTTCTGTGTCAAACAGTGTCTGCTTTTTGAGATGTGAGATGAGTATGTTCAATCTGGGTGTCAGAGGGTTTGTCAAGAGAAGAGCATCCTGAAAGGAAAAAGAGCTAGTTCATGAAAACGGAAGCTTGCGCCTTTTTATTTTTTCTTTTTTTTTTTTTTTTTTTTTTTTTTAAGGATTAGATTGGAAGCTTTGCATTTTTCAGGGCTTAAAGTTTTCTTCATTTGTAGTCAATTTAAAGCTCTTGATAAATAAAAGGATGTTTCAGCAGTCATGTCATAAAAAGTATCAGGTCTGTCTTTGTTTTCTCCGAGGAAGGATCCTGTGATGGAATGGTCAAATGAGTCCGATGATGATCACTGTAATCCTCTGTAATCTTTTTCAAACTCCTCTGCACCCCCACCTGAACCCCCCCTTTTTTTTTTAGTCAAGTAGGTGTCTGTATTAATAGACATGCACCTTTTAAATTCAGGGTGTGGAAAATGCAGCAACTGGGGCACAGAGATGTGCAAGTGCCAGAGAGTGGGTCTTTAGGAGAACGAGGAGGAAGACCGTTTCCAATTGATGATACTTAGTTTTGACTAGACTCCTATTTCTTGATGTGTGTGATCGAGTGACAGTAACTCAAAGGCGTCCGTGGGATATCCTGATACTGTAGATCAATCCATATGCTGTAAGAACACCAGCATATATGCTTGAAGGTGGAGGGTATGTTGATGTCTAGCTTGGTTTTTTTCTCCAGAACCCTGATTCATTCTTTTGTCTAAGAGCTTTTTATATTTGGTGTGACAAGAAGTGAGATAGGAAGAGGAGGAGTGTAAATAAAGATTCGGATAACAATATAGTTGAAGTTTAAGGTTGAGGGTAACTGGATGACAGTTTGTAACTGGAAAAGGAAGAACAGCTGCTGTCAAGACTGTTGCCTTGGTAAATATGGAAGGGCAGAAGGAATGGGGCTGGCACACCACTTGGTACTAGTGCTGTTAATTTCTTTCCTTTAGTCTGAAAATCATTCATTAATCTTGAATTCAGTCAGATCACTTCTCGTTTGATTTTTTTTTTTTCTCCATTTTTAATTTGTTTGATAATGGTAGCTGGAAATTTTATCATAGATCTAGTGTAACAGCAAGGCAAAGAAGCTGTATGCAGTGCATCTAATGGACAACACCCATAGGAGTAATTAAAAAAAAAAATACAGAAGCTGGAAATGGGGAAACATCTGTTAGGTCATTTCTAGACAATGTAGATGTTCCACCACACCTAGTGTTGACCCACTTCAAGTGATTTCAAATAATGAATGCTATTCAGAAGTACATCACAAAACTAGGTAAAAACTTTACCTATTTTTACCACTGTTGTCGTTCTTAACGTGTATGGATGCTGTTGCATTTCTTTGTCCTTAAAATATTATTTTGTTGCTCTTTCAAGTTTTTTACTCACAAGAAATTAACTTAGAGGAAATTTGGAGTTGCACAGCATTCATGGTCTATTTGATGTGTCCAGAGGAGTTAAGTTGGAAAAACAACTGTCAGAAGCTTCATTTTTGCAAGTCCTTTTGACAGGGTGCAGGTATCAACTGATATTTTATTGTCTGTGTTGCCACGTGATAAACTTTTGGGGAGCAATATATAGTCAGAAGCCATTTGAAAGTCCTGGTGCTCTTTTCTGGTTTGTGCAATCTGTATTGTTTAACTCCCCCTTAGAGCTGGTGTTCAAAGCATGGCTCGCTTTTCCTCGGAGTGTAGCAAACATACATAAATAAGATGTTGAACTGGCTGACTGAGTTAAGGCCTGGAGAGCTATGCCACTGTTGTTTCTCTGACCGGAAACTGAGTGGTCAAATATGCAGTTTACGTTAAGTTGTGAACATATGGGAGAGAACTTAATCTCTGGGGCAGCAATCAGATTTATCTGATCAGATTTCAGACAAAACCTCCAATCTATTTTGTTGGAGTCTTCTTTAGAACAGAAATTGGTCTTAGCAGCTCTTCCTTGCTACTTTGTTCATCTCCACTTGCTAGGGCAGCAGAATAGCTCTTTATATTCCATTTTTTTGGGAACATGTTCATTATATGACCAAATAATGATGCTTCCTGCTGCAGCAAATTTCCTTACTGAGTTTCTGCAGATGTATGCCAGATCTCTTCTCACTTGCTTTCATGCCAGTATTCAATCTAACTTGCATTCCTTTAGTATGTGTCTTTTCTGGTGATGGAAATAGTAAATGAACCACCTAGTCCAGGTACAACAAGGGTACACCCTTACTTTTATGTATTTCTGTGAATTTGTTGAAACTTCTGCCTTTTCTTATAGAGACTTTGTGGGAATTTTCCAATGTCTGCATAATCTATCAGGTGTTCAATCTTTAAAATTGTCCCTCTAAAGGGCTGCTTGCTAATTACAAGTGCTACCAAGGTTTCCTTCCTGATGTGAATTGGGTCTTGCTTTGCTCATGTAACTACCTGTGGTCTCATATAATGTGTTACAGATTCCATCCTTTGATAATATTACTTCTTGAAAATAACCTAAATTTCAGTTTCCTGCCAAGAAAGAAGAGCAAAGTGCCGTTATCACAAATTTGCCTGTAGCTGAACTGATAGCTTCTTGTTAGAAAGCAGAAGGCTATGATTATTAATAAACGAGGTAGGACCTTTACAGCAGCACATGAAGTACCCCAAGAGACTCATCAGAACTGCTGGACTAAGCAAAAAACGTAGTAGGACCATAAAGGAGGTACAAAATGGGGGCAGGGAGGGGAGTCCAAAAAAACAAGCAATGGGGTGATGAAAATGCAGTAGGGTTCTTTTGTTTGTATATTTGACTTTAAAAATTGTGTGTTCTGTTTGTCCCCTTATTGAGGAATGTAAAAGTAAGTTTCCCTTACTTTTACAAAAATGTTTAGTAAAACAATATCTACGCTTTTTTTTAGTGCAAGATTCTGTGCGAGAGAATAAAGACACAATAATTGAGGGAAAGGCATATACCTTCTCCTGCATGTTCTTTTAGATAGAAAGATGTTATCATTAGGTATACATACCTTGTGTTTTTTGGCAAATTACCACCGCAGTCAAGATCTTATGTTTGTGCTGGGTTATGAGTGGCAGGGGGCTGCAGAGCACCCAGTGCAGGAGGAGGCCATGAACTGCCCAGTGGGTGGTCACAGCCGGCTCTGATGTGGATAAGAACAACCTGCCAAGTGCCAAAACTCCAACCTGTCAGAGGAGCACACAGTGCTACTGCTCAGACAACGTGTAAGAAAGGGAGATAGCCCTTGGGGGCAGGAGGTAGTGTGGGAAGGTTCGTAGGAGATGCTGGAGACGCACTTGTGGAAGAAGGCACTCTGTGTTGGGTGAGGTATGCCTCTGAGGGAGACTGCAGCCCATGGCAGGGACACCCCTGAAGGTGTTGGGCCTGTGGGTGACCCGTGTCAGAGCTGGGCCACCCCTGAGGGGCTGGGGCCAGTGGAGGAACACACACAGGAGCAGGGATGCCCCTGAGGGACTGGCGCCTGTGGAGGGAGTGACCCACAGAGCAGCCGGGACTCCCTTGAGGTGATGGGAGCCTATGAGAGACCCACACAGGAGCAGGGACACCCCTGAGGGGCTGCAGCTCGTGAATAACCCATGCTGGAGCACAGAAAGTAAGCAAGAATTGAGGAATGGCAGAAAGAAACCTCTGTGCACTGACCCTGACCTTGTGCGCTGCCTGTTGTCTCGCTACAGCCCAGAGGGAGGTGGGGCTGGAAAGGAGGAGGAGAGCAGGTGGGCTGCAGCTGAGCCTGGGGAAGGGGAAAGGGAAGGAAAGGTATTTTCTCTAAGTGTTTCTGTAATTGTTTGTTGTCTTTGTTTCCCAATGCTTGAATCAGTAATTAAAAGTTTATGTTAATTGTCAGTAAAACTAATTAAGTGGCATTACCCGAGCTGAGATTGTTTTGCCCACGACAACGTTGTCACGAAGGGATGTGGGACCCTGGTCATACATTTTGCTGTGTTAACTCAGTTAATTATTGTAGCTTTTAAATTGGCCTGAATTCTTCATAATTTTAGTTATAAAAGTACTTTTTAGTTGTAAAAACCTGAACTGTGGCATTCAAAGT